>NC_134276.1:213506429-213811461 GCF_949628215.1 Phalacrocorax aristotelis | reverse complement strand
AGAAAAGGAGGATTTTTTTTTTCCCCAGGAATAAATCAAATCCTCAACTGGAGTGCAGGGTCAACAGACCCACAGGGCTGAGCTGCTGGCAGCAGATAGCATGTGTATGTGTGCGTAGATGACTACACACAAGTGTGCCACCTATATTTGCATTCCTACAGCTGTTCATTATTTGTATCTATTATACAGTGGAGAGAGCACAAATGTATGCAATTGAGACACAATAATGCAGGGGTATGAAAGGACCAATCCATCAGTTCAAGTGTGTTTGGGTTTAAGGAGAAGGGGACGTACTGATAAATTCACTGATTTATTCTCACTCTCGCTATATTCTGGGGCAAGGCCTGAGCTGCTGAGGCTGCTGGAGCTGACAGTGATTTATATCAGCTGCAAGATCTGGCCTGGAGCTTTTAAGTGTATGTCAAGCACCTCCAGCACTTTATGAATCTTTTTGGATGGAGTTTTCCAAATCAAAATCTGAGGGAAAGGCAAATCCATTAAGAAGGCGAGCACATGCTTGACTATTTTGCATTTAGGGATTCCTATTACTCTTACTGAGGTCTTGGTTCAGTTTTAACCATTCAGCTGCTCAGAGTCATGGACTACAGGCTTGAACAGCAACCATGGTCTTATTCCAGAGGAACCAAAAAGTCCCTAAACAGTGGTTGCACTGAACTGAATCTAGTAAGGAGGTGAAAGGCAAGGTTGTTAGTTACAATCTCTTATTCTTACAGTCAAGGTATAGGGGTGCATTGGTGGCTTTCAGAGCTGAGCGCAGCAACATCTTCCTGCATGCTTCAGTGTTGTTACATGGCAGAGTGCTGGAGAGCCCAGCCGAAAAGACAGAATGACTTGACCATAGTCTTTTCAGGTCATGATGCCATCTCTTTCTATAAGCTTAAAAATACAGAGATATGAAACACAGCATGCCCAGGAGTGCAGCCCAAGATGAGGGTAAATGAGGTGGGAGAGAACAAGACAGAAGCAAGGTAGAGGGAACACGGGACTGGGACCCAGGGGCTGTGCTGGTGACCTGGGGTAATTCCCTTCTCATCTCTGTTTCCAGTCTAGCTTTTGTGAAGTTAATTATAATCTCACTGCAGCAGAGTGTATGGGCTCTTCCAGGACGCATGAAGACAGTTGACCCTATTTGCTAGGATAAATAGGTAAAAGTAATGGGAATAAGCCCTGGGGAAAGGTACGGGTTGAGGGAGGAGGTGGGAGATGGGCTGCTTCCCAGATCACAGATTTAAAAGGTTTCCAGCTCAGGAAGGTAAAGGAGGGCTCAGACATGAGCTACTTGGCATGTGAAGGAACTGTTTCCCCGAGGGGTCCAGCTGCCTAATTTGCAGGAGGGCAGAATTATTTTCTTTTGGGTGGAGTTGCCCGAGTCCCTTATTCTTATTGGAAAATAAAGGTAATTTTGGAGCTTAAGCCTAAACTGTTCTGGCCAACGGGAAGGTTGCTGGCAGGAGGCATCAACAGCCTACAGCATATCTTGTCTAGGTGCAGCACCCTATATGATGGGTGCTGAACATCCACAGATTTTTGCTATTGTCATGAATTAATAATAATCAAGACTCTTTATTGCATCCTTAGCTTTCTCCTAGGTAACTTAATTATCAAGGAATCTTGCTAAATTTAAGCACTGATGTAAAGTCAGTGAAGTTACAACAGCAAAGAACTTGAGTCCTTCTTACAGGTCTGATCAAAGGCAAATCTTACCAGTAAAAAATTTCCTATAGGTTTAATTCCACTCCATGGACTCTATAAGAAAAGAGTTATTTAAAAAGTTTTATTCATACCCAACTATTCATTATTTTTTTTGTTTCCCTAATGTCCTGTACCTCTTTTTCCAACAGAGAACCAGGGTAGCTTCCTGGAGAACAGACTTTGTCCTTCATATGTTCTTTTCCAAGCCACCGGCAGTGAATGAGTGTCCTCCAGGATGTCCCAGAAGCAGAAGGATCTTGCCATTGTTTGTAGCCTCAGTCTCTGCTATCCAAAAGCAGTGCCTTGCAATTATCTGTAAACATGCCTCCCTTCCCTATACAGCCCACAGAGCTTGTTTTTTTTCTCTCACCCTTTTCAGAGTGGGACTGCAGGTGAGAAGGGAGGATTACAGCTCCTGGGGCCCAGGCTCACCCCTGGCAGAGCACAGCTGAAGAAAGTGTTGTCAAACACAGACAAGGATGAACTTGCACTGTTTGTCTCTGATGCAAATGTTCGCAGGAGGCTGTTGCAAGGATGGGCTCAGCTCAGTGCTCAGTGGAGACTTGGGGGTTGCAGGAACAACAGGGTCGCTATGCTGATAGGGACTTGGCACGTTGCCTTTTCCTCAAGTCCTTTACCACTTGTTGGACCCGTTCCAGAGATAATTCTTACCCAATTTCCAGCTCAGAAAAACTCATCCCTGGACTAAGGGGCTTGCATATGTATATTCACCTAGTTATTGCCTTGCTAGTGAAAGGGGCTTCTACAGTCGTTGACCCCACTGGATGCTATTGTCTTGGCGGGATCAGTGGGATGAGCTCCCGTTGGCATTCCCTAACTTGCAGATCTCAAGACAAGCTGAGCTAAAAGCCTCTTGTGGAAAAAGTTAAAAGTGACTGGGCTTGTTCCAGCTGAAGTGGGCTGGGGGGCTGTTCACACTGGCATTTGAGCTGCCAAACTGGTGAGAGATGGTTGAATAATATCTTGCCCCAGAGCTGTGTGATGCTGCTCAGTGCAGGGGGTTGGCTGGAGGAAGGCATATGATTAAGCACAGTGTTAAGGCTGAATAGAAGTGAAGGATCCAACTGCTGGTCCCACAGAAGTGCTGAAGAAAGAGACAATTCTCTGTAAGAGTTCCTGAGAGGTTTATTGTTCCCTGGTGGTAAGGCTGCAGGACATCTCAGTGAAAGGCTGGCCTCTCTGCAGAGACCTTGTGCCTCTGCAGTGACGGCTTTTCCCAGAGCCAATGCCCAGTAGCTTCCTGCCAGAGCTCCTTGCCTCCAAGGATGTTGATCTGGCAGGTTGCCTGGCAGCCAAGTGCCCTTGGTCCTCCCTGGATCATGGGACCATAGGATGATTTGTGTTAGAAGGGACCTCAGGAGGTCTCTATCCAACCTTTTGCTCCACACAGGGTCAACTATGAGTTCAGACCAGTTTGCTTAGGGCTACATATGGGCTGTTGGACACTTGCCTGCATTATCCAGGGATTCCTGCTTTCTTGTACCACCTTTTGCCACCCTGGGCTCTCTGGTTCCTTGGGTGGCCAGGTCCAAGTCTGGCTGGCCATCAAACCCAGCACCTTCCAGCCTTCCAGACTTGAGAAGATGCCAAAGTTGTGCTGCCAGATTAGGCTTCCCCCAAGTTTCATGTTATTTCTCCCCAGACAGGATTTGTTTTGCCTTCTCCCCCCTCCTCATTTCCTCCAAACAAGGCTTTCTCTCTCTCTCTTACTCTCTTTCTGTAGAGTTGAAATAAAAGCATATCAAAATAGATCTTTCTGCTGGAGTGGAATACCCTGGGTACATGTAGCTTGGTGACTGACATTTGTCTTTTCAAGATATGAGGAAGAAAGTTGTGAGGTCTCAGGGTCAGATACCACAGAATGACTGCTGATTCAGTCATTGATTTCTCCTAAAGCATGGGGGAAAGTCACATAAACTGGGGAATTCCTTACTGTAGGATTTTATCGATACTAAAAGTTTCTTTGGATTCAGAGTCTGGTAGGATAAATTCATGGAGGAAAACCCATGGATGTCCTTCACAACAAATAAATCATTCACAGCTCAAGAAATTCACATACCACAAATTGCTGCTGTTTGTGGGAAAATGAAAGCATTTCCATTTTCTTATACTTCACTCATTGCAAGGGACTGTCATAGATGGGACACGGGGTGGGAGGAATGCTGTTATGTTCTCTTGTTGAACTTTATCTTGATTTGCCTGGTGGGATGAGTTGCCATATGCCCTCGGATCTTCACGTCCCTGTTGCCTTTGCATGGTGTGATTTTCTCTGGAACACAGGCTTGAGATTCTTTCCTATGGAAACCACTGTGGTGGGTGTGGCTGGTGAATCTCTGATATGGTGCATATGCTGATATGCATGGCTGAAGGGTAGCCACATGCAGACTGGCATCTCAGAATCACCCGTGTCCATATTGCCTTTATTTCTGTGCACAACTCTCAGACATGCTCTATTTCCTTTAGCAGAGTAATGATCATCCTTTTTGTTGCCCCTATAGATCTCAATATCATTAACACTCTATTGACCAGGCACTGACTTTGGATCAGGAAATGCCCATGTGTGATTGTAATGAAAGTCTGAGGAGTTTATTCAGGATGGGTTCATACAGAAGCCTCTTTCATGCCAGACCACAGATTTCCTCCCAGCCCCTTTTCTGACTGACTACTTGTGCATTTCCTCCTCCCTCTCCTTTTTCCCTTCAGGGAAACCTTTAAATAAAACCTTTCCCAGACTGTCATTTGCCTCTAGAACACAGCTGAAAACCCACAGTGGCATTGTTCAAACAGCAACTGGGTCACCTTATACCACTCACCAGCATGTTTGGTCTTAGTCTGCTCACACTGATCCATGGAAAGAGGGAACAAAAAAACCTGAAGCAGATGCCATATCGGGGAGCCTGGCTTGAGATCCACAGGATTAGGTCTGTTAGCAGTGCTATATGTAACCTTGACATGCAATCAGCAAAGTAAAATATTCATTATTGCCTGACTGTCAGCTGAAGACAATTTCAATTATTCTGGCATTTCAATGGATGAAGAAGCCCTTTAGGCTGGCTCATGAGATTAGACTTAAAGGCTCTGTAAATTGAGAAAGTTGCAATCAGTATATTATCTGGCAGGCAGCTGTGGAATATACTACAACAGGGAGGGGAAGGAAGAAAGAAAAAAGAGACAAATTGCTATATTCAGGTTGTGGTTTTGATATATCAATTTACAGTTTTAACATATGCATTTGTGAAATGGTTGTTTTGCATTTCTTAAATCAGCTTTAACAGCGTCAGTGTGAAGTTTCCAACTCCTATAGCTTGAAAGGTCAGTTTTTCTTTTGCCTTGCACTATATTTTCAAGACTAGTTTTGGTTAGAAAAGGGAAAAAAAAAAAAACCGTTGCTGGAATCCCAGAATCCCAGGTTGGAAGGGACCTCAGGGATCATCTAGTGCAACTTTTCTAGGAAGAGCACGGTCTAGACAAGATGGCCCAGCACCCTGTCCAGCAAATCTTAAAAGTGTCCAATGTGGCCGAGTCAATCAGTTCCCTGGGGAGATTATTCCAATGGTGACTGTCCTCACTGTGAAAAATATTTTCTGGAAGTTATTCAAATATTATAATATAGGGCTGTTGATCATAAAATCCTATTAGAAGCAACATTTGTAATGTCCCCCAGGTTAATTTTTGTAACATGATCTCAGCCTCCTTTTGTTAGCTAGGGGTGCAGGTGGCAATTATGACCATATATGGCCTTTACTGCTCCTGTCTGATGTGTTAAGGAGCATATTTTATATCATCATATCTTGCATTTCTAGAGTTTTTATCTCTGAGTTTCCCAAACTGTTTCATCACCTTTACAGTGCAGAACTTGTTTGCTTCCACCAGTTATATGACTCCTCCTGGTCAGAAATTCTGAGGGCTGAAAAATGGATAAATTTCAGGCACTTTTGGTGAAGAACAAGTACAGTTTAGTAGCAGAACATGCTCTTTCTCATGGGGTGGGGTTTTGAGTTATACCCTTCAGGAACTCTACATAGAAAAGGCAGGTTTGCCTCAGGCAGGGAGCTGATGAGTTGTGACCCAGAGCAGCTGGCGAAAAACTGGTTGAATTGTGGCAAGGAGGACTTCAGCAGAGGTGATGTGTGGGAAGGCCTGGTTCAAGGCTGCTGCTGCCACCCCAGCTAGCTAGGCTGAGGAAAGGCACTTGCCATAGAGCCCTCTACAGCTACACTATGTAGGTATAAAAATGATTACAGCCCAATGAGACAGATTATACACCTCTAAATTGCTTCTGGTGATGTCCACTCTGCATTTTAAGGATGAGTGCCCAGATTTGACCCTCAACCTTGATAGAAAGTGTAGCTTTAGGACAGCCTATGCTAAAAATGTCAAGGGGAGTACCTGGGCAGAGTCTGAATTTATGAGTGCACATGAAAGCATATTCTCCTTCAGTACAGATGAGATCCACATGTCTTAAGAGACTCTTTCCACCTCTTGCTATTAGCCTTCAATCTCTGGTACACATGACTCAAGAAGGTGAGCGGTTTCCTCTGCAAATAGCCTTATGACACTCCGTAAAGGCTGATTAAATCCTGAATTTTTAGTTTTTAAGGCACTTACATGCCTGTTGTCCTCTTTTATATATAAGTGAAACAATGGACTGGAAGCAATATTTCTTTCATACGTCTTCCTTGAGCCCAGGCCCGGAACTAATTCCTGCACAGGATTCATCTTACTTACGTTTAGATATTTACAACATGGAGGGAAATATCTTAGATTTCCACTGTAGTCACTAAGGAGAAAGAAACCCTCCAAGAATCCAGACTGTTTTATCCTAAGGTGGACACCTTGCTTTGGGCAGAGCAATCATGGTCTAGAAGTTCCTGCTTCTCTCCAGTAGCCATAAAGGAAAACTTTACTATAGCTCATATACAAGTGTTTAAAGCTAGGTGAGATAAATACCCCCCGTTTCCTTGCCTGCAGAATGTTTAGACCATTATTTAACCTTCAGTACAGAGCTTGTGTATTGTCATGGACATGTAAAGTAGAAATTACCGTGTTGGTAGATCTTAGCTGGAACCGCTAGAGACGATGACAACAGCAATAACCAGAACAGCAGCAACAACAGCCATAAACCTGATGCAAGGATCAATCAAATGTAAGATTTCCACTACCCATCGTCCTTAACAACTTTCACTTACCAACCTAATTTTAATCTCATCAGCCCTAGTGCAGACTTCATTCACTTCTGTGAAGCTATTTTCAAATGATAGCAATATATAAATATGTCTTTGATCTGTAGATCATGTGTTACCAAGGAGATTGGTGTCTGCAGGATTTTACTTCCAGGTTGTGACCTGTTTCTGGATTAATAAAGTGGCGTGAGTAATGTCTTGGAAGTTAGACTTTGAATGTTGGAATACAAGGTCCAAGTTTCCAAGGACAACTACAGATTCTCAGTCTCTGTTTTTGAATGACTTGGACTTAGATGCCTTCATGAACTAGATTTCTGAGTGTTGAGTGCCCCCTTTCTGAAATCCAGTCTCTGATAAAAAGTCTTAAGTTGGCAACATACAGGTAAACACCCCAAATCTCTGACTACTTTAAAACATCTTGGTTAGGGGTCATTTAACGCACCTAGGACACCCAGCTGGCATCTTGCATATTGCACACTTCTTTTTTTCCAAGTGAGAATTTGACCTATATTTGAAAAAAACAAATCATTTAAGAAGTTGAGACCCAGTATGTTTTACTGATGATTCTTTTGAAATATTCAGTATTGCCTCTGTTCTTCCCCCCCCCTCCCCCCCCGAGTTTGGCTAGCAAAGCTGTAAACAGATCCTTAAAAAAAACCTCACTAGCAATTTACCCCACAGTTATGCATCTTTCTGCTTTGGAGAACATTTAGCTAAAATTAGATGACAGCAGCTCTATACCCTTAGAACCAGTGTTATGTTTTTCCTCCATTTCTGATCTACATAATTCAAAACAAGGAAATGTTAGCAGGTAAAACTGCAGGGTAAAACCTTTGGCTGCTGGAAATATTTGCATTTATTAGGCTAACAACTGTAAAGCAGATATGCGCGTCTTTAGACTTCCTCATTCTTGCCTTATTAAAAAAAGATCTTTGAAATTCAAAAGCTTCCATGTAAATGTTGTGGAGAGTTTTTTCCTTCCCCTGATACAGATGATTGTACTTGGGTGGCTTAAAAAAACAGAACCTGGAACCAAGCACCTCAACAGGTCACTGCTGGTTGAAATCCAGACCTCATCTGGATCTAAAATTTGGCAACGGCTGAAATGAGGGTCTCCACCATCTCCCTCAGACTCATGAGTTTGAACTTTTCCATGGTACACAAGCTTGTTAGAGAAAACTGGCTTATGTGGGGCCATTTGATTAGAGGTAGGCGAGTGTGGCACACGCTTGCACAACGGTCTTTTTCCAGCTCTGTGATGCAGGAGGGGTTACTGCTAGCGGAAGAACTACCGCATCCACCCCTGCACACACCGGGAAGCAGATTTCCCAAGGTGCAAGCTGCCATGGTGCCTCCTGTGATCTGATGGGCATCCCTTGCTTTGGGAGATAGGACACCTGGAGCAAGCTTATGATTTTAGCTGGATCACACCTTGACACCTTCTCCAGGAAGGGTGCCCATTAGAAACTTTTGCAGACTATCAGATCTGCAAAGGTGAATTATTCACAGTGATTTTACCATATGGGGAGCTCAGACACATGAGCATGTCAATGATAAAAGCCAATTGATCTGTTATTTATCAGCTTTCCTCTGTTAGATGTTGAACTAGGGCAAATGCCAGCTCAACCTTCAACGCAAAAAGAAGACTGTGTTTTCATGTCTCCTTCTATATTTTCCTATGTTACATACATGGGTATCATGCAAGATCATCCTTAAATCACAATTACAAATGATTAATCAGTAATGCTAACTAATAAAGTATCCCTTGCAGTCTTTTCAAGAAGGTATCGATCGATAACAGAGAATTAAATGAAACAAAACACAAAAGAATGCTTCCTCTCCTATTTACAGAAGAAAATGACTCACAAAGGACAGTTTCTTGTCTTTTCACAATACAAGGGTAATGCCCTTCATGGCAAACACTGGAGTTTGAGCCCAGGCTTTTATAGACTGTGTGTTGATATATTTTCTCATGGGAAAGACTGGACTAGTCCAGACAAGCATCTGTGATTTCTGGACTGAAGCAAGGCTAAGGAATTTTGAAAAGACACCCCAACAGAGTTTTAATGTCTCATGGGATAACGCAAAGTGACAGTTTTTAAAAGATTTGTTAAAAATTATTTTTATTTCAAAGAGGAAGGGGAACTTCTTCCAGAATTTGACAATAGATGAGCAGCTAACTTTACTAATCCAACTTAGGGCTTCTTTTTCCCTACTTTCTTTTACTCGGATTGGTTTCACTGAACAAGTTAAATTGCAGGAGCTTACTTCAATATGGCTAATGCTCTAAACCAATGCCTGGATTTTATACTAATTAGGGCCAATCCACTGACATTTTTTTTTCTATAATGTGAAGACTAGTACCCAGAGTAACTCACTGAAATTTAACATAAAAGCAAGATAAAACAATTAAAGTGGGAGAATATTTGATTAAGAAGCTCATTGATTTATAGTGGAGTAAACTGAAATTGATGGGACAGAGGATTTTTTCTTTAATAGCAACCATATTTTATGTTCATTATCAGAGTCTCTGGGCTCTTTGTGTTTTTGTGCTTAAAAAAACCCCCCACAATTTAGGGATAGTAACTCTGGGATTTATTACTCCTGTCTTCTTTTTCAAGGCTTTTTTTTTTCCTTTTCTGCTTCCTGTGGTTAATATAAGGCCCCATTGAAAAGTCATATGGAGTAAATATATTGCTAACCAGTCAGTGGCTGTTTGACATCATTTAAACAGCATTAATCCTGGCAGTTATGCAGGGTGAAAAAACAAAGGCACAGAGTTTTATTTTGGTGACAAGGATTAAACTTCTCCTTGGGGAGGTTTCGGCACTGAGGCAGGAGCTCACTGGGAGGGAGTCTCGTGTGCTGGTGGCATCAGTGAATGCTGTGGCCAGGGGCTGGGAAAACCCATGACACACAGGGGAGAGAAGGAGATGAGGTCACTCCATCAGGTACCACCCGAGCAAGGAACATCCCCCAAATTCCTGAGTCCCAGGCTCCTGGTTTATTCACAACCCTGCAGATGTTATGCAGCACTCAACTCTGGTAGCAGGGATGGGGTGAGGAAGGGGGTTATTCCCCCTCTTTCTATTCCCTACAGGGTGCTTTCCACTCTTTTAGAAGTATATTTACCCTCCCATCACACCAGAGAAGCAGGAGCATTTTCCAGCCCTCCCCATTCTTGCAGTGGAGAGGGAGGAGGAGGGCAAAGCTCCAATGCACAAAAATATTAAGGTGGAATCTTATGAAATGCAAATGTTAAAAGACTTGCCCAAGGACACAGAGAAGATCCGTGGCAGAATAAGCAAGCCAACTAGAGGGAGATGATCACTGAGAGTACTTTGCAAACCACAGGTAACTGCATCCTACCAGCATGCCCTGCATACTCACGATACATCTGCCTAAGGCTTCCTTGCAACCTTTTCACATGGCTCAAAAGAAAAAAACAAAAACTGGAGTAAAGGGGGGGAATCACACTTAGTCTCCTGTAAATGTTCAACCGTTTGAAAAGGGGACGGGTGTTTTTATCAGTCTCCACCTGCACTGACACATATGCCCATTTTCACTCTCAGACTTGCAGTGATGCCTGCACAGACTCCTGTGCAGGGCAAGTTGTAAAAGAAAACACGTGCGGTGATCCAGGAGAGCGTCTTGCAGCTGATCACACTGGCAAGGTAAAAATAGGCCTGGAGAAAAAAGAAATGTAGGAAATAACCTACCTGATTAATGAGTGCAAGCCTATGAAAGGGTTCTGTTGTTGTTGGGAGTTTGTTTAAAGAACTATTGCACTTTCCAGGAAAGGAGGTGGTAAAAGCAGAAACCCAAGGCAAAGTTATATGGCCTGACCAGATAGAGCAGCCGATGAAATCAGCTCCTTTTCATCTCAGCGTTCGTTCTGCTGCCAAGCGTCCTCACCATGGAGTTGGGAGACTCCAGGGCCATCTGTTCAGCCTTTCAGAGACCTGCTTTTCAATAGTGAGGCTCTGTTTTGTGGCATTTCTTCCCAGAGTTACCTTTTTGCAGGGACATCTGCTTGAAGGTCAGCTTGAACAAATGTATCGCCTCTCAAAAGGCAGGCTAACCCGTGCCAGGAGTGGGGCTGAGTGGGGAGAGAGAGGGACAAGCAAGACACATTTTTCACTCATTTGGTTTGTACCCCACCAGTCCCCTCCCCTCTTTTCTCAGGCACATTTTGGAGCTGTGACATCCAGAGGAACCTGAATGCACCTCTTTCAGTCCTGCGCACCTCAGGGGTCCAGAAATCACAAGCCAAGCTCTTCAAAATTACAAGATTGGGTTAAAAGCCATGAAACTGCTGTAAAAATTACATTTCAGGGATCTTTCTTTTTGCCTTCTCTCTTCAGAGACTTACGTTTGTGTCCTGCATGTTTCAGGATTTCTCTGCAGCAAAAGAAGATTAAAACATGTATAAATTTTTAGTAAAGTGTGAGACAGTCCTGTGGAAAGGAGAGCTGAAAATTTTCGGAAAACACTATTACTGCAAGGTACAATGTGGTGGCTGGTAACCCAGTTTTTGCTCAGTGTGAGGAACGGGACAACTTTAGGGCCCAGTCTTGGAAGGTGCTGAGGTTACCCTGCAAATGTAAAATGGTGATGCTCAGCTTCTCTTCATCCTTCATCCTAAGTGTTTCTCAAGGGGAAAAGGATTTGATCTAGAAGCTGAAATAGTACAGTGGCTTTCAGGGGACCTAAGCTCAGCTCAGCAGTTCCCATGCTTTACTAGTCAAGGTAGGATTGATCTTAAGTCATAGCTACCTGGAAGGCTGGTGTGTCACCTCAGCTGGTCATCACACCTGCAGAGAGACAGGTACTTCCACAGGGTGCTTCCAGCCTTGGTAGACGGGCAGATGATGGGTTGCCATCTGCACATGTTTGTTCCCTTCCACTAATCACAGAGGAATCCTCAAAAGCTACTTAAGTTTAGACTCACACCTTTGCGTGGCTAAAATTAAGTGTCTCTAGTCTGATGCCTTGGAGTCAATGTAGGTATAATGTGCTCTCTGCACACGACTGTCCGGTCCTTATGGCTCTGTGGCTGTATTGACCTTTCCTTGAAAGACCACACGTGCTAGTGACAGAGATGCCCTGGCGGTAGGGGAAAACTGCTACTTTCAACAGAGCTGTTGGCAACTCTTGGATGCAAAGAGTACAGGAATGCAATAGCAGCGAGGACTTGTTCAGGTCATGAAAGGAATCAGAAGAATCTTTTCTTATTAGCGTGGCTGAAAAATAACATCTAGATATATCATGCTAGCCGTAGGACTGTGTGTATATGGCTGCATGTACGCACACAGGCAAACACACCCACAAAAAACCCTCAGCACACATATCTGTGTAGTTAAAATTAAAATTTATGCTATTATACTACTCTACACTATATGCACACAGGCACAAACAGAATAGTGCAGCCATACTAACATGTCTTTGGTTTAGGACAAACAGAAGGCGATAATATTAAGACCCTGCTGTACCAGGGGAATTATAATTCCCTTCTGCAGTCATGGCTGGGAAAAGATTACTGTGCTGGTAGCAAGTTTCCAGTCCTTAACTACCCAGCCAAGGCGTAGGGGGATCTGGAAGCTGGGGAGGGATTATTGCTACCCAGTTGAGGGAAAGGGATATGTGGAGGCAGACTTTCAGAGCAGCCTTGAAGTATTTAATCCAGCACAAGCAGCTGGAGACCACTGGTGGTTATCACTGGCAGGGTTTACCTAGGAGGGCCCACAGCATGGATTGAACCTCAGTGAGGAGGGAGCCGGGGGGGGGTTTGGGAAGAGAGGGGGAGGCACTGGGGCTCATGGCTGAGACAGGAATAAGAAGCCCCATGGCAGAGGGCAGCCAGGGAAAATTGTTAAATTTCATTAATGGATTTGGAGTGCCATTTCAGTGGTTGCAGTATTTATCTACATAGTAAGTTGGGCATTGCTCTGAGCCTACTGCTGAGGCCTGACCCATCCACGCCGTCTCAGCAAACACAGACACATCTGTCTTGAAGTCCAGAGGTCTCTGTAGAGGGGAAGGATGAGGTGATGGTAGTGAGGAAAAGCTCAAGCACACAACCAGTGGAGAGACAGACCAGGCTGTGTCATGGTCCACCAGCTCCCACCTTGAGGTCAGCTCTTCCTAAGCACGGTAATGAACCACACCTGGGCTAAGTGTCAGTACTTCAGACAAAAAGGCAAAAATCACAGAATACTTAAGGCCTCTCAGTTTTCCTCATCTTATAATCAGAGTTTAGCTTGGCTCACGAAGGATGGACCATAACGCAGGCAGGGGCAACTACCTGCAGCATCTGGGACAAGGAGGTATTTGCTAGCTGTGCACTGGAAACCGATGCCAGCTGAGCTGGTGGCTTGGCATCATCTGGCTGTGCTGTGCCAAGATGCAACATTCTTCACAGCCTGAAGCAGTGAGGAGCAAGGCTGGATGATATCTGGATAGGAGGCCACTGGGGAAGCAGAGCCAGTGTGCTTCAAGAAAAGGGTCTGGTTGCTGACTCTATCAGTGACCTTTGGTCCTGTAAGAGAGTATCTGTCTGAAGAGGGATTAAACTAAATAGCTATGGTCTTCATGTCCTGTCCAGATGCTCTGCAGATAACTCTGCTTTCTACCAGCCTCATTGCCAGGTCAAAATAAGCTGAAATCCTGAAGCTCTGCTCTAGAATAGGTGTACCCATACTCTGGCTTTCTTGCTGTGACAAGTTAGGAATAGCCAGTAAAAATTTCCCACATTAGCACAGTTTATTTCACTGTTGACCCAATGCCCTGGAAAAAGAAGCTTCCTACTGAAATTCTCACTGTTTTTATTGGGCAAGGCTTCTGCTTTCCAGCCTGGCCTCTTTGCAAACCCAGTTGCGCTCAGTACTCTGGCGTACATGACATCTGCCAATGCAAATCCTGTTGTTTGTATGCACAAGTCACAGTGGGCTCATGTTAAGGAGATGTAAGGGTATTTTAAATTTTTGTTACCAGCGAGCTGGCTTTGCTTCAAATGCTAAGTGATCCCTTGCTAAATCCCTCCTGACTTCCCTGAGAGATGGGGCCATTTTATTTTCCCAAGGCTTGTTCTGAACCACTGCTGTACAGTGTGGTGGTACCCATTGTATTTCAAGAAATTAGTTTTTTCCAGGCCTGGTGACGGAAGGGAAGAAAATGGCAAGCTGGAGAGGTAGAAGGAAAGAAGGAAAAAAGTGGACAATATAGGAAAATAAGGAAGAATATTGGTGGGAATCAACCTAACTGCTAAGAAGGCTTGAGTTTTACTTGGGGTCATGATGCTTGGACATTGGGGATCTGTGACCTTTTCACAATTAACTTGCAATGTCACATCTTGACAGTGTTAACCTCTGCAAACTGAAATGGTGCCAGATGGACAAATCCATATTACAAAGCAAAAACGTAAAATTCTTGTTCTAGCGAGCACTGGCTTGGGAGTGTCTACACAGAACCTGAGGCCTCTTCAGATAAATGCTTTTTTGTTGTCTTTAAGCACCCATTCCCTTTTGCAAACACCAGCTGTACATGCCACACTTGTCACTTCCAGACCAGAAATGCTTTCCTTGCTAGATCTCCCTGTCCAGCAAGAGGAGAGGCCAGCTTCCTTCCAAACTACATCCTGGTTGTCTTAAGTGGCTGGGAGAAAACTCCATCGTCTCAGTAAAAGGATTGTGGGGTATTATGATTCCCTCAATACTAGAGAGGGGAATGTAAAAGGAAGAGGGAAAATAATTCATTGTTTCATGGCAGAGTGATGTCCTCAGGAAAGGCATTGGCTTCACCCAGGAGTGGCTGTGAATATTAAAAGGACAGGGTAAAGAATTTAATGTTCTTTATATGTTACAGTCTAACCCTTCTTGAGTGTTGGAGGCTGGCATTTTTTGACACAAATGTCTTTTCAAACAAGTCCCATCTCAGCCCCCAGCAGGGTTATCACACATATTCCTGTTCTTACTGCCTCTTACTATTCTTCAGCTGAATGCTCACTGAGGAACCTCTCTCCCCTCTTCTCTCCACATCTTACCTGTGTCTCCTGATCTCCAAACTCCTGCCCATTCTGTGTTATAAAGGTACAGGAGCTAACAGAAGCAAACAGGGATCTGTTCCTCAAAGGTTCCATAGCAGGGTAAATTTCTTCTGACTTTAAAGTTCTGGAGAATGTCCAAATGTCCATTTCTCTCCTTGGACTCTAAAGAAGACCTAGGGAGACCAGCAAAGATGATAACCTTGTAGACACCCTCATCTGGTCAGATGAATCTCATTCCCGAGTTCTCCCAATGAACAAATCACTGTTTACTTTGATAAAAGAAAACCAATATTCGTGCAGGTGCAGTACCTCTGCTGTGCTCTTAAGCAGTCTCTGGGCATAGACTGAAGCCCTCTCAGGACCATGGGCATCTTGGTGTCTGCTCATCTTTTCTGGAATGTATGATGGTGCAAGCAAAGAAACACAGGATTCAAAGGCTCTGATAACCATTTCAGTGTATTTAAACTGCTAGAAGATCTGGATGAGATAAACAGCACCCTATTTATTGCCCATTTTTAACCCTCTTCAGCACTCCAGGCGTTGTTCCTAAGCCCAATGAGGAGATCATGGTCTGTCCTCCTGCAAACAGCATTGTTCCTTTGCAATCCCTATTCCAACCTGTCTTCTGCTTTCTCAGATTTTGATGACTTCAGACTCCTAATGAGCTCTGACAGATGTCTCCCAGGGGATACATTACTTAGTTACGAGTTCCCCATAGTTCTGACTAAAACCACTATTTTGCCTCAGGAGGTGCATGTCCTATTTGAATGGACTGTCACATAAGCGTTGTTAGCCTGTGCCAGATATCTTGCAGTCTATGGCTCAAAATAGTCAGGAAACCCCATATTCAAACAGAATTTACAATCAGAGAGACACACACATAGTCCTTGTGGCTTTGCCAAACATACTGGAGAGCTGATAGGTCCATGGTATAGTCCTCTCTTTTCTCTCTGTGCAGAAGCTGGCTTTCACTCCCCTCCTTTTAACCATGTTTCCTCCCAGCATTTCACCCTGGCATGGTGCACACCCTGGTATGGCTTATCATCTCACTTTCTTTCAAACAGTACATTTTGAGAATTGGATGCCCTGAAAGTTAGATTAGGCCTTTTATAAACCCCATATATTGTGTTAGAATCATGCATCGTGCACGAGCATTTCAAAACCAAGTAAGAAAATCACGCGAAAATTTTTTTGCTTTACAGTCTGACCTACTAAAGACACGTCCAGGTCTGAGCAGTGTTACCCTTTGAGCAGCCAATCTCGCTGAACAGTTTAAGACTGAGGCGAGGGACAGGGCTGTTTCGCAAGAGTAACCCTTGTAAAAGAGAGAAGGAAGATCTCAGTTAGCCTGTGATATCACAGAGTCATTAGTCACCAGAAATATCCCCTACTCACAGATGAGACCCTGAAGGGTAAATTATCTTTCTCGGTGAAAGACATGGGGAGGAGAGCAGGAAGGGAATCTAAGGGATGATACCCTCTGGAATTACATGACTGCTAAAATAATCCTTTGGGGATGAATGGGTTCAGGGCCAAGCTAGAGTCATCCTCTTTCAGGAAGTCTAACCCAAGCCAGTGGGCGGTGGTGGACTGAGCGACAGAGCTGCAGCCATTTCCATGGTGGTCTCCAAGCTGCAGGCCTAAAAGGTTTGTTATGTCCTCTCATTTTAGCTCTGTTTTTCATTGGTGTTAGCAACCACATCAGAGTTAGCTGAGTTTTCAAATGACGTATCAAGGAGTATCATGAGTGATCTTTAAATTCTATAGAAATCTGCTGGGCTGCATTTGCTCCCATCAGGGGGGAATTCAGACCTCTCACTCACCCAGTGCTTGAGCTTTGTGGGCCAAACTTAGCTTTGAAGTCAACAGCTTTAGAACCACTTCTTTGGCTGTTGAAGTTCACAGAGCACATGTGATTTACACTAATGTGGAGAATCTGGCATCTCACTCCTGTTGGAGTGAATGGCATTAGCCCAAGTCTGAATTTGGCCTTTTGACTTTCAAAAATTGGCTGCAAAATGAGGGATCCTTGTCAGCTTTAAGATTGATGCTGTATGACTCTAAGCACGTTTGTCATCTGTTTGCAAAGTGAAAATAAGCCTACAGTTGTTGACAGTAAATGAAGTAATATTTACACAATACAGTCATACCTGTTTCCTGGTAAAGAGATCAATGCATATTTCTTTTTGCAATAACACATCCATGCTGTATATCTTCACAGAGACAATAATATTTGAAGTGAAACATTCATCCAGCTATATAATTACTTCTATTGTTTTCCATTTGCTTTTTGTTCCCTAATAGTTTATTACTAGTGGCCAATAGTCAAAAACAATCCAGAGGGATGCAAAACAGCCCCTTGTTCCAGGTCCTTTCAAAGATATCTTGGTTATTAAAATTACTGTCATCAAGATTGGTGCTCAGAGACCGCTCCCAAAACGGAGGCCCCATTGCTCCAGGTAGTGGATGCACTTGTGGTACAAGGCATTGCTTGCCCACAGGATCTTACAGCTGGAAAAAGGCACAGCAGGGACACAGGCTCCACGTAGCAAATCAGCAGCAAAACCACCATGAGGTGTCCTGCGCCTTTGCAGCCTTCCTCATGGTTGCTCGTGTCTGCATTCACTTTTACAGCCAAATTAGCTATGGTAAAGGGGGTGGTGGGGAGAGGGGGTGGGGTGGTCTCTGGCATAGAAAACTCTTGTTGTAGGAGTTTGACAGACCCTGATCGATGGTTTGCTTGCAATTGGCTCCGGCACAGCACAGGTATTGGCTGTTCCTGCACTGGGGGACTGAGGATATGGTATCATAGAATCACAGAATGCCCTGAGCTGGAAGGGACCCACAAGGATCATCGAGCCCAACTCCTGTCCCTGCACAGGACAGCCCCAAATTCACATCATGTCTCTGAGGGCCTTGTCCAGGTGCTTCTTGAATATCGCCAGGCTGGCGCCGTGATGCCTCCCTGGGGAGCCTGTGCCAGGGCTCCACCACCCTCTGGGGGAGCAACCGTCTCCTAATGCCCAGCCTAACCCTCCCCTGGCACATTCCCTTAGGTCTTATGGGTCAGAGGAGTAATCCTCTTGTGTTGCCTCTTTATTTCCACAGACTGCCTCTGCCCTAGATTTTACGAGGCTGTAGAGCAGATGAGATGAGACCCATCCCCTCTGTTTCTCTCAGCTGCCTTTTCCTTTGGCTGGGAAAAAGGTTTTATCTTTCTGTCCTATAGCACCTTCCAGACCATATGGTTCCTAAATAATTTCATACAAATCAATAACGATAAATAAATACTGAGGTGCCTCCACTATTAAGACACTTGTGTGGCCTATCTTGTGTAAATACTGAAAATAGCAATCATGATTTAATAATTATTTCCCCCTCTTTCCACCTCCATAACCCTCTATGAACACATAGCTTCTAAAGAAAACCCTGCAGCTATTTTTTCCCCCGCACAACAATATCAACATAACAAACTCTTTAGTCAGGCAAGTTCCCCTCTCGTCTCTCCGGCTGCCCTTAAATTTTCACTGTGGTGTAGAACGATGCTCTGAGTCAACTGGATACTCGCCTCCGCCTACTCAAGAGCAGCTGCGTTTCATGCCGCCTCAGTTCCCCTGCGTGTCATGCAAATGGGGAGCCGCACAGTTACATCCCCAGCATGGAACAGCAGTGCTGCTCTTCACATCCCTGTGGCTTTGCTCTTAAAAGTGAGAGTTATTTGCCCTAGTGCAAAAAGGTTTTATGCTGCTCTTGCATACCCAGTCTGGACTGGTCACTGGCTAGAAGAGGGAGCAAAGGAAGTTTTCCTGGTAGGAACAGAGGTAGCAAAGGATGGTTTCCTGGTAGGCAATGCTAAAGGAAAAACTGGTTTCCAGTTCTACCCAGTAGAACTGGTTCAAATGCCTTCAGCTGGGAATAAGGACACACCAGCTGCTGCATTAGCAGGATCTATCCTCCCTGAGGTGAACAGCAGGCAAGTTAGCCCAGCAACCTGCATCTCTGAGATTGGTCCCACAGCCACTACAGACGTCCTGTTGGCCAACTCAAAGGCGATGAAGGAAGACCTTTTAGGATAGATCTTTTACCAGCTGGTCCTGACAGATGAGCCTCCTTGGCTCACCTTAAAATGAACAAAAGGTAATGTGATAAGGGAGGGAATGGCTTTAGGTTGTGCAGATGCTATGAAACCCAGGTTTGAAAGGTGAGCTGGTCTTGCCTCTCTGAGACATCTCTAGCTATTCCTTTCAAGGTTTCAAGTCCCTCTTGACTTTGGTAGTGGAGAAGCTGTCATGCAAATGGGACCTGCAAACCGTGCAAGAGAGTTAACTAGGCCTTTTCTCAAGTCCTGAGCCACAGATGCTGGAGCTGATGACCTCAGGTGTCCTAATATGGCCAGCTTGTCTCACATAGTATTGTAAAAATAAGACACTTTCTTCTGAGTGATGAGGACACTTAGCAGCAGTTCTAGTTTTGTACCTACACCCCTACTGTCCTCCACTTCCCCTCCTATAACCCTCCTTATGCTTGGCCCCTGGGGATGAAGCACACCATATCTAGTCCAAGTCTAACTCGACTCCTGTGCAGCTGAAGGAGTCAGGACTTGCCTTCTTGCCTCCTGCTTTGCTGTGGGGTAAATCTCAGAAGCTCTCTCCATCTGCCTCATTTCCCTGCCAGGCCCTATAGGACTAACTACAAACACAACACTGAGAGGGTGAAAACCTGGGCCACCTTTCCCCATCGCATGAGGTGCAGCACACCTGGCGTGCCCTGAAACAACTGCTTGGCTCTTGAGTGAGTTTGCACAGGGGCCTAATAAATCCATCAGAGGCTGCCCCAGCTCCCAGGTGTTTGCAGGCGGAACAGGGATGGGAGGAATTCTTCACCTTTTCATTATGAGAAATGGGGTATAGAGAAATGAAGGGGCCTTCATGAAGTTACATCCAAATCTTTATGCCACAGCCAGGAAATAAGCATCTGAATATCTTGTATTTATATTGATATATGAAGTACCTTTGGGTCAGGCATTCTTGGTGTGTTTCTACAGCACCTAGCACAATAGGGCTCATATCCTGAATAAACACTGATAATACACTGTAAGCAATCCTCAGTGATAGTATCGAGGTTAACGTGGATTATTTTTCAGCTCTTGACACTGTTATCTGTGAATGTTTCATGACATGTATTTATATAATATTTGACTTCACTTAATTTCTGTCGAGGGAAGGTGCGTTCTTGGGTAGAATTCCCTTTGGTTTTAAGGCATTTAGGATCTTATTTTTCAGTGCACCTTGGTGGGCTCTGTGTGCTTCTAAATGATTCTGGATGCTCTTGTCAATCTCTGGGGTCGATCATCCAGGTCAGGTAAATTCTGTATATAATTGAAATTATCTTCCTGCAAAGAAGTGTCCCTTGATTTCATTTAACTATGTTTTTTCTTGTTCATTTTTTGTATTGTTAGTCATAATGCTAGCAGGAAATAAAATGTGCCAGAGAGTTAGTTGTACCACTTGTCAAGTAGATGCTTTTTAAGAATGGTGTCGCTCTACACTCATTTCCCTGAGCTTTTTCTATAAAGCATCCTTCTTCTCAAGCTCTGTCGTGCTGTTCAAGCTCAGTATGTACACAACCCCTTTAAAAGACTGGTCCAAATCATGCTTTCCTTTTTCATTTGTCATTTTATTTTGAAAAGCTGAGAAAGATTGCCATGAAAAAGGGAAGGGAAAAAGACTGCAGCAGGGTCCCTGCGCTGCTCTGCAAACTCTTGTTTTTAATTTCCTTGCATTTGCAAAGAAAAACTTGGAGTGAGTGTCAGGTTTTGGCCACCAGCTGGAAACATTAGCAGTGATGAGTACCATGGGCAGTAAAATGCTGCCACCCAGGATTGAAGAGAGAACATCTGTGGCTGTCGGACTATTTCCATTCAGCCTTTAAACAGCGCAGCAGAGATTTGTGGATGTGCATGTGAAGGCCCTGTCCTTATCAAAGAATATCCTTGTAATGTGTTTGGGGCTGGGTAATAATAGGCAGCATCGGTGAATGTTGTTTCATTTTTTTTTTTAAGTGCATGTCTTCTAGTGGGTGATTCATCAGCTGCTGTTACAGAAAGTATGTTGGGAAGCTTGCAGCTGTGGGCTCAGACTGCAGTTTCTGTGTCGTTGCTAGGGATTCTGCATTAAATATCCCAATTCTCTGCACTTAAAACTAGGAAAAATTGACATTCTGACTTCCCATAAGAGAATGGAATACGTGATTCACAGCCCTTCTTCTGCAACATTAATCAGGCCCTGTTTACATGGAAAAGAGCCAAGGAGGGGGGGTTAGAGCCAAAGAGGTATGCACAGAAAGCCAAATGGTGATGTCATTTGGGGCAAAACAGTAACGGCAAGCCACTTAACTGGCTGAGATGGCTTGTAGTGGGAGCAAATCCCAGTTAAAAGATGGAGAAGCATTAGGGTTTCTTGGCTGTGCCATTGACTGCCCTGGTTTTACTACGGGTTGTTTATGGAGGAGGATAACAGAGCCATCGGCTGCAGAAGCGAGCACTTAAAGTTCAAGTCCTTCAGATCTGCTGTGAGGCTGGGGGCTGAGAAGTTCATAGTTCACGTGCCAGACTTTAAATCCCCAATAATTTCGGTGTGTTATGTGAAGTTGGTTTGGGTAGTTCTTTCCATAGGGGTGTGATGGTCCAGTTTTCTCCTCGTGGTGGGTCCTGTCATTATGTGGGTCACGTCTTGGGCTGCCATGATGCCACGTGCTGTAGATGTGTATAAGGGATTGCTCCTGATCCTGGGTGTTTGCAACCCACATGGAAAAGAGTAGAGTTGTGATTGCCTTTATACAGATAGAGAACTAGAGGAAATGACAAGGGGTTTCCTTGGAGTCACACAGGAAAACAGAACCTACGTGCCTCAGCTGGGAGAGGAACACAACTTTCCTTAGCAAGCCCCCTGTGTTAACTGGGAGATGCTCCACCTGACTTGTACACACAGGCAGCACAAATTGTTTTGCAAGTTGAACAAAAGAGTTTATTCCCCCTCTTCTGTTAGAGGCAATGCTGGGGCTGAGTGTGTCAAGATTTTCACAAAACATGGTGATGCTTTCTGAGGACACAGGCAAGAAAAAATGTAGAGGCTGATCCCCTTCCAGTCACTGCAGGGACTTGCAGGAAGGTTGGCTCCCTGGTCTTTGTGCTGCCTTCTTAGGCACCCTTCTTGCAAAATGGATCTCAGCTGTCTGCCTACAGACATGTAGAAAGGAGCCTTAGGAAGGATATTTAGAAAGTCTGATCAGCCCTTCTGCATACTTTATATGGCATGGAGATATCTGGACAAGCCAGCAGTGAGCTGTTGCATCCACAGTTATCAGCTTGCACCCAGAAACCTGAGGTTCCCTTCTCAAGCTCAGGCAAAATACATCATTGCCTACATCAGTAACTGCAAAACCCGTCTTTCCCTGCCTTCTTGATGGCACATCTCCTTTCCAAATGTATTCAGATTTGCAGTTTGAAGCAGAATTTATTGGTTCTTACAGCGTCACCTTACATTTTGTTCTGCTCGCTTTCTGAGGTGGTCCTTTCTGCAACTGTGATAGAAGATCCTTCTCTCTACAAGCTGTGCCTCCCCATGCCATTACTCCAATGCCAGCAAACAAAAAAGTAGCGAGCACGATTTATAAACTGCTAAAATATCTTATTGTTGCCCTTAATCCCAGTAATGGTTTCGGAGCTTTATGCCATTTCTAAACATCACACATTGTCTTGCGAAGAACTATGTTCTCCTGGGGACATCCAGTCAGATAAAGAAGGGAAGTTGGTTGGTTGGACCAGTGGAAGTTCTCTAATCTAAGCCAGACCTGGGGTTTAATCTTGCTCTTACAGGCAGAGAGAACAAATAGCAAGCCAACCAGAATTTAGGATGGTATGATATTATCAGTGACATATCTACTGCTTGTCTACCTATGTGCTGAGGACTCTCACATTCAGGATGTAGGACTGAGGAGCCAAAAAACCCTGTAGGGCTCTGTTGGGGAGAGGAAGGTGTCAGCATATATGATCCACTTCAAAGCTGTAGCTCCAGTACCTAACCCAATAGGAGTATGTTTCTTCATACGATATTGAAAAGGTTGGCCATTGGTGGTGCAGAAGCTGAAAATACGGTGAATGGTGTGTTTGGCAGTGGCAGAGGCAGATGGTTTGTTATACCTCACTGGCTGATTAAGGATTTCCTCTGTGGTAAATCTGAAATAAATCTGTAGGCTCCTTAACAGGTAGAATAATAAGATAATAATGATAGAAAATAATAATTGATAAATGGAAGAGAAGAACACAGAAAATGAGACAGTGTATGAGCTGGCTGAGGATCACTGAATGCCTCAGGGACACACTTACAGGATATTCACAGCAAGAGGTGGGAGGTCTGGGTCCTATCCTAAACTCTGCCATGATCTCTTTTTATGTTTTTGGTCCCAATATTTCATTTTCTCAAACTTCAGTTTTCTTTTAATTCATGGTACAAAAAAAAAATGGTGGGTAGGGAAATTTAGTGGGTAACAGCAGGGCAGTTTGAGCTCTTGGGTGACACAAGATGCCACTGTGAAGCCAGGTCCTCAGCTGCTTGGCTTTAATTTGGTGAAGACAGTGATTCACACAAGTCGATGACCTGGCTCCCCTGTTTCTAGTGTATCAACACAGAACCATCCTTACGCCAGCAACATCCATGCCCCCATTGCAAACATTTAATAAGTTTAAGGAAGTTCCTGTTTTGATCTTTTGTTATAATCAGTGTTATTACGAATACAAACAATAACCAGAACAATTGTAGTCATCAGTGGAGCTATTGGTGAAGAATACAGGGCTTTCCTGCTTAGACACAACTATGAAGAGGACTGTTTACTTAGCTAGACTGTCCTTTTATAGTTACCAACAGGAAATGTTTGCAATGTTTGTGTAAGAAGGAGTCTTCGGATTATCCCACATGATCTCTTCAAAGGGATATGAGAACAGAATGTATGTTTTAAATAAAATCCCACAGCCTTTTTTTCACTTTAAGAGTGAGCACGTCTGGTTTTGATGGAGTCGCCAACCTGTTGCCTATGTTTTTATGGCCCAGATTTGTCACATTCTCACCTCTAAATGGAAAAGGTTTGGATGAAAACCCACTTTTGATTTTTGGTTCCTCCTTAGTTGCTTTAAACATTGGTAGACAGAGTGATAAGGCCAACTTGACTCAAACAGCCTCTATTTTCAAATGCCCAGAGATCTGCCATAGTGAAGACTAGTACACCTTCACAGTTGTGGGTGGGTGGAGTGGGACTGGCTGGAGTGAGAGCAGGGGACACGCATGATTGTACAGGAACAAGAGCATGGGACATCATGGGTTTGGTCAGCTACAGGAACGGAGTACAGGGAACTCACTGGACTGCTAGCCAGGATGTGCCTTTATAAACAATAAAGTACCATTGCAAGCGTAAGTTAGGGCCTACTTTTGTTTAGGTCTTGTTTATTGTTACAGAGAATTTTGCAACAAACAAATCACAGTTCAAAAAGTCTCTCAACCTCAAGCTCAGTAAATCTGTGATGCACACAGAGCAAATATCAGACCCATTTTGAACAACAGGGTTTTATCATTTAAAGCTTTAGAATTATTTGTTAATACCCATTAATACATGGTTGATGGGGTAAAATCTATGGTAACCTAGATAATGGAGAGTATTTATGAACTTTAAAGCTGTGAGTCCTGTTAGTTGATCACACACAGGTAAGCAGGGATTGGTCCACACACACAACTATTCCCTTCCTGTATGGTGGTGTTCATAAGCCAGTTTAAGACTTGAGTCTCATTAGGAGTGGGAGACATTTAATCCACATTTTACCCATGGGGGAAGGGAGGCAGAGAGAGATTAAGGGACTTGCCCAAGGTCACACAGGAAGCCTGTGGTAGAACCAGGATACAAACATAGATTTCCTGAGCCTCCATTTGCTGCATTAACCACAAGCTCTTCCTTCCTCCCTCATTTGGGAGAAATGACAAGTTTTCTTTAACACGAGAGATGCCCTGCAGGGAACTCAGTGACAAGGTTCTTCTTTGCATGTGGAGAAGATGCTATAGGCAAGTGATATCCTTGCACTGAAGCACATCTCTGCAAGTATGTGTATGTTCTTACCAGAAGAAAACAGTCACCCATGCAGATGTCTACCCCGTTTCTCTTCGGCGTGGTGTTTTGCTGTTGCAGGGAGGCTGCTTTGGGGTTCTAGAGCTGTGCAATTTTGTGAGCGTGGGCATACCTGTGAAAACCGCAGGCTCTGGAAGGTGGTTTTTACCTATCTGCCCACATGTGGACATCTGCACTGTGGATCTGAGCTGACTGCCTGAGTGCCAGTGAAAGGAAGGGCAATAGGTTAAGTTGGGGAGTTAGATCATGCAAGGTGCAGGTGCCTTTGCCCTTGTTGGACCTAATGCCAGCCCTGGGACATGGACACATTCTTGTAATTTTGTGGAAAAATCTGTTACTCTGTCAGTAAATTCCTTTCTTCCCATATATGTCAGGAGCCAGACTTTCCCAGGTACCCATGGAGAAGTGTCCTGCAGCATGGACAACAGAGACCAGCAGATGCTCATGCCAGGTGAGCGGTTTGGGTGTCAGTGAGTAGGAATGTCACTCCAACATCTCGTAATGAAAACCCCATCTCCTCTATCAGAGACATGTTGTAGAAAAATGGGCCAGAGACAGTACATCACACATTTCTGTGAAACCAGGACTTCCTTTAGGTGATGTTGCTGATTGATCTTTCACATAATTACTTTTCCAGAAGAGAGGTCCTTTTCCCCTGGGATTCACTGCCATAGCTATATAGGATAACTAGGAAGAGGTAAGCAGCAACTTGAGTTTCCTCTGTCTGCTTGTGTAACCAAACCTCCATTCACATGAAGGATTTTTTAACTCACACACATGTATACAAAAGGAATTACGTTGTCAGTGGCATCACCTTTGATTATAAAGGACAATACAGTAACAATATGGTATTTTCTTGTGCAGGTTGAAAGAAAAGGACGCTCCCAAGTAAGTTTTTGTGGTTATTTTTTGTGGTCATCTACTCCCCTTGCTATCATATTGCCCCAACATTAGAAGAGGGATCAGAGAGAGCCCACACACCTTTTATTCTGTAGGCATGTTGGTAACTATCACCAGCTCACCTCCAAATCCATCCAGGCAAGGACCCAGCTGCTCTTCTTAGACAGCTTTTGTGCTGAGCACAGGATCTGCTCACTTGTGAGGAAAACGGAAACTTCCCCATCTCACCACAATATCGTTGCTCCCTATCTATCCCTGTGCTAAACAAATGGGAGTGCATCCAGTAACCAACCATAGGCATTTTCCTTCAAGAGGAACATTGGCTGAAGATGACTGCACTTCCCAGCAAAGACCGGTATGAGATGCAATCACCCAAACTAACCCCAGGCAGCAGCGGCAGAATGAGGGAGACAGGGATAGTCTAATGGGTGGCCTGAAAGATCTGCTGCCTTTGTTTCACTGATCTGCCATTAGCAGGTCCTGGGTAAGATGCTTTTATCTGAAAAATTGAGACCAGTTTTTCTGCTTGGTTAATGACAGTGTCCTGATACAGTCTCATAAGCTCAGCATATGCTAAAAAAGTGCAAGCAAGGAAGTTGTAGATGGTGCTTGAATAGATTTTGGGGGTGGGAAGAATATCAGGCATCCTGTTAAAAATTAATCTCTAGGGCTTTGGCAGCACAGTGTGAGCATTACTTCAGAGTATTACAGATACTATCTGTCTCACAGGCACACCCCATTATTATAATTTTTATTGAGCTAACAAAGATGAACCCGGATACAGGGGAAAAAATATTTTTGAAGTGCATCCTTTTCTAGCCAGATGTTTGGTCAAATGTAGCGTTTTTTTCTCTCTTCCCCGCCCCCCCCCCCCCTTATAGTTTCCATTCTTTTTTTCTCAGAAAGAGATTAAAATTATTTATTGAGATTTTTTATGTATTTAAGATTGTATTTGAGTCAAACGTTTAATTTCATGACAAATTAATGTACTTCAGGTCAAATCCTTGTGATTTGGGCCTCTTAAAAGTGAGTACATAGAACTAAATTTTCCACTAAAAATTATAATGAAAAATTGTGATAGCCTTCCTCCTTTGTTATTCACAGTATCACACTCAGTTACATCTCAGTTCTTTGATTCCAGCTAAATATTGTTGTCCTCAATGGGATGTCCTCAATGGGATGTCCTCATGGATTTAAATGTTACTAATGTGTGTAAGCATAGTAGACTGTATCTCATTCTAACTGATAAATTTTCAGAGAGCTGCCAATGTCCTGAAACTCTTGCTGAGCCCCCAAAGTTTATTGTATTTCCTTAAACTGTATTCTATTTAAAAAATATATATGTTTATGCATTTGCCATTACCCATGATGGTTAAAGGATTTGGTCAGCTGGTCATGGTTATGCACCCTGTGACACAGAGACCAGACAGGTCGCAAATATTGAACACGGCGTGGCCTGTGTACCCTGCTTTTAAACAAACCCAAAGGAGGCAAAATGATCGGTGAATATTTGTGACTAGTTGGGAAAGGTGAAAACATGACTTTCTTGAGTTAAGAAAACAAGACGAAAAGATCAAAACCCATTTGTTGATTGTGGCAGTACAGGACAGGCTGGGCTGTGGGCTGTGTTTATGCAAATTCTCATGAACTCACAGGCACTAATACTCAAAAGAAATCTTCTGATACTACTGCATCCAAGGTCAGCTGCCCCCCACTGACCGTCTGGCATATCCCGATACACTCGAAGTGAGAAACAGGGAATTTAACAGTGGAGCACTTCACCTCAGACCACAAAGGCTAAATCTTCTCCTTCATTGTCCTGCAACTCAGAGCAGGGCTGTAGCCAGAGAAACATCCTCTCCCTTAGGCTGATCGCAGATAGCCCATGGCTCTGGAATAGCGTGCAGCTCATGAGTAGCTGAGATGTCCCCTCATGAAGGGCTATAGTACTTGATGGCAGCAATTTGTAGCTGGAGGGGAATGGTATATGGGCTGCTGAGTAACCTGAACCTCCCGCTGTGAAGGATGCAAGGTGACAGGGGCTGCTGAGCCCGGTCTCCCCGGGCTACCATTTAAGACATCTAAAGATGCCTCATTTAAGATGAGAGGAATCACCCCGGGTCGGATGTCCATTTAGTTCAGATGAATCTCATTTTGTTGAAATCATTCATATTTTTGTGTAGATGTGTACATAGCACAGTGTGGAAATATTTGAAAATATAGATAGTTACTTGAGTCCTGGAAACAGTATTCCTTTGGGAACCCAGGACTCACCCTATTGAGGAGGAAAACAGGTTCATGGAGCTCTGCTCCTTTCAGTACCCAAAATAGTGCTGTGCTCTGTAGGAGTACCTGGTGCTTTTGTGAATATGTGGCTGTATATGATAATCTAGAAATACTAATTATGAAGGCAATATCCGTTCTGCCCACCTTCTTCACAATCTTTGACAGCAAGTCAGATTTTGCCTTTTGAAAGGAACAGTCATTTTTATTCATGTTGCAAAAGTTTTTCCAAACTCCACATATATTGTTATGTCTCTCAAATGCATTACATCACACGACTCTTCTGAAAGGTGTCCAAATCCTGCATTAAAACGCTTGTGGGAAAACTTGAGTATTTTTTCATGGTTTATGTTAAACAGTATTTGGAAAAGGGAACGAAATCTATTGCACTGATATGGTGGAAAGGTAACGTACTGATGGATGCTTTCATTTTGAATGAAGTGTTACGCTCTCCCTCATTAAACTCCATTCTGAAGTTATGCAAGCTATGAAGTTATACATATACCTTCCCCCTCTTTCCTTCTTTTCCACTGGATAGTGTGTAACAGAAGAGTGGTGAAGTATGAACTCTCTGAACATTATGCCATGAAAAATGTAACCGAAAGGAGTGGTTTTATGTTAAATTAGGAGAGAATCTGGTCTTCCCGTATACCAAATACTGACTTGAAGAACACTGGAAAACAGCAGAGCTAACCTGTGCCTCATGGCTTGATGGGACCCATAGTGTACACCTCAGAAAGCCATTGCTGCTTCAGTTCAGGTTGAGAAGAAGAACAGGGTTTAACATTTCCCTCAGCACATTCTTGCTGAGTGTGGTAGACTTTGGCCCATGAAGTTTGGGGACTATTGATATTAAAGATCTCTATTAATGAGACTTTTGTTCTAGAAAGGTTTATCCACATTCTGTTTTATGGTGTTCTCACGGGCCTCACAAGGCCAAATATAATGACTGTTTGAATTGGTCTAGGCTTGGGATACGCTGGGGACACCATGTGATATAGCCTTGCTTGCATGTCATGGGGGAAATTTAGGGCCTCTTGGCCTTGGTAACATCCTCCAGGATCTCTTAATGTACTTTTATGGACAACTTCAAATCTGGAAAGCTACCTGTCTGGAGCACCCAGAGTCTTTAAACACACATCCCACAAAACCATATGTAGCTCTCTCAGCACTCCTCAGTGCCCGCATTTCAAAGGTTTGGAGACAAACCTTGCACGTATCCAGCTTTTGCTCAGAATCAGTCGAGTCCAGAAGAGCATGGGATGACTGCCCAGCCGCACATTCCAACCAAACAAATGACAAAAGTACTCTGCTGGCCTTCCTTGGACCATCTCCAAAGCCAGGCTCCCAGAGGTCTTCTCCTGGGATAGACTAATAACATAAGCATTGCAAACACCTGCTGAGCAGTGATGGTGGCTAAGGAGAGGCTTATGGTCCCCAAAGAAGATTTTGGTTCACTATTTATAGTTTAGAGTTCTCTTTCAGGGATGGATGGTGCTGGCTTTGAAAAGAAAGCAATGTGACTGTTTTTTATGAGGGGCCCTACACTGCTAGCACGATTCACATATTTAGGGGATCAGCATCCTCAGGGGATTCTCTCCTTGCTCTGCCTGCTTTCAGGATTTGACACATTTTAGGCAGAAGTCAGGCACCTCATTGCTCAGGCTGGGCAATTCTGACAAACTGGCTTGTTAAGAAAGTTGAGTCATCCTCTGAAGGTAGCTATCTCCCAGGTGATGTTTGGATGGCCAACATAAATGAGATGCATAACTCAGATGGGTCAAGATAAGTGACATCCCACACTTATCTACACTGCACTTAGTTGCTTGGGAGTTCAAAGTATACAGGGATCAAAAAATAGAAGGTGTCAGTCCAAACTTTTGTTATTGCAGGCTCGTAAACATGCTTCATTAGCTGCTTCCACTAATGCCTTTACTTATTAATTGATAAATATTAGTAAAAAATTTGGAAGCTGCAAAACCACACTCATCCAGTCCAAAACCACAGTAATACATTTGGAATACATCCTCTGACCTATTTCACCATGAACAGCATGCTACAAAAGCCATTCACACACATGGCTGTGTGTGCAGAAACTGGATTGCTTCGAGCAGAAAACACACTAATACCATATGTCTTTGGTAGTTAGAAACTTCAAACTAAGAGTTTCAATCTCAGTCCTAGGGAAGGTCATGGATCAGGGTGATGTAGAAGAGGAAATGTTGTAACTTTCGAAAATGAACAATCTACAGAAAAATAATAATAAAAAGTTTTTTGAACCTTGGATCAGATTTAACCATTGACAATTCAAGAGTACAAGTCACAGTCAGAGACCTGCAAATAAGAAATGGTTAATTTTCCCCTACATCACCTCTTTAGCAAGCAGTCCAGTGTACACGCTTTCAATTGGCTGTACTGGGAAAAATCAGTAATAAAGTTTTATAGTTGGAGCCTTCTTTTACTTATTATGGGCTGGTATTTAATCCATATCAGCAGATTTAGTTGTAATTCATGCTTCATTAATGAGGAAAGGAGAAAAGTCCCAGGCCATTTGCACTGTGAAGAAATACCTTCCTGGATCTGAAGCGAACTGGCAGACCTGTTGAACACCTCCCAGCTCCAAGGGAGAGTTGGGACTTTTACTACACAGTCATTTTAGCTGAAAAATGCTGCTGATAATAATAGGAAACTACCATTATGCCATAAAAACCCTGAAGTTTTTTCTTACTTTTTGGGTACTTCTTCGGATTGGCCAGATATGGAGAGAAAATTCCCCAGAGAGAGTATGAAAAGGTTTACATGCTGAAGTGGGAAAACAATAACAAAGTATTTGATTTAGTTTTAATTTTTAACCACGATTCACAAAGATTTTCTTCATGACAGTATTCCCTTGTACCTATTGACGTAATCCAGAAAGTTTTATTGCTGTTATTGGAAATGAGAATTTCTTTTACATCCCAGTTATTTTGTACATCAAAGGAGCCTTCCCGTTGCATATCCCCAGACTCAGACCATCTGAAAATTAGGGATTAGTCCAATGTGAAGGTACTCCTCAGTTTTGTGGAGAGATAGTGATTTCAAAGGAATATTAGTTTATCCTAAAATTGTTGTCCCTCCTTGCCTTCTAGATGTCCTTGCCTCTTTGCCATGATAATAGGGGGATTGTAGGCAATTATCTTAGAGTCGATGCCTAAAACCGAAATAGCTGAAATTATAATCTTATTTTTATCCTTAATTTTATGTACCTTAAGTTAGAGGAAGGAAATCTAAGCTATTGTACCCACTGCTTGTTTAAAACCATCCCTCAATTTGACCTCTAGACCCTTATACTCTTTGGTTTCCATCACATCTGTGGAGGCTTTGGCTCTCACCAAAACACCTTTTCAGAAAGCTTCCTTACTTATTCCTCTGACCGTTACAAGCCCTTTCTTGGCTTATTATTTCTTCTAGGGTATTTCGAGGTTACCCATACTCTTAAGGCTCCAGCTAATACCACCCACAGTGATAATGTCGTCTTCTTTTTGTTTCATGTTGCTTTAGCTTGGTGCTGCACTGTGCTGCATGGACAGGCTCCTCCTTTTAATACCATTGGTGCTGCTCACACTGAGATCAGAGGCTGAGGATCCAGACACCTGTGTCGCAGTCCCAGCTGCCACCTCCCCTTCCCAGGCCATGACGAGCTGTATTCAGGAGAATGATAAGGAGACTGAATTTTAAAAAGACACTTCAGAATAATGTTGTTAAAGTCCAGATGAACAAATTTTCTCTCTGTGTGGTTGGACCTGTCAGCAATGGAGGACCTTCTTTATGGAACACACTTAGATTGGAGTTTACATGCAGGTGCTGGAGATATCAACCTTGCTACGTCTTTTGTCCAGCTGGCAGGAGGAATTCGGAGTCAACTGTTACAGTAGAAAGTTGGTCATATTAGAAAAAACTGAGTACTGTTTGCTGAAGATGAGAAAATGAACTTGGATTTATTTCTATTTCTATATAAATTCATTTTTCATCCCAGAGTTATTTCCCAACATAGCAGTAATTGCTATTGAGAGTCCACGAGGCACCTGGGAAGGTCAAAAAGATGGACATTTTAAAGAAACCAGACAACAGTTTCCTTTTATTTTATCTTGTAAACACATTTGCAGCCTAGTTAAAACAACAAAGCAAGACGTTTCATACATTCAGTTCCTTAACTGAATGATAGACCAGAGCCTCGGCTGGTGTGATCTTGTATCCTTCCCTTGCAATCAATTTAGCGCCATGGGAAATTCACTTCCAAAACCCATTTTTCATGGTGAACACAAAAACTTTTCATGTAGTTTCTATCAAGGCTTCTGCCGCTGCCGCTAACGTCATCCCATCACTTGCAGAATCTCCAGCTGCTACAGATTCGTCTGCCATTGCGCCTTCAAGCGCCCTGCTAGCGATTTCGCTATGACTGAGAACCGCTTTGGCTAACTTCGTTAGCCATGTATCATGAAAAACTTTCTGCCATGCAAGGCTCAGCCCAGTTTTAGGTTTGGCAAGCCACTTGGCTGGCATGCAGATGACGTTCATTTTTTTTATCTTTATTCTGAAAAGGGAGTTGCAATCCTTTATTTTTTTACTGCCTTATAATGGCTTTATGATAACCCAGCTGAGTCAAGCTTTATTTTTTTTTTCTTTTAAAGAGACCTAACTCACTTTTAAAGGAAGTTAACATGGTTACCCGGGAAAACATTTTGCAAATTTTTTAGTGATACACTTGTTCATGAATGTACACATTTCCTTTAAGAAGATGTATGCCTAAACCACAGTGCATGGACATGAGTCAATAAAGGAAGCAATTCTTGTAAGCTTGTGTGCATCTATGCAGTTTCTTAAAAACAGGCTATGGCAGCAGAACTGCATGACGGGGTGCTGTCATCTGAAAACAAGAGCTGCTATATAATCCTGGTACATAATATTGGGTCAGCAAGGAAAGCGGTAAACCAAGTCCAAATGGACTGTGTCAGTATTTGAACTTCAGAACGTATATAAAAAAGTCACCAAATTTTCAATTTTCAGTAAAAATTTAAAATAGAATCCCTCCCCCTTATTTTTATAATGTTACATTTTCAAACCAAAGTGAAAGATTTGTTTGGATTTTTGCAATATGAACACCTGTGCAAAAATAAGAAAGGCAGGGAGGGGCTGAGAAAACCATCAAAATTTTTTTCTCTCCTGGTTTTTTGCAACAGTCTGTATCCATATGCAGGTCTTTGGGCAGCCTGAGTATCATAAGCCTTTTTTTACAGAATCCAGTCTGGCAGATGACTTAAGGAAAATACACCTTTTGGCATAAAAATTAAATACCAGGGTGACTTAAAAAGTTTCTCGATAGCTGAGTTTTGCCCTGTGTCAGCGCTATGTGATGCACTGGCTATATAAAAATGAAAAGGAGACATTTAAAAAAAAAAAAAAAAGAAGGGAAAAAAGGAAAAAAAATTATTTGAAGCCTGAAGTAATGCCAAGAAGGGCACGTTCTGCAGGCTGATGAAGGGCAGAACAATCAGAGCTACACCTCGGTACAGCAAGCGGAAAGCAGAGCAGCTGCACTGTGTTTTACCTCTTTGAAACTTCTAACAGGAAGCAGCCCTGACGTGAGGCAGGGAACCAGTCCTTCAAATGCTGGAAGGCTCTCGATGTTTTCAGCACTCAGCACTTTGCAGGAGGCACCCACAGTTTCTCTGGTGCCCAGCTTACAGAGGGTCTGGTCTGCTGCAGCCTCTGCAGCTCCAGATTTTCCTCTCTCAGCTTCCCCAGTGCTGGCCCAGAGGAGATGGTCACAGCTTCTGCTAATCCTCCCCTTCTCCCAGCGTGGACTTCCAGCTCAGCCAGCAAAGCAGCTCAGCGTTAGGCCAGTCTCCCTCCTAATACACTTTGGGGACTTTAAAAATTGCATAACAGAAAGAGCACAGGGACCTCTCTGCCACACATGGCAGCAGTATTAATAATGCCAAGTCACAGTCTAGTGACAGAAAAATACTAAAGCACACATCAAGCAAGATGTGAAATACAGGACAGCAAGGTAAATTTATAAGCACCCCAAAGACCAAAATATAAGGGCTGCTGAAGCTCTATTTGCATGAGCACAAACTTTGCTGCATGCAAACACACACATGCACAGGCTTACACATACAAAGAACTCTTTTTTTTTTTTTTTTTTTCTTCTTGATAGGCATGTTGTGGAAAATGTGTGTCTCTGTGGGTCTGGTGACATGCAAATGTTTATGTGGGTGTTAAGAAAAAATGGAGAAGGTGTGAGGCATATATTCAGAGAGCCAGAAAGCCACACACAGGCTTCTATTTATAGCACCCTCGTGGTGAAATAGAGAAAACGAACTGCAGCTTCTATCTGCTGCTCCCAACTGAAGTTTGACAAGAGCGGATAAAACCTTTTAGGGTCTCTTTGTAGTTCTAACTGACAACAAAAAGTGATGAGTTAGCTGTTTCCTTTGCGACCCTCTTAAGCAGGTGAAGAAGTCAACTGCTGCACGAGAGGAGTGGAACAAGCTGATGCTGCCTGGAAGTGCACTCCTTCCTCTGCAGAGCTTGGGTCAAAAAATAGAAATAGCAGTTGTTGTCAGCACAACGGCCAGGCTCTGTCTCCCAGCCTGGATTCCCAACCCCAAGGTGAAGCATTCACGACCCAGGCACTTTGGGGTTTGTGGATGTTTCCATTCTTTACTAGCTACACCTGTTAGAAAAACAGAGATCCGGGGTCCTAGTATCAGAGTTGAGATCTGAGGTTATGGTTCAAACCCACTGGCGATTTCTTATGCCAATAATAGAATAACTGCAGTTTTGCTCTAGCTTGTTTCTTCAATGGATTCTTCTCAAATGGGATCAACGAGGCATTTTCTTACCGATGTGATCCTGTTGCTGCATAATATCGATTTCTGCAGCTTTCACTCATTGCTTTCCTGAGACGACTGATTCAGATATTTTCCTGCTTGAAGATGAGATATTCAGTAAGTGAGTAGGCATCTCACCACCCACCTTTTTCCTCCACAAAGGCTGGTCCTTGCAGTCCTCGGTGCTGGCCACTCTTCTGGCTCTTATGCTGGTGTAGGACATTGCGTCTTCCTCAGCTCCTCACTTATACAACATACAGTCCTCCAGGTCACACTGCTTGTCTGCAAACGGTGGATTGCTCCACAAAGAGTTGGGAGCCACCAATTTTCTTTGTGTTTGGGTGGTGGAGGTGCGTTTGGCACTCAGAAAATGACAGGACGGGGCGCAAAACATCAAGACCCTGCCTTAGGTCAAGAGTTTGGCCTAGTGACGGAGGAACAACTAACTTAAAGCTATGCTCCTTTTTGCCCTCTTTTTTTAAATTTTATAATACTTGAAGAATGGTATTGGTGTTGGTTACAGCACACAACTTTCTCAGAAGAAAAAATCTTGAATTTTTAAATAGCTGCAAAACTCCATTATCATGATTTAAAATGAAGTGTATTGATATTTTTATTTAAAAGGCACTTTTGATTCCTAATTTGTGTCAGTATAGTTTCAAATAATATCTAAAATGTTGAAAAAAAATGTACACTTGGATTAATTTTGAATGAAATCAATATATTTTGAATTAATCTTTGAACTCTGTTGACTCACCAAAAATTAAGCATATTTTCATTCTGAGTTGATCTGAGTGGAACTTTTATCAAACTCCGCATTTTAAAAATTCAGTTTAACCAATAAACTAGTTATTTGCACAATCCTAAGATAATATTAAGCAGTGAATTTTGCCTACTTCTATCTCATCTGGAATTGCTGGCAAAGCAATTATTTTGAATTTCTGCTTCATTCTATCGTTTCTTTCTTTCATTCATTCAATATTAAAACTGATTTGATTGAACAAACCGGTCACATGGTGCATGACCGGAACTGAGCATATCCCTTGGGGATGATCAGCCTTGAAAGCTTTGATATCACTCTACTTCTATTTTCAGAAACATGTATGTTGAAAAGCAGTAGCCCTCTTGTGTGGACAAAGACATAGCAAGCTAAAGGTGCATGCTGGTATGGGAAGTGGCTATGGATACAGAAATATAAGCTGTTCCGACATAATGCACTTAATATATTAATATAACCGCAATTCTTCAACAACTACAATCCGTAACTGAAATTTTGAGAGCAGTATTACAATTGTTAGAGATCAAATTTGGATCTGGCTTCCTAGTGCAAGCACTACTTCCAACACATTCAGAAGTATGCGTTAGAAACATTTAAGTATTGTACAGAAGCTGTGCAAATCGATTCTTGGTGCAATAGAGCCTGGCTCACTGCAGCCTGTTCAGGAACACACAGGAAGAAGAAATTATTGCATTTTCTTTGGTGAATATTCCTCAGTATTCACTTGAATTTGTGTATTTTCTTCTCTGTCAATAAATGACTTTAATAGATGTTGATGGGGAGAGAACACAGGGGAGTGACAAATGCTGCTGAGATGCTTTCCTTTCAAGCAATAACTGAAAGAGTGCTGTTTCTTTGCAAAATCTTGGCCACTTTTAATTCTGTCCTTATTGTGTTCTTTCCTTGTGACTGTTTGAGAAAATGTCCTTCTAGAAAAAAAAAACAACAAATACCAAAAAACCCAGACCAGAACTTTAAAAGCATAGGTCCTACATAACACACAGCAGTCAAATCAGCCTCTCTTATAGAGGAAGCCAGCAAGACCTTTTCAAAATAGAGAAGGTGGAACATGTTCCTTGCTCCCACTTTGGTCACGTATGTAGACCTGAAGTCAATGTGAAGAGCTTGGCTTTGCACTCACCTAAAGGTCAACAGGGCCAAACAAGTTAAGTTCCTAATGCATGTCAAACCACTGCTGTGGGTGTGGGTGTGACACATGAAGACACTGATTTGCACCATACTTCAGTTACCCAACCGTCTTGTTGGGTAATTTGCTCCACTGCAATGGCATGAGAAGCCTTGCTCAAGGTCCTACCTGTGATCAGACTTTGTCCTTACCCCAAAGAGCTGTCAGCTGTAGTGACAAAGACATCAAGGGGGGAAAATAATGGGGAAATTATTGCCCAGGGTCATAAAACAGGACATTGCTGGAAAAACCACATTTCTCTCTCCTTCTACTGTGTCCATGCTGCCGTTGAGGGAGATGTGGTGAAGACATGTCTAGTCCTGGGGTTTTCAGGCACTTTTCTGTATTTGTTATTTTAGCATAGTTATGAAGTTTTAGGTCAGGCACTGTGTAAATGTTGGTTCTCAGCCTATGGTAAAGCACTTCTTGGTGTCCTCAGGATTTTAAACTTGCATTAGGTAAAACATGTTAAAGCACAGCTGGGCTGCTTCAGCTCGCTAATCAGGGCAAAAAAACAGGGAAGAGAGGTCCTTCAGTTTTGCCCCAAGGCAACCTCCTGGAGAGGTGGGGTTCAGGGATGAAGGACTGACCTCAGCAAATTCACCCCAGTCAAAATAAAATGTTTTCTCTTTATTATAGTTTTACCTCAGGGTAACTCAGGCACCTCAGTCATTCTGAGGTTAAGGAAAAAACCCCAAACCCAGCTTTTTCAGCAGCAAAGGCAAGCCCTAACTGTAGACCTAGCTCAAGGGCTCACCTTCACTTGGGATGCTTGGTAGAACAGCACTGCCAATTAGTTAAATGCATTACAAAAATAATTGTGGGTATTCCTTCAGAGCCTACCCACCTCTTCCCTTTTCAAACTCAGTTTGTCTTTGGTGTAAATGAGGAAGGATTTAGCCAATGTATTGAGGGACAGAGGAAGGTAGCGGTTCCTGAAAGAAACTGTCAATAATGAGGAGCACATTTTCTAGAGCCACCCGTGCATGGAGGTCTGTGAACCGTCTCTACAACAGGAGCAAGGAGGTTATATCGGAAACAGTAGTTCTTCTATAGTCTTCAGGTGCAGCACTTGGACTTTTTTTTTCCAATACAAAAAGCCACCCTCCTCCACCCCCCAGCTTGTACTAGATTGAACCAAGCTCGAGCGAAAGCTGGGGCTGGCAAAGCTCCAGCCGAGTGCAGAGGGTATGCTCAAAAGCAGGAAGCTGTGGCAAAGCTGAGTCGCTGAAAAGCTACTGGAGCTAATATATTGTGGTCATGGGGATAGGCAGCAGCATCTGAGTAGTGATAGGAAGACTCAAAAGCACCTTCAAAACAGGCTTGAAAAATACTGCTGATCTTTGCACTTTGACTGGGCTTTTGTGCTCATGGTTAAGCTTGAAGCATTTAGAATGACTTTTACATTGACGGTCTGGAGCAGAGCATATAGCCTATCCCTATGCGCGATGAGTGCCTTGCAGAAGCCTCGTTTGCTGCCCGTGCACTGAAACACAGAGGTAGGCTTTGAAGGTGAAAGGGATGCGTAGGATTGGGTTCATCTGGCAGCATTTGTGACGGCATCTGGGGCAAAGCAGGTCGTAAACACTCGCTGGTGAATAGCTGCCTTCTCCCCCTCTTTCCGTGGCAGTGTGAGAAGCCAGACATACACTCGTGGATTGACTAATTCTTTTATGGGGTGGAAAAAGGTACTGGCTGTGAAGCTACTAAAAAATACCGAGTGGTCAAGATATCATGGAGGCCCATTGTTCTAGGAGATTGTTTCATTCATTAATATGAATGGCGATGATGAGAACAGGATGCATAATATTTTCATGCAAGATAGGGAGTGAGGAGATGGGGGGGGTGAGGTAAGATGTCCCTTTCCTTCTCTGGCCACCCTTGGGAGGGGGGTGGGAGTGGTTGTGTTTTATATCTAAAGAATCACTGCAAGCTGAGATAAAGGGAGGACTTCCACCAGTTTCTCAGGGGAGAGGTAGCTGCTACCAAAATGCCACAGTTCTTTAGAGAGCTGCAGCCAGCACACGTGGAGGGAGGCAAAAGCTCCTCTGTATCCAAGTTTTGCTCTTTACTGCTCTCGGTGCCTGTAGGTGCCTGCCCTTACTGCCATCTTTTTTTGGGTATGGCCTGAGAGACTGTTTCACATCTTTCTTAGTGCCTAGAGTGGCCATAAGGAACCACCTGTGCTCGATGAAGACACAGATGTAATTTCTGAGGTCCTTACTCTACTGAGGGCCAAAAAATACATGAACATCCAGACGCCACTTGTCCCAGTTGTCTGCTATGTACTGACCTGTGGACCCTGGACAAACCAGCCAGGAATTCCTGACAACCAGCACACTGTTTTTATGTGATTTTCAGCCTTTCAGCAGTGCCCTGCTCTCAGGTGGAGGAAACTGTGTACGTGTGTCAAGAGGGTTAGTGGAGCTGTGTTGAAACCCACCCTGAGATCATGCCCACTGCTTACCCATCATCTGGGCTATAACCTAAGGCCTAACCTGTCTAACCATAAGTGCGTAAAAGCAGGATCTGGTTGAAGGACAGAAGCAGGTGCTCAGACAGATAGAAGTTGAGCGGGACAGGTCTGGACCAAACAGGCCACCTCAGGGCTCTGTGAAGGGCAATTCTTTGAGTCTGCTTTGTGTCCTAGTGTAGGTTCAAGGCAGCTGGGATGAAAGAGGTGTAACTAGACAAGGATGTCACCATCAGCTTCAAGCTGGGTCCTTTCTGGGTAGCCAGGCCCTTCAGCCAGCAAGGTGAAAAAGGAGAGTGTAGTGATGGAGCTGGTATCGTCAAACCTGCTCTTACAACACAGAAGTGTTTGCATTAGCTGCGCAGAGTGCAAAACATACTGTATGGTCCCAAGTATCTCCCATGCTGTGGGATCACATTCCGGGATTGCATATTCAGCACCACTCTCACACGGTGAGTGGAGGAGACAAATGAAAGAAGAGTGAAAATCTTTCTTTTTCCTAGAGAGTATGATCTGTAGCTTGCCCTAGAAGCAGATTTAACAAAAAAAAAAAAAAAAAAAAAAAGGAAAATAATTTATGTTGGCCTGAGCTGTGGTTTGGAAAGAAAAAAAGGAGAAAAGAAACAAAACAAAAACACTGGCCCACAAAGAAGAGAAAACAGGAAAGGAAAAGAACAAAACATCCTGTACACAGCAGCCAGTCAGTCGAGGAGGGAGGGTCCGTGACATCTGCATTCCTCTGCTGAAGTGGGCACAAGCAGCCCTGATCAAATCTCCATTGCTCAAACTTTTCCTTTTCTTTCTTCAGGCTCTCTGCTCACTCGATTGTGTGATGTCTCCTGTTTATCCCTGAGCTGGATCAGCAGGTCCAAAGGTGGTTTCAATACCTTTCCTCCTCTCTAGATGCCGTTTTGTGAGGAGCGAGAGCAGCGTGGCATCTGCAGGCTCTACCTCCCCCAGCTCCTCAGCTGAGATGGGTATTGGGGTGCCCAGATCCCCACTGGGCACCAACAGACATAAGCACACCTTGCCCTGCTCCAAGACGAGGGGTCAGCACCACACCTGAGGCTGTGTTGGGCAGCCAGCACTGTATTGTGGATGGGTCAACAAAATATGTAACCTGAACTGGAGCTGGCTCTGAGCCTACACTGAAAAGATTGGGTCTCTCTGCACCTGCCTGTGCGAAAATGCCTCTGTTCTTCATCGCAGCAGCTAACCCGAGAATGAAACCAGCGTGGAGACCTCATTGTTGTCTCAGCTCAAGAAGGAGCCAGTTTACAGGGCGGGGTGGCTGGGATGGGTCGGAGATGGAGGTTGAAACCTGTGCTGCTTGTGCTGTTTATTCCGAGGTAAAGATGCAGCACAGTGCTAGTACAGCATCTTTCAGAAGGCCTGAAAGACAGGTGTGATCAATAGTTTTGACTGGGGGAAACCTCTCCTTTAAGGGGTCCTTCACTAAGCCCAGTTAAACACTAGTCAGGCACCTTTCCTTCTGGAGAGGGTAAAGTTAGTTTTTGAGGTAGGGGCAGAGCATTTCCAATGAGTGGTGGATGTGGTCTCGTAGCTGGGAAGCTGGGCACACTACTTCTGCCCCATCAGGGAGGAGGGGAGGATGGACATATGTATCAGCAAGAGGCAAAGCCTGAATGAATTCCCCAAAGGCTGATACTCATAACATGGTCCTTGAGGTTACCTGAACAGGCACAAAAGTGCCCACAGCTTCTCCTTACATGACTCCACCAAACTATGAAGGCAACGTACAAAAGATGACAGTATAATCAACTTCTCCCATCCATTTTGACTTGGTTCTCTCTCTAAAGGTATTCCAGGAGAGTTTTTTTCCCTCTGCTTTTCCTGTTGAAGTCTCTCTACTGAAATCTTAGAAAAAGCATGTTCATTTAAGAGCAGATGTAGCAGACACAATTTGAACTAGCTTCCCCATCTCCCAGAATCCCTTAAACTTGGGGAAAGAAATTTTTAACAATGATGTATTAGTTATTTAGGTGCTTTAAGAGGCACTGCCTTCACACAATGTCATTTACTATAATTCCCTACTATCTCTTGTCCTCCCATTTCCACCCCTTGCCACCCCATGCTTTCTCTCTTCCAGCCGGTTTATTTTAGAGTGCAAAGCTACTTAGAAATATTTATTTTTGGAACAGCTACTGATTCACTTAGTCACTAACTTATTTATCACTTGATGCCTCTCTTTACCTATACATTAAGAAGGATTAATAGTACCTGCTTTTCAGGGCTGTTAGCAGTCTAAATGAATTCATGCTTATAATGTTTATAAAGAGATTTGAGATCCTTGGTTACTGCAAGCTAGAGAGCTGCACAGTACCTTATTTTCACTTAATAGTGTTTTGGTTGTGTGGTGTTTTTTTTTTTTTTTTTTGTGTAACTTTGCATTATAAAAGTACAAAACCCCTTGCAATTAGTTGGAGAGTATTATTCGCAGAGCTTAGTTTCTATTCCAGTTCAGATACAAGCATTTTTTCTGCATATTTTTTCCCCTGATGTTTCAATGACAGTTAATGTCCTGTTCTCCTTTACTGAGAAATGTTGGATGCTGGGAAATGCGGCAATGAAAATCACAGGGTGGATAACAGAGCTGTGCAGCGTTGTTTGGTGCTCTCAAAAAGCTGATGTGCTCTTCTTCACAGGTGATGGTATTTTGTTGTTATTACTGTAAAATATGTAGCCAGAAAGCCAGAAATTTAGACTTAACATTAGAATTCGGGACTGTATTGTGCATTCACTGGAAACATTTTGTTGGCGTTGTGGGACATTGTTATGAGTCTGTCAGGAAGAGTGAGAGGAGAGCAAACCAGGAGAAGGCACAAGAGGAGTGTCTCTAAATGAAACCTGAAATCAGTTTGCAATTGTATCACGTTTACTGAGTAATCTACCAAATGATAGTGCCAGTGACCGCATCTGCTACTGATACCCCATTGCTATGCAAATGTTACTTACAGAAGGGGTATATTTGGACTTGAATACCAGTGTGTGGACAGAACATCAGTTTGGTTATGCTAAAAACAGCTCCACTGAAGTGGTTATAAACTTCTTATTCTGTTGCCTCGTCTCTTATAAATGGACTTGACTGGTTTGTATAACACAGAAAATGCAGTTTTGGGGATAGCCCTCCCAGTGACGTTAACAGGAGTTTTGCCTTTGGTGTTAACGGGTGTAGGCTTTCACCCTCAGTCTTGTTGCTACTGGACTGATGGCCACATTTTAAAATCCAACACTGTGGATTCCTGTGTTTGGGAATCTCTCAGTGGAGGAGCCAAGCAGGGTGACAGAGCAGTCGAAATATCAACAAGATGGAGCAGAGAGAAGTGGGTTTTGTGCTAGCTGATCCAAGGCCAGTTACACATATATGTCTTCTAACACCATGTAGAAGAGCTGCCAGAGCGTGAGGTGAACCAGTTCCTCACAGCAACAGGGGACCACTGGCCCTGCCCTCAGCCCTGTCTATGGGAGTGTTGGGAATTGCTTCTGCAGTGGCTACAACCATCCGAGGGTCTCCCCGATGGGAGAATCGGTGAGCTTTCTGATTGTTGCATCCAGCATCACAAAATACAGTGGCCAGAATATGGCCCAATACAGGCCTCCCTCTGACAAGAACTTTACTTTCTGGACTTAGCCTGTTAGCCCTTGCTCCTTTTTTTCATCTTGGCAGGCTGCAATAGTTATCCAGATGACATATACAGGGGGGCCGGGAGTTATTAACAATTAACCCAGCTCTGGAGTCACTGCCAGATATTTGTTGGTTCGTAGAGGAAGTCTAAGTGAGTAAACCATGCTGAGTGACAATAGCTCTGCTTCCCAGCCAGACTGAACAGCTCGTAATGTAACTCAAATGTTTCCTCTTTCCAAGCTTGCTTATAAAAGAGCAGAGAAGAAAAGGGCAAAAAGGACATTTAGAGGAATGCAAGACTGGGAAAACAACCACTGATGTAATACACTTTCTGAACTAACTTAAGGCATGCACTGTTGCAGCCATTTAAATAATGATTAAAAAGAAAACCAAAACAAATAGACACATAACTTTGCCTACTTATTCCTGAATACTGAAAGGAAAAGTGTGAGCAATTCCATGTTGGATGTCTAGGAAATATTTGCCTTGCACTCCACGTTTCCTGAGTCATCTCCAGTCCTGGTAGAGAGAAACACCAAAAAGTAAAGAAGTTGGATGAGATAGAGGGCATAGATCTGTGCACACAAAACAGAGGAGCAATAGAAATATCATGGACCTCTGGTGACCATCTTATGTGGTCCTACAAGGCCCAGCTGAGATGATGTCTTCATTGTGCAAGTGCACAGTAAACGGGCCAGGTTTTGGAAAGAGCTTAGAAGTTGAATGAATAGGATAGAGAGAGGAGGATTAATTTACAGCCCCGTTTCACAGAAGGATAACTAAAGTATGGAAAGATCAAAGCTTCTTTGCTGCCTACGCTTTTCCACATGTCTAATCTGGCCTGTTCACTGACACCACTTATTACGGCAGAGTTAAGTAGGTGCATTGGTGTTTTCAGGATTGGGACCTATGCAACTTGCCCAAAATCACAGAGGAAGTGTGTAGGAATAATACCCTCATCTCTCGAGTCCCGCATCACTCTCTCAACCACAAAACCATCCTTCCTGTCTCTGCATAAATACAGAGGTGAGAGAAGTGATTTTATGTACACATGCATGTATGCAGAGTGCCTTATAAGGAGTATAGACACACTAAGGTGAAAGTTTCATTAGAAATCACATAAATTCAGTAAGTCTCAGAGTCACTTTTTTTGTTTTTTGTATAAAGCAACCTTTTTTCTCTTTCTCTTGTTTCTCCTCCACGAACTTTCTCCCATTTCAGGTATCATAACAGCACTTGCTTAATGAGGTTTCTGACCGCATTTTATGGAATGAAAAAAAAAATCACATGAATCTGAGCTGGAACAAAGCCATAAAGCTTGATTTCATAATAGAAATCATTACAACTTTGGTGCATTTGGTATGAGTCATTGGTATATTTTGTTGAATTTCTTTGTATGTGAAGTGAATCCTTTTCTCAGGGAAGGTCCAAAATAGAAACAGTGAGCAATTGGTCCTCCCTCTGTCCTGAATGCTCAGATTCAGTACAAATAATGACAACTTTTTCAAAATTATCCAGCAGACTTTGGCTGGAATAGAGTAATTCTGTATTAAACTAGCACACAGCTGGGGTCTCTTTTCAAATGGTCCTTAATAGAGATCCCTATGAAATTGGTAGAGGACAAATTCAAAGCATACAAAAGGAAAAAGTTCCTCCTTCACTGTGTCACTGAGCAGTGGAATTCCTTGCTGCTGTGCACTGTCCGGATGCTGAGATGTTTACATGGATTAGATGAGCAATTGCAGAAATCTGTGAAAGAAAAGATCATCTGGGGCTGTGGATTACAAAGGTACATTTCTGACTCAAGAAGTCAATGAGCCACAAGTTGCTTGGATGAGGGAATCATAGAATCATAGAATCGTTAAGGTTGGAAAAGACCCTTAAGATCGAGTCCAACCTCTAACCTATCACTGCCAAGCCCACCACTAAACCATATCCTCAAGCACCACGTCTACCCTTCTTTTAAATACCTCCAGGGATGGAGACTCAACCACCTCCCTGGGCAGCCCGTGCCAATGTTTGACAACCCTTTCGGTGAAGAAGTTTTTTCTAATGTCCAACGTAAACTTCCCCTGGCGCAGCTTGAGGCTGTTTCCTCTCACCCTATCGCTTGTTACTAGGGAGAAGAGACTGACCCCCCTCGCTACAACCTCCTTTCAGGTAGTTGTAGAGAGCGATAACATTAGCAAACTCCAAGATAGAGGTGGGCTTCCCAGAAGTGCTCAGGCTTGGGCCGTCTTTCCACTAAGTTTGTAAAAGCTGGTACCAGTGAAAGTAAAGAGAAACCAGTGGACGGGGTGGGCTGTTCAGTCATCTAAAAGACAGGCAATGCACTTAATCTGGTTGGGGAGGCTTACTCTTTGTTCAGTGGTCAGATAGAGGCACTTCTGGAGACTGATTCATCCCCTCCTAAGGCAGAAGTCCAAGATAAGTGGGGTCAATCACCCACTGTCTCACTTCATGGCTTTAATAGAAGCCAGAGTAAATAATTTATTTGGGATGTCTACAGCAGGATTCAGTTAGAGACTGAAATTTTGGAAGTCTACATGTGAGGTAGGTGCTTTGTCTCTGCTAAGAGGAAATGGAGATGTAGTAAATACAGTCTGTGGAGCTTATGTTTCTTTTTACTCTGCAGTAGACAAATTTAGTCAGCTGCATACCTCTAGGTTTGCAGATCAGTTGGTATTTATTGCCGTCTGAGCTATCCTAGCGGATCTGTCCTGACCTCCAGCAGATACCCTGGCTGCAGGTACCATGTCACACCTGCCATATGGAAATCTTGGGTATATTAGATCATCTCAGAGGACACTAGATGTCTATGTTACATCCCTGCTCTCCACTTACTATAGTGAATTTACATGTGCTTCAGTTCAGTTGCCCCAAAATGGTGCCGAGTACTCTTTGAAGTGCCCTACTTTCTTTTCGTTCGTTCATTTTTGAGCACCTCTCCAGAAGGGCATGGGCTTCCCATAGGTTGTGTCATTTCTGCCAGGTGTATGGATGGCTTGGGCAGCCTACACCTTCTAAAATTATTTCAGCCCATAATTCATGTATAAACATCTACACAGAGACACATAAATTTGGGTGTCTGCATCTGGAGCTGAATCCCGTTTCTATCTTCTGGATGACCAAACCAAGGTAAGATGAGTCCTACCAAAAATGATTTTGAAAAATTCTACCTTAAGAACCGGAGGAGCACAACAGCTTCTAGGAGCAACCAGCATATTCAGTAAGGAGCTCTTCCTTTTTATCTCTTCTCCCCAGCATTTCTTTCTCTAAAACTCTTGCTTGACAGCAGTTGTAGAGCTGCAGCTCCTAAATGAGTGGCACTTGTTGACAAAGGACCCCTCCAGAATTAGTAATAAATATCTCCTGCCTACAAGTAATAGTTTTTGCTTTTAGAAATGCATAAACCATACAGGTGGTTTTTTTTTTTTCTAGAATTCAGCATTTCATAATGTAGAAAAAAGTTTCTTAAATTCATAACACAATAAAAAAAAGCCAGCTGCTACTTAACACTAGTACAGTAAACAGAAAGTGGCTTTTAATTACTGGTTGGCCATTAGTTTGACAGACCCTCTTCATCACAAACTGCAAGTCACTTTTACACACAGAAGCAATTTTGATTTTTCTCAGGGAGGAAAAAATCCCTGCTGGTTCCAAAGACCTTTGACAGGACGGCTTAGCTCAAAGCTTCTCCGTTAGGGCACGTTGACATAGCTGGCCACAAATGGTTGAAGCTCTTTTTCCCTACGCTCCAGTCTGGCTGGATGTAGGCCAGCTCTGAACTGGAAGCCAGAAATCATGTTAGGATGAAGCTTTGTCCAAGCTAGTAAGATCTTTTGAAGGCATATGCTGAGAAGCAAGACATAGTTTGGGCACTGCATCATTTTCATGTAGCTACACAACTTCTACAAAGGGATTCCTGGTCATGTGTACCCAGGCCCAGGTGCATTCAGCTTCACTAATGGGGGCCTCCAAGGAGAAAGAAAAATATTAAAGTTGGCCCAAAGCCCACCAAGGATTTCTGCTGACATATTAAATGTTGGATCAGGCCCACAGTCAAAAGGGCTTAGGACGTTCTCTCCTTAAAAATATATAGATCTGGGTCTTAGAGAAAAACATCGTTCTAGAAATCCCTATCCAGCAGATTTTGCTTTATAGTTATTTTCTATTTCCATTTACTCTCCAAGTGGCTCGTGGCACCAGGCTGTAGGAGACTAGCTGGTCATCACAGCAGCCTACCTGTGCTCTGCATCACATGCAGAGGTAATGATGCCATTTGAATGCCACAACATACCATGACTCAAGGCTTGTTTGCTTGTCTCCACTGAGTGACAATCTGATAAAATCCTCTGGAGATTTCAACTGCTCTTACACACTTAAAGCACAGATCTGAATAATGCTGCACGGTCTTCCACATGAAACGTTCATGTGCATGCTTTGTTCATGTCTTGCAAGGTAGGATGAGGAATGGTGTCTTATATATCCCTGTGCATGTTTGAAGACTTCAGTACTGTAGAAATCGAAGCCCAGCCATGTAAGCAACCCTTCTGAGCTTATCAAATACTCTTATGTGGCCTGGTGTCCAGCTATTTGGTGTTTGCAAGCCCTCAGAGACCTCATGGAAAATATTTTAAACTGCATGTCACTTTTTAATAATGAAAATAATTCAAGGACTGAAGGACAGCATGAAAGATTGCACACATGTGGTCTTTTTTCTCTCCAAATATTGATCTAATCAAAACAAAGGCTTGGAATGAAAATGCTCTTTCAATTATAATTACGGTCCTGAGGTCACAGTTAAGTAGCAGGACATCAACAGTTAATAGAGCAGAACTTGGTTCGTCCTAAACGAGTATGAATTGACAGTAAAGCTAGGGACATTGAATGCATGATGCTGAGGTGAAGCCAGCATGAGTGAGAGTGGACTCAAACCTCTAGTGAATTATCATTACTTTGAATTTCTCTGATTTCTGGAAGGTTTGTGGCAAGGACTTTGCAATATTTTAACTTTGCGTTTTTGTATGTGTGTGTTTAACGTCCTGTCTATTTGAATGCTGCATAACCACAGCGCGTTCCCCAGGGGCATCCCTCCTACATATACACAAAGTTCTGCTTAATGTTTCACTTGGATTTATTTGAATCTTTTATTATTATAGTACTGAATGAATACTTGCATTAAAAACACTTGTCACAGTAATTTCACCAAAAGTCTTTTTTTTTAAAATTCCTTCATCAATGAAGGCATTGACACTGTGGATACAATTCATTGCTGCAGAGATTCTGAAAAGCTAGTTTTGTCTACCCACAGGTTTTTAATAGTCTAATTAAAGACATATAAAACCAAGTGTTGTCAGGTCCTACATGAACACTTAAATCTTTAGCTGAACCTTGTGTTGATTAAATTTGTTTGGAGGAAAAAGTCTTTTGAAATATCTTTTCTGATGGACCAGTTTTCTGAATGGAAATGGAGAGTGTTTCTCAAAAACCTGACAAGATCAGAAGATTTAAAGCACTTCACAACTAGTGCTCAGTACCTCGTTAAACAGCAGTTTTCTTTTTTTTTTCCCCCAGCTTGCCATGGAAAATATAACTACATTAATTGTCAGGTCGATTTAGGTTATCTTAGGAAGGACTACGTCGCTGCTCTGAAGTCCATATATTTTAATTGATCTAATTTAATTAATTTCAGCTATTCTGTGTGAAAAAGACCTACGTATGGATGAGGTATGGAAGTCTTATGCTGGATCTCTGGATGTTCTTGGGAGGTCCTGTGATACTTACTGGCAGTTTCCATCAGTATAGACAAAAATGTTGACAGGTCAAGATATTCTTCTGTATATGAGAATCATTAATTTGGCTCATTGTTCCTGCCATCACAGAGAGCACAAGGCTGTGGTTTCTGCACTGCCATGAGACGTAAGTAATATACACAGCTAACCAGGTAGCTGTCCCACTGCATCCAGGCTTGTGGATCCTGGGGAGTGGACAAGAGAGGATGGAGAGCTGCAAAGCAGCCTGGAAGTTTGTAAATCAAGCTGGCAAGTCTGAAGGGTTTCACTTAGCAAATAGGGTTTCTTCCATATGTTATTTTCTCCCTGTTATTAGGTATTCTATTTTAATTTAAAAAAGAAAAGGTCTAGTTTCATAAGAAAACACAAATTTTTCATTTTCACTGTCAGTGAGCCAGTCATTTATTAACCTGCTAATTTAAATTAAACTGGGGGAAAGGAGGGAGGAAGAAGAATAGGAGCTCAATGATATTATATCTGTACAAAATCTGAGAAAACAGTTTGACGAATCAATGCTCTTTACTAGAGATTACCCCAAAGAGAAAGGCATTGGTCTAAACTCAGCAGTGCTATTAGACACTGGAGAACTCACATAAGTAGTAGGAAACCTGGCTAACATATTTTTTAGTTTTCAGTGGCCTAGAAAGTGAAAAACATTTAGCCCAAAGGGAGTATATGAGGAACAGTGTTTTTTGCATCACTTTTAAGCACCTATTTTCATTCACTGTTGTAGAGCGAAATGATGGTTTTGCCACAATTTCTTGACACCATCATGAGGACAGCAACATTAAGCCATACTTTAGAGTGACCCCTTCTTACCAGGTTGAAGTTTAGGTCACTCTAGATGTCCAGACCCTCTCTATAATGAATTGGGAGCAACATGCACTTCCTCAGGATGAGTATCCCATCCTAAATGAAACGGCTGAAAGAGGTAGGCTGACTAACCTTTCAGGGTGCCATGTTCTTCACTGAGTACAGAGGGATCCTGTGTTGCTAGCTTATCCCGGAGAGCAGCAACTGAGAGGAACCAAATGGGGGTTAATTCAAGACCAATGGCTGGTTCTCCCCATGACACTGCAAGAACCCCTGGCAGGAGATGACCTGAACTGCCGACCACCCCTTCACCTGTGCCACCACGGTAGGTGTGACAGCTAAATTAACCACTGATGTTAACTGGGCTTTTTTGTTTGGAACTGGCAGGGTCCGGCATCCTGGGAAGAAAAGGGCTGTTCTTGACCAGCCTGGTCAAGGTAAGATCCCAGGGAGAGGTTTCACTTGTAGGCAGAAGGAACCTGAAGTGTGTTTTGAAAAAGTGGTTTTCCACTGCAAACTCCAGGTCTCCACTCAGCCAGTCATTGCATTACCCAGCTGCTCTACTAAAAATAAATTGATGAAAATGAAAACTTTCTCTTGGCAGGGATTTTGACAAGTGTCTAATGTAGACCTGTGCTGATGCAGTCAAGGAGTAATAATATCAGCATAGCCAGCTATGGGAGAGGTTTATATTTTTCCTTTTTCTCTTTCCTTAGGAAGGAGGAGGGCTGCAGTGTAGCACATTATTTACAGTGCAACATGATTCAATTGCCAGAGGGGGAAAAAAGTCAACCCATTGTTCAAGGACTATACATGGATTGAACATTAAGAAGTAAATTTCCCTGCCTGAAAAACATAACCCCTCCTCTTTCCCTTTGGCATGGCTTCATCTGGAAGCTTTACATCTGAAACTGAGTTTCAGAAGGCAGATCAAAATCCCTGCTCAGGTCAGACACAGTTGAAGGCCACCTTTGTTGCATCCTAAAGAAGGAATCTTTCAGCCTTATGGAGTAGGATTTGTTACTGTTATAAAGAAAGCTGCAAGAGTAGTTGAAGCACTACTGGGTTACACCAGCCCAGGATCTTGCACATTTTTCTTTAAAGTCCCTTTGATTGATTTTTAAAAGCAACTGATGTAAACTCAAAGAAGACGACCAGCTGCAGCTGCAGAGGGGATAAGGTATGCTTGGCCTCATGGCTGCCATCATGTCCTGCGTCAAGGCCTCTAGGAGCTGCAACAAGCTGCGCTCTCTACCAGCTGCTGAGATGCACAGTTCATCAGGCTTGGGTAGTCACCCTTAAAACTGTAAAAAGTGGCAAACAGAAAATAATAAATACAAAAAGTAACCTTGAAAGCCTGGAAAATATTTAACAAGCCTCGCAGTTCTCATCTTGTGAGAACATGCATCAGCATGTGCTGAGGACAGACAAAACGAGATCTCTTCTGTAATTATGAAACTCTTTTGGAGGATGAGGAAAAGTGTTAGAAAACTTTTGTTATACAGCTTTCAAAATCAAATTATTACTTACTTGTGGCATACTTTGTTGTATGAAGTCGTATAATAGCTGAGTAATTAGTTGGAAGAAAATATTTTTTTCTCTCAGTTTATAGACAGTGTTGAGCCTGCCAAAACGAATGAAGCATCATGCGCAAATGTTGATTATTGTTGAAGTATAGCTTGCTGAGCCTGGCTACAAATTCCCAGAGAGCGCTGACAAAATATTAGTCTAGAAATATCCAGGCCTTGCAGTAATAGCTCACTTGGTATTGTATGTCATACTCACTGAATATTTGCAAAAAATGGCTGCATGAAGCAAGCGTTTGTTGTTTACATAGCCATTAAGGAACATTTCCAGATTTATTTTTCTCGGTGTTGCTTTCTCTAACTGAATTACAAGTGCAAAAACAAGATTGTGGTCATATCGTGTTTAAACAGGCAAAGTTTCAAACATGAAGCCACATCTATTATTCAGCACCATCTTCTAAAAACATTAGAAGATACCCTTTTGAACTTTGTGGTTATTTTTGTCAAAAGACAAAGCTTCTTCAGGTTGAATTTTACTCTGAAACCAGGGTGTGAGTAACAATTACATTGCTTCGTGTGTGGCGCAGTGTTACTGCTTGCTAATCTAACAGCCCAGCGCTAGTGGAAGCGGTAATTGCGTTCCCTCTTCCCTTCTCTCCCTTTGCTTCCTTCCTCCCGTCCCTGGGTGCCGTCAGATAATCCAGTCCCTTCACTTGCTGAAACGTACTAGACCCTTTGCTGAGCTACTGCTGTTCTGTAACCTGGCAGAAAACAACTCAGTCTTATTGCTATGATAGTTTTCTGCCAGTTGAGAGAGCTGATCTGGCTCAGGAAAGGGCCTGAGGTGCCACGGGAGCTGCCGGCACTGGTGGAAGGATGTAGGTAGAAGTGAAGGAGGAGTGAGACCACCCCAGCTATGGCACTTAATTCAGCTGTGCTATCTACCTGCATACTCTGGGCAGCTATGCAGAGAATTGACTGAGTCAGTCTTCTCTGCACTCATGGTAGAAATTAATGACGGAAAAGATTCACTTAAAATAAGGGTTGAGAGGTTACACTGTTTGCATCTTTAGGCATTTAAAAACTTTTGTAAATCTGGCTGGGTTTGATTAACTTTAATTTTAGACTCATGTTTAACCTTAAGTAGGAGTGCGGTCTCCCAGAGTCCAGTGAATCTGCTAATCTGCTTCCATTTTAATGCGTACTTATGTTCTTTGCTCAGGATGGGTAGAGGAAAAGACCTGATAAAAAATTAATAAACACAGATTAGCTGTGTGCACCAGTTATTTTCTGTGCAGTATCAGCAACCTTGTTTTACTGTCTTCCTATCAAACGAGTTTTTGTCTAGACTATGAAATAGATATAAATCCAGAGACAGCTTTAGGGAGCTAAAATTTTTCTCAAGAATTATTTTTCTAGAACTATCCCAAATAGATGCAGAGGTAGGAAAGTCACTTTCCTTATCTGACAAGATTATTTCAGCTGATGGAAATTCGAGCTGAAAATTGTGCAAGAGTAGAGCAATTAGAATGGGAAGTGAGGATTACTGTACCACGGCAGATTCCAAATCATGGTATTTTTTTCTGTCTCCCATTGGTAAAGAAATGAAAAAACACCTGTAGAGCCAAAATTCTGAAACTATATGTACAATAAGTGGTATTGATAATTTCATTTTGACTTCATTGATTTGTCTTGTCTGTTTTGATTTATAATCTAATCCTGGACTAAAGTAGAAATACCTTTAAATATGGCAACAATACCTGACATAAGAAATTTTCATCATAACAATATATTTAGATTTTATTGCAATGAATTTTTTTAAAATATTGATAAGATGAAATCACTATTTTCTGAAAGAATAAAATTTTAGTCCCAGCTGAAACATTTAGCTTGAATTATCTCTGACTTGCATTTATCTAATTTAGGAATGGTGCCACAAAGGCACCTGGGATAAAATCTTGAAACTGAGAAGGGAGTATGTGTAGTGAAGGGATCTCTTAACTGTACCTATTGGTATTGATTTGCTTTTAGTCTTCAAAGAGCGGCAGCAGTTATTTGTTGCCTTAGTTTTGAAACTGATGGCTTTTTCACCATCCTGTATCTTTCAGAAGTGCTTCTGCTTGCTTAAAATTCTTACTGCTCCTCTATCCAATGCTGTGAATGACAGAAGTAAGAAGTAGCTGCAATTTCCAAGAATGTGATCACCTGGTTTTCATGACCATATATTTTTTTAATTTGTTGAATGTATCATGTGCTCTGTGACAGGCGCTTTAGAGGGAATATTGAGGAGGTCTATGGATTTTGGGGAAAGGGACTGGACAGAGATCTGCAAGGCCTGAGCTTGATTTTTGATACCTGAACTAGTTTCTGGAGACAGGCAGTGGTACCTACAAAACTGAAAGAGCAACTGCAGGCTTTGATAACTTTGTAAGTCCGGGCTTCTGTGTTGCCTTCCCCAGCTTTACCACATGGCACAAAATAAATTCTTCTTTTTCCTCTATTTTATTTGTTCTATGTTTAAAAATGTAGGGTTTTTTTTCTTTTTTTTTTTTTCAGGGCTTTCTTTGCTCATGCATTTGGCTAGTAGAGAATATTTTAAATTTTAAATAAATACAAATACTAAATGTAAGAAAACATCAGAAGAACTTGCTTTCTTTGACTTTGGCTTTCTTTGACCCTGGCTTTCTTTGACCCTGATTTGAACGGTGCCCCCCCCTTCAAATACAATAAAAAATAAAAAAGATTGAAGACTTGTGTCTTGTAAGACACTAGATGCTCCCAAATTTTTCTCAGAGTCTCCTTTTAATTTCTTACTACCATTTTTTCATGCAGAACAAAAGTTTAAGACATTCCTATTGTCTCTGTATCCATCTATACTCCTTTTCCCTGCTCTCCTCAGCACCAGCCTTTTTTTAAACCAAGTTTGTCCAAGTATCTCAGAATTAGCACATCTATACCAGCTTCATGAAGATAAACAGCCAGGTAGAGGAGAAAGATCCCATAAGACTGTCCCCATAAGTATGAACTCAACATTATAAGATACCAGAGAATTCACGTTGTGAGAGATGTGTAACTAATGTCCAAACCATGACAAAAGCCTTGATCGGAGCCTGTACCTCTGGAGCTGTCAATCAACCAGTAAGCCACAGTTTTCATCTTCCTGTCTCTGTTCAGTAGCACAAGTAAAGCTGAATCATATTTCATGAAGTAATAGAATCATAGAAGCATTTAGGTTGTAAAAGACCTTTAAGATCATTGAGTTCACACATAGACCTGGTCTGGGCTGGTGCCTGAACATGATAATTCTGCTAAGGAGATGAGTTTATCCAGTTAGGAGCATTAGTCTTAGTTTGACTGGGACAAATCTGGAATACTGACACCAGGCTTATGATCTGACAAAAGCTCTTGGGCTATTTTTCTATAGATTCAAGCAAAAATGTGTTGTTCAACTCACAAAACAAAAGGCATAAATATTTGGATGTTGAGTTTTAGGGAAAACCTACTTGTAATGCCTTGTTCGGTGCTGGCTTTCCACACTCACCATGAGACAGTCAGTCAGGGCTGCTCCACGTGGGTTAGTGAGGCCTTACCGTATGAGATTTGCCAGCTAGAAAGCATCCTATGGAAGGCTTTGCTGTTGATATCTGTCCTAACACCTCCATGGGATTCAATCACCTGTCCATGTGCTTACGCAAAGCTCTTACTCTGTGCACATGTTCACAAAGCCATATGCCGCATGAAACGCATGGGGCTGTCCTCCCTTCCTCTGACTCTGTCAAATAGCTCAGCTTCCACTTCCTCCGGATACGTAAGACCCACAGCCATGTTCCTCGCAAACGAGGGGTGAAGAAACAATGCTGCTGAGTGTCCAGGTATGCCAGTGCAGCACCTTCTTGCTGGTGTCAAATTGGCACAGAGTCGTGGTTTTGGATTAAAAGTTGCATCTGCCTAAGAAGGGCTTTGAAAGAGACGTTAACTGTACAGTACGTGGGAGACTTTTGGAAATTTCGTTCTGCAGACAATTAAAGGTCACGTTGTTTAGCTAAGTCATAATCCATCACTATGAAGAAGGCATTGATTACTGCTCTGGACTATATTAATTTTTAATTCCATTAGTGGAATAAATGACAGTTTCTGTATTTGCCTCTTTTCTTGATACACAGCAATGAGAACGGCAAACTATCCCTGAATTCAGAGTAACTGAACAGATAAGCTTCTTTCCACGCTCTTTTGCAAAAAAGCCCTTCCTAGACTTAGCTAGCCAGTAAACATCCTGGCGATCTCCTGAAATGATGCATTAATGGACTGGAACAGGGTTATGATTATCTGATTATCTGAGGAACGTTTACTGAAGTGTAAGTGTAACTCCACAAGCCAAATAAGCTTCCCCATCAGTCGTTCTGTGTCTGATTCAGCGGGAAAAAAGTGAGCTGCTATGTTTGGTTTTCTCTGACTTGTTCTCTAGGAATAAAATATATTCTTAGGTCCTTGGAAGTTGGGCATCTAGTCTAAGTTCCTTCACTGCAGCCATGGGAAGCTTGCAAAAAGAAATGGGCACCTCAAAAGACAGCCTGTCTCCCACGGTTCCAGCCTTACACCTGGCCTCGTGCAGCTCAGTAGTGCTAATGCTGCAGCTTGGGGGAGCCTGAAGTCATGCTGGTTTAAGGACAGCGGTGCAATTTGTTGCTTTTTAAATCTCAGCCACTGTTCATTAAGAAGTACTGCTGTTGTTCTCCCCAGCCCCCAAGTGAATTGAAAAGCTGGGACAAAAGTGGAAATGAGTCACTGGTGAAAGAACTTGTTAGTTTGGCTTTAACCCCTGACGTAGGAGCAGCAGTTTTACCTGCCTAAGCAACGTGAAATTAATTCCACACTAAGTGACAGAGCTAATTGCACAGGGATTGACAGCAGAGAGCTCGACAACTGCTCCGTGCAGGCATGGTGCTTCGCTCTGACCAAAGCTGGCTCATTTGTCCTGCAAGCTTCCCCATTTACCTCCTGCTCTGTATTCACATGACAAGCTCCTTGTGCTTTAGGGCAGTGCGGGGCATACTGCTACCTTCAGGTGGATGCTGCAGTAGTATATGAGAAAGAAATCGCTCAGTGTTTAGGTGGTAGCTGCCTAGCAGGATCTGCGTGTAGCTTCAAGTGCTCTCGACTCTCAGTGGCAGTCAAATGCCCAAAGGACTTTTTAAAAATGCTTTAGTGCTTAGTGGCACATTTAGTTGCCTGAATACCTCAATAAACCTCTTTGTAAATTAAAAGAAAATGATAATAAAATTAATTAACATTTGCAAAACGCTTTATGACCAATAGGTGTATCAACTATTATTAGCCCAAAGGCAGAGCTACTCTTATCACTGCCGCCAATATCTAAGCTGGTTTTACTTGGCAGGATTTGAACCTAACGGTTCTTATCATAAAAAGAGAAAGTGTCATCAGAACTGATTGAACTATATATTGGCTACGCTATGTTGTAATGGCTGTCAAAGATAAACGCAGGGGTGGCTTATCTTGTTTCCTAATCGTCTTCAGGTGTAATGTTGTCATTCATTTTGTTCTCTCTCTTTGTATTTAAACCCAGGGGAGACCACAAACTGAAAAATACACATTCAGTCTATTTCTGCTTTCTATTGGTCTGTTTGTGGGAATAATCGTTTCAAACTCAGTGACCACAAATGAGCTTATGTTTATATAAAACTTCCTGAGAAAGTGTGAAAGGGACCTGCCACCCTTCGCTGATGGGTTAACAACGTCTGCTGCTGCACACCCTATGTTGGGTCTGGTCTTGCATAAGCCTGAGCTGCCCTTGCTTCTCCCAGATCTCTGCAGGTTGTTGGGAGCTTGGCCTGTAGATCTGCTTAATCTTAATCTCCTTGTGCACCCAAATAAGGTCCTCCCTGGCTCTTCCTTGTGTAGATAAGGAGAGACTCCTACAGTTATTACAAAGGCAAGTAATGTCCTCTAATCCACTGTTGGGAAGGGAGGAAGAAGAAGCCATTCCAGCTCTGCTGCATCTGTGGTCACTGGGTCCAAGGAACAAGCGGGGCCTGAAGAAAGGACAGCAAAATTGGTGGGTTAAACACAAAACAAAGAATGAATCCCCCCTTCTTCTCCTAGAGCAAATGAATTAATTCTTAAAAATGTGGTTTCTTCCCCAGGGCAGTGCTGCTTCTGGATAGTTTCTAACCTCATCCTAACAGTATGAAAGAAACTCTCAGTTAGGTTTATCCTAATAATAACAACCCCGTGACGGAAGGAAGTAATCTTAGTATTCTCATTTTGTAAATGGGGAACTGAGACTCAAAAAGGGGCGTTGTATTTACATGCATTTGAGCATTTGGTCTAAGCCAGTTGTTTGGGCTCCCTTTGTAGATGATGGAGGAAGGTAGGCAATTCCAGATAGTAAATAGCCCATTTCTTCTTAACCACTTAATTTAGTAGTGGGAGAGTTGGCCTTTGCCTAATTCCCATTGGGATCCTGGGCTAGGTGGAGAAGGACTCTGGTTTTCTGACTGTGGGTGTTCCCAGAGTTGGCCTAAAATATTCTAATAGGATCAGGGCCCTCATAAAATGCTGTGTTAGCTGCTTTGCTTTGAAAACCCAGCCAGTGGTGTATTATGCTTAATAGCCCACTGGTATGAACAGTCAGAAGTGAAAGCTCACAGTCCAGCCCTGAGAGAGCCTGGTTTTATCCCTCCAAGAAATGTGACCTAGATACCTTACAGCTCTGCTGGGTAGAGATGTGCTACCAAATTAATCACAAACTATTTTGAGAGTGGTCGCAGAGACCTTGGGAGATAAGGACCACGATGGGCCACTCCCGAATTAGTGTAGACAGAAGAAAAGAAGCTGCTTCTCTCCAAGCTCATGAGTCCATCCAGGGAGTGGAGGCAGGTACCATGGGGGAAGAAGGTCACTGGAGGCAGTTTTTAACAGCAGGGGTTTTCTCAGCCAGTTCTGCTGCCCTGGACAGCCTGGATAACCACTGGGGCTCTTAGAGCTTTCAGACTGATTAATACAGTGCTGTACAATGACTTGGTTTCTTGTATTTCTTTTTCCCTTCCTCTTAAAAAGAAAAAAGCAAACCAAATCTCCGTTTGTTTGCCAGTCATATTTAGGTGGTTAAAAGAGTTGTTGGAATCTCACGAAGTCCAGAAATAAGCTTTTCAGCCTTTCCTAAATGGACGTCGGCTTCCTGTCACTGATCTTGATTAGGTCATTTCTGTGATTTTGCAAGACTTGCTCTTTAGACAAGAGGTATGAAATATTTCTAAAAAATAAGCATAAAAGTTTTGATTCTACAGAGTGAAGAGAAGGCAAGAGAAGAAGAGGGGAAAAGAAAAAAGAGAAAGAAAGGAGAAAAAAAGAGAAGAGAAGACAAAAGAAAAGAGAAAAGAAAAGAAAAGAAAAAAGAAAAGAAAAGAAAAGAAAAAAGAAAAGAAAAGAAAAGAAAAGAAAAAAGAAAAGAAAAGAAAAGAAAAGAAAAGAAAAGAAAAGAAAAGAAAAGAAAAGAAAAGAAAAGAAAAGAAAAGAAAAGAAAAGAAAAGAAAAGAAAAGAAAAGAAAAGAAAAGAAAAGAAAAGAAAAGAAAAGAAAAGAAAAGAAAAGAAAAGAAAAGAAAAGAAAAGAAAAGAAAAGAAAAGAAAAGAAGGAAAAAATAAAAGAAAGAGGAAAAGAAATCTTTAGCTATTAAATGGAAGGTCACATAAAGAAAAGAATTGTAACTGGACTGATAACCGTGTCCCTTAAATTAATACTGAATAATTGGAAATGATAATTTGCAAGTGACATTTTCTGCATGGTTAACCATGGTATGGGCTTTATTGTTATATTGATAAAAATGAGTAAGTTGCTGCACAACTGCTAATAGCATTTGTAGCTACTGAAGATAAGGCAACAGTAAGGGGTAATCAAACCACATTCTACCAAGTATTAAATGACTATATAAAATGACATCTGTAAATCAACGCTTAATTAGCCTGATGTAATTTACAAAAACTGGCCAGCCCAAGTTTCCTCAGGCAAGCTGCCCTGACGCTGCTGGCTGATGGCACAGTCAGATGGGACATTCCGGCTGTAGCTGAGGTACAAGGCTGTTGCTGTCCCCCTGCAAAGGCTTGTTGCTCCTGGCATGACTGCTCATGTCATTCCTCCCTTACCCTGGTATCTGTCCAAACTATCTGGGTTTAAAAAACTTGACTGAAAAAAAAAAATTTAGGCTCAGCCAGAGCCTTTTGGAAGAGTCCCTCACTGTAGATCAGGAGGTCTGATCTCCTCCAGATAAGGAAGTCTGTGCGTAGGGCTCTCATTTTGGGTTGGGTGCTGCAGATGTGGAGGGGGCAAAGAAAAGAAGCACTGAAAGGATTACAGGCTTGGGGAAAATGCCTGATGGTGTAAGAAATGAAGAACTCGATTTATTTAGCCCATATGAAAGAAGACAGAGAAATGCTTTGATTACACTGCATAATAGAGAAAACGCAAGATACGAAAGGGCAGTTTAATCTGTCAGAAAGCAGATAACAAGAATCATGGATATGAAAGCTAGACGTGTTCATCTTAGAAATAAGGCACATATCTTTTTAACAATGAGGCTGATTAAGAAACTACAGAAAGGAACGATGGAGTTCCCATTTCCTGATCCATGCTACTTAATTTAAATTGAGTCACCTTCCAGGAAGAAATGTGTTAGGCCACCACAAGTTACTGGGCTAGATACAGGCCTAACTGGATGAGATGGAATGGGAAGTCAGATCAGACGGTTTACATGTTAATAATAGCTTTCAAATATAAGAATTAAAAAACACTGTCCTGTGGTTACTACTGAAAACTTAGTACTACAGAAGCTGGTATAAACCTATGTCATCTCATCTCATCTCATTTTCATTGCACTCTAATTTAGGACAGAAATATATGATTCCAGTAGGTAACCCAGGTTTCTCTCCCCTATTTTATAGCTATAGATTTGGAAGTGTTGTTATTATTATCACCATTAAGGCTTAAGCATACATTTAATGTGCACTTAAACACTTTTTTTCAACTTGCGGCCTTAATCATCATAGTGTAATAACAACTGAATCATTATGGTGCAGCAGATGAGTTCTCAGAGTTTCTGCACCTTAGGCGGTGATGTTATTAATTCATATAAACCGAGTGGCACGGGGCCTGGCAGGTATTTGGAAGGGAGACCTCCAATGCAAATGTATGCTGTTTAAATTGACTTCTGTTGAGGCTACTCATGTACCTACCTAATGTGTGCATTGCATTTAAAAACAGAGATAGAGAGTAAGCTAACAAGAAGGTAGAAGTGCAGTAATGTAATAGGTGCAATTGGAACTGACATCGGAAGTAGGTGCGAAATGAATGAACGCATGCAAGAAAATGCACGAGGTATGAATCAGATTTCAAATAAATATGCAATATAAGTGCATCTTTCCATAAATTCTTCAGTCCCTCTGATTTTTCCATCTTCTAAATACTGCAGAAATTATTTTCTGTCTGTCAGAAATTATTTTCTGTCTGTATATATCAAATTCATTCCATGAAAATTACTTCTGCTGAACCATATACAGTTCAAAAAGTCTCTGGATTTTTTTCAGAACTATCCAGAAAAGTCTCCATCCTTTACCATCAGCTACATGCTATCTAACTGGGCTGAGACAGAAAAGGTACATCTGAACATCAGTATGATCCTCCTTGTACTGTCAACATGCAACTAATCGGGGGAACAACTTGCTACCAAAAATGCCTAATTGCAGGGTTTAACAAGATTATAAAATAAATAGCTTGGCCTAAACAAAGCAAAAGAAGGCTCTGTGGATTTAGTTTCCCAGGCAGATTCTCTAATGTATTATAAAGTCAAATGTTTGTCAAATCTTTGTCATATTTGGATCTCTATGAAGTTTTCATTCCGTGCAGCTTTCCTGGCATCAGTCATTCAGTGGTGACTCCTTCTGCTTTCAGGCTACTCTTACAGTTAAACTTTTCAGGACTTAATAACTTGGTATCTCTGCTTCCCCGTCAAATATGGTTAAAATTGACCTAGACTCATAATTTCTCACTGTGGAACAGGTAGCGAGATGCAAAGGCACAGACAGTGTCATCTCATGTACTTTGTCCCCTAGGGAAACCATATTAAAAAAGAGATTGGCTATTTGTACAGATACCAAGGATAACACTATAAACCATAATTAAAGACAATAAAACTATTGGAAGGCATATTAAACCTTGTACTTCAGGGCTTAAGCTAAACTCTAGCTGTTAGAGAGGATTATAGCTCTATATTAGAGCAAATAATTGATTTTCTGGGTCACTTCACATTCACTAAAAAAAAAAAAAAGTTAAAGGCGTCACTTTATGTTTCTTCTCCCTGTTCTTGATCTTTTTCCTGCCTAGAACAATTTGACAATAGCAATCAGAGTTTCCCAAAATCACCTGAGGAGTCTAAACTTATTCTTTTGTGTAGCAAAAAGGTTTAATACCAAATTATTTCTTACATCTTTCACTAAGAAGAGAAGCCAGGTGGGAGTTACAGAATATTTAACTGATAGCTGCTGTGAAGTTTTTATTGCTTCTTCACGGTTTCTTCATCTTCTAGCTTGGAATTTGGCTGGAAACACTGGGCTGGCTGGACTGGGCTCTGGTCCAGGCAGGTAATGTCCATGGGCCATGCATAGGACTCCATAGTCTGGAAGCCAGCTTTATCTATAATAACTGATAGCCTGTTTGATCAAGATGTGACTATTTTTCTCCGCTGACTGTAAGAGGAATGGGGGTCTGACAGCTCTGGTGGTAGGTGGTCTGAATTGCTCATCAGTCTCTTGACCTTACACTCACTAAGAGGTGAGATACTTAAATGAGGCCCTCGTGACGGGCAGTGTGAATACGACTTTATGTGTCTACAAACCGAGGCAAAATTCTCCAGGGTTATGTTTACGCTTGCTGGAGGGAAAATTCCTGCTGCTGAGGCAACATCTCTTTGGCAGTCTACCAACACCTCCTTCTCCTGAGATTAAGGGTCCTGTGACAACTGTTTACTTACTTGCAGTTGCTTTTGATTTAATGATTTTAGTTGGAAATTGTTGTGAGTTCTGCTAGGAAATTATTATGGGAGATCGATGCGGGGTTTGCTTTGATACCTTTCTTTAGCAGGATATCTTTTCAAGCCAAGGCAGGGGCATGCAGAGGTACCCAGGTGGGTGCCAAACTATGCCATTGGCTATGGAAAGCCAGAAAGCACTGGCAGTATCTTGCTCCAGCCAGGGGAATGCTCCTGCTTCTCAGAGGGTCTCCCTGACCTGCCTCAAGCATTGCCTTGATGCAGTTGTGCTCCTCCTGTTGCCCCAGGCAGCATGGGGCTGTGCCCCCATCTTCTACCTCCCCGTGCCTCCTCTCCCTGTCTGGGAAATAGGGCTAAAACCTCCTAACGTCAGAGTGGCTGTGAGGCACTTGGGATTGGATCTGTAAAAACGCCAATTCATATTGAACTTTGGGTATGAGTGATGCAGTGTCAGCAGTGTTAGGTGCTTTCAGTATCTTTGAGGCTCTGAGATTAGCTAAACTGGGAGGCAGTAAGAGGAGTGTCTGAGGTTGCAAAATATTATTTAGGCTGGTGCTGGTGTATCAGAGTGGGTAAAAGGCATCCTTGGGGGAAACCCAAACAGCTCAGCTGTGTCATGGACGGAGTGAGGTTTTGTAGCGTTCCTATAGCTCAGGTGTTTAGGATCAGTACTTTTTGAGCAGGCGTATTCTAAATCCCACCTTCCCATCCTATCTCCAGGGAGTGTGGTGTGCCTGTGGTGCACAGGCACCCTGACAGCTGTGGGTAATGCTTGTGGCTGTAGATTTATCCCAGACAGTTGTACTTCAGTGTGGCACTTAGCAGTAGGTTCCTGTCTCCTGCCTCCTTATCTGAGAGAGCTTCCACACAGCTGTGGGCCTTGCAGCTATCCCAAGGTCTCCCTTTGCCCCTAATTCTCTTGGAAGAAGCTTGAACATGCCACTGTTAACTCCATAGGAGCCACATTTGACCTGTGAACTCTCTTGCCTCATGTGCAAGACAGTTTCCAAATCTCACTTCTTCCACCACCACGTTTCTGAGGTCTAATTTTTCTCACTTCATTCAGTCAGCTCTACAAAGCCAAGCTGCAGATCAGGAAGGAAAATTCTATGTCCTTTCACTACCTAAGAGGTCTGGCTCTTTCAGCACAACTTCTACCTGGTTGCAGATCTCAGCAGTAACTTCACCTAGACATGAGGCAGAAGTGTGTGGGTACCGTGGGACACAGAGAACCACCGAGGATGGCTACAGCCCTGCTTAGGTAACTCAGTTAAGTGCAACAAATTAATGGCAATAGCTCACTGGAAAAAGATGCATGATACCTGGCCCAAGCCCTCACTCTGGAAAGCTAGGGTAAAGTGTTGAGAGACAGAGGGTAACCCATTAAATGCTAAAACAGCCTTTCTTTCTTGCCATGTACCTTTCCCAGAGTTTTTAATTGAGTTTATGGATAGGTTTATATATGAAAAATAAAACTTATATGTCCCTAGCACAAGGAGAATTTTGTTCTAAGCAACTATGATGTATATATTTACACAGAAAACAGTCAAATAATATCTATTGGGTTCAGGAATATTAAGTGGACATTTCTTGATGTGCACTTTATCTCTCTCTTTCTACCCCTAAAAAAAGGCAAATTATAAACAACAATAAAAATTTAAAGGAGCAGCCATTGAATAACAGCAAGAACAACAAGGCAAGAGTGCTCTTGCTGCAGTCTGCACGTCCCCCTCACCCATCCCCGCAGCACCTCTGCTGCTAAAGACCCCAGCAGAAGATTTTGCAGCTCTAACCATGGCTGATTAAGACACTGCCACCTCCACCCATCCCTTTCCTGACAGGTGAAGTGTGAGCTGATTATGTACCTCATTCATATGCTTCACCTTAGTATCCAAAATTTGTTGCAAAGAGTTTGGACACCAGTAGGTCAGTGGTTCATATGTACAGTCGTGGCCATAATTCCTCCTAGCTGCCCTGTGCTCCTGTGCTATTACAAACGCACATGACTATGAAGGCCAACATCTAAGAAAAACCATAACCCATTTCTTCTGCAGAAAATGGGTATGTAGGAATACGGGTAGTTAATTTCATCTGGTGCAGTTCTGATAGTCAGAAGTAACTGCACTGAAATCAATGTGTCACTCTCAAACAGAGAGGAAATAGGAAACAGTTTCTTAAATAGAAGAAGAGTTTCCTTAAATAGAAGATAACAGACAACCAGTAATCCCAGTGAATTACTTCCTTGGCATTAGTGATGCTGTATTGACTGAACCCAGCAGAGAATATGGCCAACACTATGACCAGAACATATTACAGCAAACGCTGTAATGTAATTACCATGTTACTGTAAAACTGGAACATACCTGAGCAAAAAACCCAAGAGGAACTGCTTGAAGCAGGTTATGATTTTCTTTGATGATAACAAAATGGTTTTATAAAAGAGAGTTCAGGGTGTGGTACTGCAGGACTGCCACAAATGCAGAATCAAATCCCTAAACTGAGGGACACTAAAGGCTTCTCATCATGTTTTCTGCTATGCTTTGACCTCTTGGCATTTCCAAAGAGCAGGGACAATGTGGAGGCGTTTTGATTCCTCATCTTCCATGGAAATAGAAGCTCTTAATCTTCACTGTTAAACTAGAATAAAAGCCAAAACAAAACCAAAGCCCACATTTTTGCTTTGTTTTGAGGAGGAAAGATGAGAGGAAGGTTGTTTTTGCTGCAGTTCTCAGTATTTGAAATCCAGTGGGTCCCTTTGGTGCAAGTGCTTAATTTGGACTTGATGGGAACCCAGTTTACTAGTTTAAGTCACTGTTGGCTAATACAGCTTGAAGCTGTTCCACAATAAAGCACTACATTCAGTCGTGAGCCTTATCGCTGGGACTCATCTGACCTTTCCCAGGTAAGCTGGAATTGCTTAGCACCGTGGCTACCCCAAAACTAATAGAACCTTTCAGAATGGCTTAGGATATCACTTCACTTCCCTGACATCAATTTCTAAAATAAAATAGAAGGCTAATTGGTAAATCAGGTGAGAATTTTTTTCCTCCCCCCCGAGATATAATGGTCAAATACATTTTTAAATCTAAACTACGAACAATACAAAGGTATGACTTAAACACACAAATAAAAGGGGAAGCTCAGCAGAAGGATGAAAGTTCAACTAGAATTTACCAGGCTAAATTTATCAGCACTAGTCTTAATCGCAGTCACCAAGCCTGAAGTGGTGTGGTCAATTTTAATCAGCATGGCTGAAAACTTCAGGGGACAAATGGATATGCAGTAAACAGAGCATAACTCCCAGGCTTCTGGCACCCCAAAATAATTTTTTGCCTCATCCTGTCATGCTACTGTACTGAAATGCTTTCAGACAAATGTAAGACCACATAGGCTGACTGAAGCATGAATTCTTCAAAAAATACCTGGCATGTGGTTCTGAAACTGAAGATAGACACTAATAGGATGCTTATATACAATATATTGTATTTTGAGATGTGTAGTGAAGCAAAGCCATAAGGAACAATGGGAGCTGAACAACTGATCCAAGTGGGTCAAGGGCTGAAACATACCCATTGCTCTTTAGCACAAGGATTTTGGATAAGGAGCAGCAGGTGATGTGGATGATGGGTGTGAAAAAGGCTCTTCAAGCTGTCAGAGGAAATTCAGACAAAAAGGAAGGTGAAGGGGTGAGGAAACTAGTCGGACTCATAGGTTCAAATCTCTGCTGAATGTCCCAAAGACATGAACTCAGCTGAAAGTATAAAGGATGCATCAAAGCCCAGACTGTAACAGGTTTCAACAGCCAGTCTGAATGTGTGGAGACTATTGAGAAGAGTAAAGAAAAGAGGGAAGCATTAAAGAGAGAGGGGCTTTTGCATTTATTCATTTGAGAAGAGTTGAGAGTGTGAGCACCAGCCTCAAGGCACAGTCCCATACTGCTGCATTTTGCACTAAACACAGATGAAAAAAGGAGAGTTCCTGCCACAAACCACTTCTAATCTCAGTATAAGGCACAAATATCGTCTAATCGCCACCCACGTTGCATGAGGTGGGGAACCTCCTGTCTACGCTAGAGAAGTGCACCCCTTGGCAGCACTGGCATTGCTCGCCCACTCAACTGGCCCAGTGACAACCAGCAGGGACATTCCCTTTTCAGGTCCCATCAAAGCCACCCTGTCATATGAAACAGGAGGAAGCTGGAGGCATCCAGGAGCGCATGTGATCGATCGCTCGCCGGCGGAGGATGGAGCATCTCTGCGGGAGCAGTCCTCGGGTGCGATCCCCAGGAGCACTGCATGTGGAGATTCCTCCAGAGCTTGGCCAGCGCACAGGAATCCGATGTTTAGAAAGCCATTTTCCTGTCCGTATAAACAGTTCGACCACAATAGCCCAATTCCTGGCTCCGAGGCCTCATTTAAATGTTGGTCAGTCGAGGCCCACAATTAACATTTAATTAGTAAACTCATTACAAAGGCAGGAAGTCTCAGACTTTCCCTTCATTCTCTTTCAGGCCTCTGAAGGGAAGGACCAGGCCCGTCTTTGGCTTTCGATTCAGCAGACGGGTGGGTTTTTTTGGTTCCTTCTCCTGATTTCCCGCCACTTGCAGAGTACTTGTTTTCCCTGAAACAGACAGGCATGACCTGAATATGTTGAATGTTTGGCTGAAAATAATCTACTTAACATAAATATTTCCATCTAAATTTTGCCCCAGATGGCTTCCTCAGTGTTTCTGGGGGGCTGAAGGAGCAGTGGTTTTCAGGGATGAGGTGGTAAGGAGCCTGGTCACCTGCACTCACAAGCCTTTGTGGTAGAGGAACAGCCAAAAAAATCTGATTTGGTGTGTGATGTTGGAAGGATATGTCTGTTGTCTGTGACAGGCAGGAGAAAAGCAGCCTCTTGGCAGTAAGAAGGGAAAATGGTGAGGGTTAAAATCAAGGGAAAGCAGTAAAGCAGAGGATGAGAGCAGACTATGCCTGCGGTGAGGTACCTTGCTGGAGATGTGTGATGGGACTGGAATAGCAGCCTTTTTCCCAGTATGGGAGAGGGACTGGGGGTTCATAGTGTAAATTACCGATGGAGAGTTTTTAATTTATCCATAAGGTACAAGATCCTGTCTTTGGCCACCTAGTTGCTTTTGATGTGAATATTTGTGGAATATTAATTACAAGTAGAACTTGTTTTTAGACAATGCTAAAAAAGTCTGAACCCACTGATTTGGAGTATGACAAGATAGACCGTAACAAAAATGCTTTCCCAACGCTTATACTACTCTATGGAAATTTATTTACCTGATCATGTCCTGGAGTGGGGAAAAAAGTAAAGAAGTCAACACAAAATATAATTGCAAAACAGGTTTTTTAAAAAAGGGCTTTTTTAAAAAGTAGCTATTTTTCCATTGCAATACAAAGTAGAGTTTAAAAATTCTGCTGGCTGGCATGGTATATTTTGCAATTTGTAATTTTGAGGAGTTTTTCTCAAAGTACACTTAGTATTTCTCTCAAAATGGAGAGCTATAGTGTTAGCTGTACCATCAGTCACACAAGTGTTGTTATCCTTTTGCAAAGAGGGACTGTGAGGAGCAGAAGATGCTCTGGTTGTTAGGCTTGTTGAATTGTCTGTCTTATCTATCTTGTCTGTCTTTTGTTGGAGATGAGGAGATTGCAAGAGTTTATTATTTCATAATATTAATGTCTAAAATAATAATCATCCCTTTCATGTTGTGATCTGGCCATCTAAACAGCAAATTGGCTTTGGATTCATTGTTCTATTCCATTTTATGTCTTTAATTCATTGTTTTGTCAACATTACATCTTTAACATTTTTCCCCCTTGTGTTCACAGAATTGGAAGGATATAGCTGACTTGTGATTTATGGGAGTGCTTAGCCCTGGTTGTTTTGGTTTTGCACAAGTGTTAAAATGCATTTATCAGGCAAAGAACTTCTATGTGCTAAGACAAGGACTTGAAAGAATCTTTTCCTTAAGGGCCTTTCACAGGTCTCTGAGTATGGACAAGTTATTGAGGCCACAGGTTCTTCTGTTAGGTATGTAGGTCAATATTTAACAGAATTTTGTTGGAACATCCTGTTTCCTCTACAGTTATTCTGCAGAAAGAGATAAACTACTGCACTCCTTTATCCAAGGCATTTACCGCCATCATCCTCATCCACAACAATTCCACTCACTTGGTCAGATCATGGGGTGAGCAGAACCACAACTTTAACTCCTTTTTCCGTACCTCCCACTGGTGCTTTGAAATTTACTCCAGGCAGTAGTTCTGGAAGTTATCCAAAGGATGCAGAGAAAAGAATAGGTGGAACTTACAGTCCCTTTCTACCCTGTGTGACAAAATGTGGGAGCTACCTCACCAAAAGTGCTTGTCTGTAAAGCAGATATCCACACTTGAGCAAATCAGGTTGGATCCCTTGCTAGTAAATGGAGAAAAAACAATCAGGGTCAGTAGCGACTAGGCTGTGATTTATCTCCTCCAAAAGTGGCCAAACCAGATGTTTTCCTCCAGTGACTACAATGACTAGATCTTCTCTGAACATCATGGTATCCTAGACATTCACTTGGAATTAGGCACCTACGTAGTAGTCATCTCAACTTGGATGAGATGTATTCATCCAACATGTAATGTATCTGAATGTATGTAATTTTGTTATTGACCAGGAGATTTTAGAGTTGAAAGGACCAATTCAAAACAGGTCCCAGTCATCTTTCTGGTAAGTATCACTAGAACTAAATGGCACTTTGACTTCTACCAGTACAAAATATAAAAATGCTTGCTTGCTTGCTTTTTTTTGTTTGTTTTATTAGCTCCATTTTGGACTGAAGATTTTGTTTCAGAACTTCACGGCAATGGGCATCCTGTATCAGAGTGCTCTCAGTAAATACTGGAGCATCTTCTCTTGATATGGTATGCAATAGAGGCTCTTCTCAGCCACTGCTGTATGCTGGTGGTTGAATAGATGGCTATAAGACCTCAGCTTTCCAGATCCATGCTTCATTCATGGGTCACTGTATCAAATCCCAGAGAAGTGGCTCAAGACAAGTCAGCTTAATTATCCTCTTGAGCTGTCATTTATTTTTACTGGCTCTAAAGGGTCTTGTCTATCTAGCTCAGGTGTAGATACATGCATGAAATAATACTAGACTGATCCCATCCCTCACCTAGGTGCCTGGATAGTTCAAAGTTTCAAGCACTGGCTGGAGATCCATCTACAGGTCATAAGACAGCATTTCCCCAGAGTTGTGTGTGTGTCCAGTCTACAGTATAACAGTTCAAAGAAAAAGGTATAAATGAATTGTGGAAGAATGATTTGGCTTGTGGATGGTATCCCCGAGAGACTTTGCTACTGTGCATTAAATATTAAAACTCTTCAAAAATAGGGGTTTTTTTAAGTTTTTTGTTCTTGGTGCTAGCAATAAAGGAACCCTGGCACAAGATGATGAGTTAATAGACTGAGCCAGTTGGTTTATAAAACACATGACTCCCTCAAACAGTAAATGACTGGCGTCATAACATATGCACTGCAAGTAAAAGCATAGTCTAAGTTGCATCAGTTCACTTCTCTTTTACTATATTTAAAAATTAAAATTAGAATCGGGAATAGAAATAAACTAGCCCAGAGTTCATGACCTGTTCAGGAATGCAATTAGCCCATAAAAATCATGACTGGGATTTGTTGCAAGGTAGAAACATGATCTCTTAAAAAAAGTTGCCCCTTTGCAAAGCACCAAACGATGGGGAAAAACAAAATAAGGGAGAGAAGAGCGGTTTTTATTTTAACTCTACTTCCCTCCCTCCTGAACCAGAAACAGCTGTAAAAGAAAAGACCCATCACCTCCTTTAGTCAAGTTTCACAGCAAACAAGTCCTGAGCAACTCTGTGATTACTTTTATCTCTGTAAGACTAATCCCATGATAAACCTCTTGTTTCCTATACTTGATGTACCACTATTTTACTAGTCCTGAATGCATCAGGCACATTGTGGATGGCTCACTACGAACAAACACAACCTGACAGTTTCCTTCCTTAAAATAAACAGAAGTGGTACTTAGACACAGTTCAAAGAGTTTAGCACTCCCAGAATGGCTATTATTACCCTTTAGGTGGGCAAGTAGACCCAGTTTTTCATTTGAGTGAAGGCACCTTTTTAAAATTTTTCTCCCTTCCCATTTTTTTACTGGCAGTAAACTGACTGTATAATTACCAAGCCTGTTTTTTTACAGTCCTCTGCTTCCACTTTCCATGCAAAGTGATCTATCTGTTTATGCCACTGCTTGTTTACTTCCACCTCCTTTTCTGAGAAAAAGCCATGCAGTTCGGACTTCTCAGAAAGCATTTTAGCAATGCTTCCCTCTATCCTCAAGCTACACTGTACTGGACTGTTAACCAACAACCGGAGATACCGTATTTTAGGAAAAATATTACTGTGACCTCTATGGGGCCTTTGATCCAGTTCCTGAGGCTTAACAGTTATCAGTGATGTGGAGGAAACCTACCTATATATTTCCCTAGAGGCTTTCACTCATGAATGGTCACAAATTCTATGGTACCTACAGTGGAAATAAGCATTTTAAGAGACCTTCAGTGCCCTATCTACATGGAGGTCATACAAGAAGTGCTGTGAAGTAGAGTGTAAATTAAAGTGCAGTTGTATTCTGAATGAAATTCTTATTTGGAAACTTATTCATTATGGTCTGTGTTCATCCTATGTGAGCATAAGGAACCTCCCAGGGTGTCTAAGACTTCTAGGTTATACACCGAGAGGATGGGTGGAAGGGAATTTATATCCTCTGCCATTAAATATCACATATTTGGTTGACAGTGGAAGATCACCAAGATGTTCAGGGATGGGAGCACATGGCATGATAGGAGAATCTCAGGGTCCTGGGTTGGCTCGGTTTTAAGAAGAGAAGATTCAAGATCACTTATCTTATGGCACTAGGTATTGCAGGTACCTTGTGGGGGTGTATAGAGAAGATTGAACCAGAGTCTACTCAGAGATACACAGCAACAGAACTAAGGCAACAGACAAGAAAACTCTAATAAGATATTAGGGGCATTTAGAGACACATTTTTTCACCTTGACGGTGGTCAAACAGTGGAAGAGAGGCCTGTAGGGGCTGTGGAATCTCTGTCTTTGGAAATATCCAAAACTCAACCAGATGAGACCATGCACAATTTAATCTAACTTCAGGGATGGCTCTGTTTTGAGTGAAGGGATAGATCAAATGATCTCTAGACTTTTTTTTAAACCCAGAAAGTGGTTCTGTGGTTTATCACAACTGAAGCCAGCTGTCTTGGCTCTCTCCATAAAGCACATCCCACCATCCAAATAAAGGTACCTAAGGTAGCTGTGTTTAGTGGTCCTGATGTATCTGTCTTTCTCTCCAGTGGCTCTAGGTGGACTCGAGAAAATCACCTGAGCCTACTAGATCTGTAAAGTTAACTGGGATGAAATATATTTCTAGTCAACCAAGGCTCACTCAGTAATGGACAGAAGTGCTTGTTCCTCTCTGTTACGTGCAGCAGGAGATGAAGACATGCACACTCCTAATACCTTGATTAAACCCAGGGCTTGCTCTGTTGCCTTCACATGTGCATATGCTTCTTGAGACACCTGGGGTACCTGAGCCACCCCCAGAGACGGGCAAACATGACAGAGGGCATCTCAAGTGGCACTTGACACCCAGCTGTAGGCAATGAAGTCAAGCCCATGTTGTTAGATGGGATAAATCCAGGTTCAAGTGTCTTCCCAGTAAGTATGTAAAGAAAAAGTAGCTTTTTCCAGTGGCTATTTGGACCTTTGCTGGAGGCAGTCAAGATCTGAATAAAGACACACATTAATATACTGTTGTGTACCTTATGCATTATTAATGCCCTGCAGCTCCCATTTTAATACATGTGATTGAATTTTCCCAGGAAGTAGGTTGGTTTTAATTGCTGTGTCTTCTATGAAAAATGTCCTTTTGCTTTAAAAAAAAGGGCAAAAAGGCTGAAAACTGAAAATTTTGGTTTTCAGGTGGAATACTTTCAAGGTTTTCAAGTTCTTGATGAAAATTTCCTGAATTCCACAGAAGGTAATGACTCTTCTGATAAAATGTGTGCAAGTCTACAATTCTCAGTTTAGTGACGGTCAAGACAAAACTGCTTTGGCTGGACATGAAGAACACACCAAAGGAGAGATCTCTGTAAAGAAGCCTATTCCTTTTGAGCTTAGAAATCCTTGTTCATAATGAAATGTTCCCGAAGGGCCAAAGGTTCAGAGAGGTGTAAATAGGTAAGGTTTAGGCCTATAACTCACAATACACTTGAAGAAGAAATTGAATACTGGTGCAGCTGGGCTCATCACAAGTAAGAAGAGCATGATGTGTGGCTGTTAGAGCCCTGTTGATAAACTAATTTGTGCAGACAGCGTGCTTAGCTTAGATTTTCGAAAAATGTTGCTGGTTTAGCTTTCTTGGTTAGAGGGTGTGAGCAATAACAACATAACGAAAAAACCCATGCCTAACCAACAGATATGTGCCAGAGATGGCCTCCCCTCTTTTGCCATTTCAGGGGTGTCTTTGTGTACGTTGCTGCTACTGCAATGGTATGATGATATCTTTAATGTGCCAAGGGGCATTGTCTCAGGTATAGTGACACGGGACAAAACCAGGGAAGAGCCATACTGGGAGGCTGCAGCAGTGAACGCACCTCCCAGCCAACCTCCTTTGCATTGGGGTCCCATTGGCAGCAAAGCCATGGAATGCTCTGCTGTGGCCTTTCTCTGAGGCTGAAACTCCCTGGATTTATTCATTTAGGCATCCTGACTCACAGGCAGAGGGGATATTAGCATACGCAATACATATCTGCCATTGCATGGTTAAAAAAATATGACAGAAATGAACGGTATAAACTTTACATTCAGAATATGATACTTGACAGGACTGTCTCTACCACTTTGTCAGTACCAGCAAAGATTCAACTGTATAAACCAGCTTTGATTTTTCCCAGGTTGCCAAGGCTGGAATAACCTGTAACACTGATTAGGCTGTGGGTGCTTTGGAGCCCTCCTAAACTATAAAGGGAGGGTTAATCACCCCCTTTTTATAGGTGGGTAAACTGAGGCACAGGGAGGCTATGCTAACCAAAGAGCATTGCAGTGCCACAGCCTGCAAGAGAAGCCAGCTCTCCTGACTCCCCAGCATTTTCCTTTTAACCACTAGACCATGAATCCTGTTTGCTTTGTTTTCTTGGGTTTTGTGCATGTTTGTTTTCCCCTTTCATGTACCTAATGATGCTGATCTATAGCAGGCAGCGGACAGCTGACAGATTACAGGGAGCGCCTGGCTGAAATGGGAGGCAGGACGCTTCACCACCTCCAAGGCTATTTAACTTTTCTCCTACGGCATGGGTCTGGGTCTCTCCCACTCATGCTCATATAACATCCCTGCGGCAAGGACAACAATTGCCTAAATGGAAAAAGGAAACATTTCCTGTGTCTTTAAGTACTTTTAGTGCAGTTTGGCACCTTCAAAGAAAGCAGCGTGCTTAGCTAACAGTCAGCCAGCACTCAGCAGGTCTTCAGAAACCTGCAATTTCACTGGACAAATCCATCAGAAACTGCACTGTAGGAGCATAACTCAGCAAGGAGCTAGGAAATAACTCGTTGACCTCTCTGATACTGATGAGCCCAAAAGGCGTAGCAACGTGGTTTTAAACAGACCACCCCACTTGGATGGGTTTTCACTCTCATTTCATGTTAACTTTATTTTAGACTCCCTCCACTTAGTTCGTTACCATCTATGTGCACAGGTACTGATGAATCATCTTCACTTCCGTACTTCTCCGTCCTTCCACTGAAGGCTCCAGTTAACAGATCAGAGAAAAAGAGAGACAGAGAGAGATGAGGCTACCAGCGTGAACGCCTGAGGAGCCACTTGCTCTTTCTCTTTACCTCACAGCATCTGCAAAACTGTTAAACCACAGTCCTGCCTAGTTTACTGGCAGGGAGGGTTAGCCTAAGCCAGTGAAGTAAAGGTTTTTTTGCAACTGCTTAAAGTATGACTGTAAGCATTGGTTTTGCTTCCCGCCTCTCCCCCCTTTTTCATCTTTCCAGCTGGATACCTAGATCTTGTTTCCAGTGTTAGCACATCAGAAAACAAAGCTGTAACAGTCACAGAATCACAGAATCATAGACTCATAGAACGGTTTGAGTTGGAAGGGACCTTAAAGATCATTTAGTTGCAACGCCACTGCCATGGCCAGGGACACCTTCCACTAGACCAGGTTGCTCGAAGCCCCGTCCAGCCTGGCCTTGAGCACTTCAAGGGATGGGGCACCCACAGCTTTTCTGGGCGACCTGTTCCAGTGCCTCACCACCCTCATAGTGAAGAATTTCTTCCTAATGTCTATACTAGATTTACCCTCTTTCAGTTTAAAACCATTACCCCTCGTCCTATCGCTATACTCCCTGATAACGAGTCCCTCCCATCTTTCCTGTAGGCCCCCTTTAAGTACTGGAATTTTGTGTGCATAGGAAAATGGCTCTGTTAACTTTGACAGATACTTTAGATCCTTATATGATTTGATATCTCATGGCAGTTGCATATCCACAATTAGCCTTAGTGAAGGCTTGATTTCCACTGGTAACACACTCCATGGAAAGGTAGACTTAGAAATGCCTTTGGGTTCAAAAGGCTGAAATGCCTTAGAAATAACACTTACACACATCAGCTCCAAGAAAAAGCCCCAGTATATTCTCAGGAGTGCTTTCAGGGCAGCAGAGGATGACTGGTTATTACTGGCGCTTTCAGTGTGCTGCCTATAGTCCAAATTGGTGGCCAGAACAACACTGTCCTTAGTGGTGTCCAAAACCAGCTCAAAGGTAGGTCCGGCTGCAAAAAGCTGAGAGGTGCTTTTGTTTCCAAGCTCTCTAGCCATCTACTGAACAGAGTGTTCTCTCCTTGGAGAACAGGACCCCCTGCCATGTAGCATTGATCCCAAAGTCAGGGGCCTGGGCTCCCTGCAAAGTCTGCAGAGAGGAAAGCTCCTTCAGAGCTTCCTTCACTGACTCATCCTCTGCCCATTAGCTTCCTTAAATGTAGGCAGTGAGATACATACCTGTGATCATACACCCTTCAGGGGAACAAACTTCTTTTATCATGCTTATTTATAAGGATATTGTCTATCAGGTTTACGGGCCAATAGCTGATGCTGTAGGACAAAAATTAATAATAAATGGATACGGACTAAGGAACACCTGAAATGTCAGTATTATCTCCGGATGCCAGAGGCAAAGCACTTACTGGGATTATTCTCATATTATTTTGCCATTGGAGATTCTAATTAAAATGCAAGCCCTGACTGAGCTGGGCACTGCTAACATACAGTCTCCATCAGAGAAAAACTATGATTTTAGGTCCTACTTTGTTAAGGAGGGTTGTGTTGTGTTTGAGTAGGTCTTACTAAAGTCAGAAGGATGAAAAAAAGGAGAAAAACTCGGTATGAGTGCTGGAGAGACTCGTCATTCATCTGCTCTGCTGCCCCAAAATCATGCAAGATGCTGTATGAAACATTTTCTTTCCCTTTCTTAGGGAAGGGGGAGAGTCAAGCAGCTCTCAGTGACCAGAGGTTTCATCATCCCACAAAAGCAGGGATCTTTCCCTGGCCCTGGGAATGATGTAGTATCTCGATGCAGAGCATGTGAGTGAGGCCACATGGTAAATGTCACGGAAGCTGCAGGTCTGCTCAGTAGTGGGTGCGAAAAGCAAGAGTGAGGACAGTTGTGCTGAAAGGAGATCCTGTGAATGAGGTGTGACTGAAGCGCCAGGTGGCCCCGTGGCAGCCTCCTGCTATTTAATGGGCAATCAGGGGGATGCACGTGGCTTTTAATAGCATCAGTGGCATTCTAATCCCTTCACAAGCTCAAGAGAGAATGAGAGAACTCTGCTTTATTTAATCTCCTGAATTTTAGTGGTGAGCAATCTTTTCAGGCCTTTGCTCCAAAAGCTGGTTTTGCTGACCCCATACAGCCATCATGTGGCTCTGCTGGCTGATTTATTAGTCCACTGGTAAATAAAGAGCTGGCATGTCCATCAACCTGCTAGGCTTATTTGAAGCTGTTCTTGGTGCAAATCCCATCGAAGTCTGAATCTTCTTTTTTTTCCCCACTGTTATCAGTGGAAATTGCATGTTTGAAAGAATCATGGGCTTTGCTTAAGTGCTGTACTCTTGCAGTGTAGTAGAAAGAGTCCTCGGTCACTCAAGGAAAGTTTCTTCAAACATGACTTGTCCTGTTTCTTGCTAGGACTGTCTGATGTCAAAGGTACCAGAGTCAGCACCCTCCTTGAGTAAGTCTACCTATTTCTTTGTGCCATGTCTTCTCTAGAGAGAACTTCATAAACTCCTGTGACAGTTTCAACTCTGAATTTGAATAAAAGCCAGTGAGAAATTTCTGACTTGAAGTTTCTTTGGAAAACACTTATTCATTGAAACAGATGTTTGGGGGGAAAAAAAACCACAACCAAAAAACAAAACAAAACAAAACAAAAAAAACCAAACGAAAACCCAACCAAAAAAAAGGCACATGAGCTGGTTTTGTTGAATTTCCTATTTCAAAATTTAAAAGAAAAGCTTTCAGGACAAATCATTTTGATCTTTCTTTTTCAAAAGACATGTTAAAATGAAAGTACTTTTTGTTTGAGTTGCTTAACCCCGGTAGTTCCTAAATACCTAATCCATTTCTGAAAATTAATCCAGATCCTTGACAGGACCCAAGTGCCTCTCTGCCTTTTATAGGAGATGGATGCATCAGCCTTCTGCCAAGCAGAGCTTCTGGGATGTCTTTCTGTGGCAGGAGCACATATAAGTCACTCATTGAACATGGGTTTGAGCCCAGGTTTCTCATACCCCAACATAATGCTTTAATCACCAATTCATACGTTTCCTGACCCACAGGGGAGCACTGTGCCTGTGATGGAGATGTCTGTGGGTGGTGGACGTGCCCCCTCCTCAGTCTCTGCTGTACGAGGAGGAGGTTGCAGCACAGGCTGAAGCCTCTGCTCTGCTCCAGAGCCACGCTAGACAGGACTGCATGTGCCCATGGGTTGTATCCAACAGAATCTGGTCTTGGGGAAGAAGAGAGATGTCAGGATGACAGTAAATGAAATGTCTATCATACAGAGGGGAAGATAGATCAGGGGGTAAAGAAATGAAGCTCATGTGTGGCATATGAGGCTTGGCAGGACACATTCTGTGTACAAACACCACAAAGCCGATACAAAACAGTTCAGTATTTTCCAGAGCCAGGAATACCACCCTTGTTTTCAGTGAAACTAGCCCTCTTCTGCTCTCCTGTGTCATGGGGATGTGTCTGAAACTCCTCTTTGTGAACATTTTTTCATTTTGCTTTTCAGATTTAAGAAATGCAGGAACAAAAGCAGAAACACTCCAATAAATATTTAATCCACCTTAAAAAAAACCCAAGCAAGCCCAAAAAACATCAGCACTACAAAAACACTAAATCAGAGTTACAGAAATAAATAAAGTAGCTCTACAGACATGACTTAGAAAGGGTCAGGCCACAATCAGCTACAGAAAGCACTGGTGGTGGGAGAGTCTGACAAGGTGGATTCTGGGGGTGGAACCTGTGGTAGAAGAAGAGAAGGTCATTTGTCAAGGCAGGGGAGCTATGACTATTTGCACACCAGCTGAGGATCTCACTACAAACAGACACGATGGTGATGCTAAAGGTCACAGAGGACACTCATGAGGCCTGCTGGATGGAAACACTTTTATTTCCGCTACTTACCAAAGTAGAAAATGAAAAAGAGAAACTATGCCTGTTTACTCTCGAGTCCGTAACTCTGCTGCACACTCCATCTTCTTGAGCCCTGTGCTCTGAGAGTCCCCTCGTGAGCTGTGATCTCTCATTTTGCTCACGTTAAATGTATGAGGAGTGCGGCATGAGCAGCAGTTTGAAATGGATGCTGGGAGGCACTGCACGTGGTGGCTTACCTCTCAGATGGAGGATGTTGCATTTAGAAAGCGGAGGCTGAGCTGGAGCTAGGAGCACTGTGCCCTCTCCTTTGCAGCTCTGAGCTGGTGCTGAGTGATGGGGAGGAAATATCTTAGCTGTGAAGATTGGCAGGGTTTATTAGCTTGTGTTCAAGTGCACTAATGCCAGGCGACTTTCTCCTGTGTGAGGCGGATTTCATCTGTGCATTCCCAAATATGCCATCCAGGCGAGCTCTTTCACTCATGTAAGAGAAACATTCCAGTCGAAACCCTGGCTGTGAGCACTGCCGGGACGCACAGGTGTGGGTTTACAAGGAGAGAGGAAAGAAGGGGGCTTTAGGTCCTCATTAGCCTCGAACTCCTTTCCTTTATGGCCAAAGCTCTTGTGCTCCCAGCCTAGCTGTGTGGCTTTTCTCCTTGGCAGTGCTGTGGGAGAAAGAGATGGTAAGCAAGTCAAGCATGGGGACAAGCCCAGTGCATGATGTGATAATGACAGGAAGAGAGGGACTCGGTCTTCTCCACTGACACTGGGGCTTCTTGTTTCCCTGTGTCTCCAAAACACCAAGGCCTGACATTTCCCCACACCTCACCCCCCAAAATAATGCTTTCCTTGGCTCCTCGCTAGGTTATTGGCTTGTTTTTCTGTAGCTTCCCAAGCAACTTGTCATAGAATCATAGAATTATTAGGGTTGGAAAAGACCTCTCGGATCATCAAGTCCAACTGTCAACCAAACACCACCATGGCTCCTAAACCATGTCTCCCCATCAGCTGGAGGTACTACCACTGTCATGTTCCTGTCTCAAGACTGCAACTTCTCTCTTGGCTCAACACCTCTGTTGCCAGAAGCAGCCAATATGTGGGGTCCAGCATTAAAAGAGAAACTTTTAGCGGGCCTATTTTCTCTACCCTTTCTGATCTGGCGAGGGTGACATCCCCTCATCTCTTGTTGTCTCCCAAAAAACACATGAGTGATTGTTAGTCAATACTTAAAGCTTATGCAAGTTTCTCAAAATATTTAGCTCTCTACTTCCTCTTTTAATGCACTTTGACTTGACTGAGCTACAGGCTGCTTTGTATCACAGCACTGCCATAGTGCTGCTGCGCCGCACTGCACCTTACTATGTCTGAGAATTTGGACTTCTCTTATTGTAATTCCTTAGAAAGATGCCTTTTTTTAATTGCACCTGGACTTTACAGGGGAGGCAGGAAGAAGGCTGGACCTCTTCTACTGAAGAAAGCAGGCTGTGGGCAATGCTTGCTAACTGAACAAGGAGTTAGCTCTTCCCTGTCCTGACTCTTACACAGCTATTCCCACTGAAGGAGTATTTTGTGAAGATATCTTGCTGGCATGGACAAAAGTGTCTGGGACCACAGGAGCTGAAGCCCAAACCCCTGTCACTGTTCAGTGTACTGGATAATATACTGAATATTCCTCATGAGACCTTTCAGGCTGTTCCCAGGACACCTGACTACCGCAGGTGACTCAAAGTGCAGAACCAGGCAAGGGAAGGTGCTTGTGTTTGGTTTTCCTCCTCCTTATTCATATGTGTGAGCAACGTTTCAAGACAGGCTGATCTGGGCAGTGTTCATCTCTGTGCTTTTCCAGAGCAGCACCAAAAGGGAATTACCTCTATTCTTTAGTTGCATCCTCTCACATTTTACTTCACACCAAAAAGTGCCCATGCCCTGTCTCATGTGTGCATAAGAAGTATTGGCCTGTTACTTATGAGTATGGGGAAGAAAAAAAAAAGAAAAAAAGAGAAAAAAAATGTTATAAAATGCACTTGGTTTCTTTGGCTAGCACTGTCACCAAAAATGTGCTGCTGCTTTTTTTTCTTTTTCTTTTTCAGGTTACAGAGTGATTTCTGTGTTATGATGGAGTCAGTTCACAGTACTAAGCTCCAGAGTTGTGGTTAATTAGTAACCAGTTTAGGAAATGATGTTATCATTACCTCATCCTTTCTTAGCTTAGCAGCTTTCCTCCTCTTCCACCTCCCCCCCTTCCCCATCCCCTCCAACCTTCCCTGCCCAGGGATGTTATTTTTCTTAATGATATCTGTGTCGCACATACAAACTCAAATCTCCTAAGAACACCTCAACATCTCAGGTCTCCAGTCCACATGAAATAAATTTTTTGGCATGGAGACTGACCAAAGAAAACCTAACCCAAACAAAAAATACGTTGTTCTCTTTCCCCTCACCCTGCTGGTTTTATGCTGGCTCTTGCCCATGCGGCTCCACACGAAGCACCGGGTCTGACGCTGGGCTGACCTCCACCTGCCCCAGGTTTGTTGACAATGAACATGTTCACTACCACCCTCTGCCATCCTCCCCCATGCAGAAAGTAAAGGGGAAACAAACAGCAGAAAGGAGCAAACAACGAGGTCCCCTCAACACGTGGCGGCAACACACAGAATTAAAAAGAAAAACCGGGTGGGGGGAGACAAAAACCACAACTTAAAAGGGGATTTTCTGGTGGCATACTTTGAAACCAGACACTTGCTATTAATGGCAGAGGAGGAAGGGGAGTGGGAGTTCAGAGATGGAGACCTTGGGTTTACTGGTCTTCTGTTCAGCTCTGCGATTAGCCAGGCCTTGTCTGGACCTACATAGTGTCTCAGGATGAACACCTGGGGTAGGTGCATGGAAGAAGCACTCATCTACCAAGTTTTGGCCTAGAATAATTTTAAATTGGTTTTTTTTTGTTACTTTCATTCCATCTATCTGTCAGTGATAGGGTCATTTTAGTTGTTTGTCCTCCTCAATGTGTTGGAGGTCTGTGTTGTCTATACGGCGAGACTCGGCCACCTTGGCAAAGGGTGGCTGATGTGGAAATCTCTGGAGCACAAAGCTCTGAGCTGCCAAAGCTTGAGCTGAAGCTCTGAATCACCTTGTCGATGTGGCCACATGCACATCCTCTGTAATTGAGCATGAAGAAATATTTGTGTCACCCACCCACCACTTGGTTGCTCTTGCTGTGAAAATTATAAGGATTTAACCAAATGTTGTTTTCATTCTTCTTTTCTACCTTGGTTGTTTTCTTTAGTTCCCTCTGTCTTGGTCTCTCATACCATGCAATGAGCATGCTTGGGTGGATTATATCCATTGTCTTCTTTAAGAGGGACTAGATCTGGATTGTGACCTTCAAGATAACACCTCACACATTATTTGCAGACTGGGTGGGGCTGGCTCACAAGTTAGTAATTTCTTCACCAAGCTGCTCATGGTTTTTGCAGCTTTTGCCAGCCCTAAAAACTCGCGTTGCTCTTCTCTGCACCCCTCCCACTCAACATGGATGTGAGGGGCCTGGAAATGCACGTGATAATCCACATACACTGTCCCTGCAGCTTGCAGGAGAAGGACTTTTACTCCCCAACGGTGATGACAATATTGAGACAGGACAAAATCATCCAGGCTTTTGCCATATCACATTTCAAGGCAGAACTATCTGTTGCCTCTCAGGCAGTCTTTAGTCTAGGGAAATAGGTTGTGTCTGAAAATAAATAAATGTGCTACTGAATTTTAAACAGGACTTTGCACTGAGGATAAATCAAGTTTCAAATCATATGAGCTGGCTGTAACCAGCACCAGCAGTAGGGTGTGTGGGGAAGGCTAATACCTGAATTTCTTCCATATACTTGGCACTAATTCCCATTGAAAATTGCATGAGTTGAAACATGTTAAAATTTTTCTGGAAGTGTCATGTGTCTCATCGAACATCTTCTCTTCCCAGGTTTGTCCTCACTGAACAGTGTATTTCAAAGGCTTTTATCAGTCATTGTGTTTGTTTCTGTTTTTCCAGGAGGAATCTCCTTTCTGTCTCTGATGCCCAGGCAGTGCACCTCCCGGGGCAGCTGTGTGCTGTAGCTTTGTCCCCACACTTGGCTCAGTGATATGATGGTCCCAGAAAGAGGACCTGTGGGACTGCGTGAGGAGAAGTGGGAAGGGCAATGTTTCCAGGAGTGCCGCACTGCTCTGTTTGTCCAGAGTAATGCTTTGGAAGCATCCATCCATCCAGCTCCTACACCCATCCATCGTTTTGTTTTCTGTGGGTGTCAGGTTTCTGGGGTCCCTTGCTGGTTGAAGGGCACAGGGCTTCATCCAGGTGGTTCTTTTGGTGGTTTTCAACATTTCTCTACCATCACGTAACCACCATCAGGGTGGGATGGTAAGAGCCAAAAGCAGCACTTCAGCTCTGCAGAGTTAAGTGACCTTAACCAAAGAGAGGACCTACTCCTTTCCCTGTTTGCTGAGAGGTGAGAAACCATGAGAGTCTTGGACAGGCCAGAGGCACAGCAAGGTGCCTGCTGGGACCCGGGCTGGAAGCCAGCTCCAAAGCCTGGCTGGAGTTGGAGGCAGTGTCCAGCCATGCGGGCATCTCTTCTGCTCACACACCAGGCTCTGCCGCGTCCAACGTGCCCCGGGGACACGGCTGAAAGCTATTGCAAATACCTGCTATAGACGCTCTGTAACCAGTCTAAGGCGCATTTCAAAAGCCTTAATTTGGTGGGGTAGTTTGCCCAATAAAATTCAGAAGACATTTACTCCTGTCTTGATCTGTCCATAAAGAAAGAAGATTTTTGCTGGTCATTCTGTGAAGTTAAACAGGCTCAGCTTTTCCACTGTAGGCAAACCTCTGTGCCTCCCTGTGCTCCTGTCTGCATCCTCTCTCCTACCTCTTGCAGCGATGTAGAAAGCTTCAAATGCTTCAGACTCTGGCATCTTGATGTAAAGCAGAGCTAGTTATTTTTTCACTGTTCAGCACAGGAATCTCTTCTGGGGGTGGCTATCTTATAAGACTTAGATTCAAGGGATGCTGCACTGTGGTCTCAGCTTATTTCTCACACAGCTGGATGCATTTCAGGGGTGGTGTGCATCGGTGCTTTGAACAACACTTGACTCCTCAGATAGCCACACTGAAGTCAAAGAGCATCTTTGCTGAGTGAGGTGTTATTTCCAGGGGGACAGACACATCTACACCCTGGCTCAGCCTGTTTTGTTTTGAATCCCTTATAAATACTCAGCTGCTGGGATGAGCTTATCATCTAAGAATCTCCTTTTTTCTTTTTTTTTCCCCTCTCCAGTGTAAGTTGTTAATCTTTGTGGCTGTGTGGAAACTAGAAAAAAATAACCCTAGCCACAGAGGCAAATTAAAAGATCTTTGAATTTTATATTTTGCCTTAGGAATTTTAGGTAAGCTTGCAATTTTCAACACCTGACAGCTACACTTCGCAGACAAACAGCTTAAAGCACTGATGCCCAGTCCCCCGAGTCAGACTCAGGCCTAGGGTTTAAAATGTACAGACCTTTTCTACCCATGCTCTGAGGGCTGATTTCAAACAAGCTTAGTTAAATTAAAGAAAAGTCTTCCCTGCTGGAGACATTAATAATCCAAAGTAAGTGTCTGGACTGACTCAGTCTCGTTCATTTAATTGAAACTCTTGGTAATATGCCTGAGTTAGGCTGACATGGTGCAAATGCCATCCCTTAGGTTCCTTCTCAGTGTTTTCCTGGTGTCACCATTGGTCAAATATAAATGTGACATAACTTGCTTGTCCCCATCAGCTAATATTACTGCAAGAATGTGTTTAAAAAAAAAGAAAAAGAAAAAGAAAGAAGGTGACATTAAACCAGCTAAAAAAATCTCAAGAGACCTGTCAATCAAGAAAGATATTTACTGAAGCTTTTATTGACCCATATATGCTCTTATCTAGAAACCTTTATCTTCTAAGACAATGTTGACTAACAGCTTTTCCTTTACTCTTGTTTCTATCTTAAAAGAATAACAAATAAGCTTAATTCTTCACAAAATCTTTAGCAAATGCCTTTTAAGCCTAACACAATAGTAGTTATTTTAAGAAGGGTGGCTAAGCACTGCAACACTTTTCTATTTTTCTGTCTTCGTTTTTCATATTGGAGCACTTAATCACAGTTAATCTTTGCGCACAAGGAAGACACATTAACTTTGTTTGCACAGGACTGATATAAAAGCTTTCAACTCCTCTGTTCCTGTATTCATCTCCCTGGTAAGCCTTAACATTTTAAATAACAGATAAAGGAAATGCTGAAGATTCAATGATACAGTCTATCCTTGCTGAAGTAACTGCAGGGACTAGACTCTGTAAGCAAACTTGCAGCCTAACAGATGAGCCAGACAAAGCTGAGCATCTGCAAATCCTGTTGGAAGGTTTGAGCCGAGGAGAAGGGCATAGTTTATAAGGGTGTATCAAAAACAACGACGTGAGAAGATGCCAGTGCTTAGGACAGGTGAAAGGAGACCAGGGCGTTCAGATGTCTCTGCTCTCTGCAGACACAAGCAAGCTTCATTGCCAGCATTGCAGCCACCTCCTGACATTTGTCTGGGTGTCCCCTCTCTGTGCCTTGCTTCAAAGGCTACAGTAATGGCTTGCTAAAGAGTCTTGTTTTGATAGGGTTCTATTCACCAAGGCTGTGAAATTGCGGGCTAAATCTCAGCTCCACTGAAGTCAGTGAGCCTGAAATGAATAGAATTTCTTTTGGACTGACTCCGAATTTCACTGTTGAGGGTAATGGTAATTTAAATGCCTTTTATGGCCTCTTTACTCTGTCAGAGCAATAAAAGGGGTCTTAGTACTTGGTTACACCCAAAAGTTGCCCTGCTTAATTATCTTGGAATAGTTAAAGTAATAAAACCCTTTGCCTGCTCCCTGCCTCCCTCACACCTACCGGAGCAGATCTGCTGGTATAAAGGTTCCAGTGTGGGACATGAAGGGGAACTAGGCTACAGTGGCTTGGGGGTGTTGGCTGGAAGGAGGCAGCTGTATGTTAATCCATTAAGTGCGACCTTGTTTCTGGTTTTTTTTTCTGTCCAATTATATAGGTATGGACTTAAACTACTGAACTCAGGAGAAGTTCTGGGCTCTTGGGGCTGGATGCATGCCATAGCCACATCGTGATCCCAGATCTGGGGAGACTCACATGTGCACAGAAACACATGGGTGTTCAACTGCACAGGAAAGAAGCCTGGACATGGGGACCAGAAGGAGCGATAGCCCCCAATGTTGGCACCAGGGTATTAGGGCTCCAGTGCATGTCCTTGGATTTCTCTAGGAAAATCATCAGGAATAAAGAAACAGGAGCTGGAGGCAAGATCCCATGGCATCTTCGGCAGATGTTAAAACGCAACTAGAGATCCTCCTTTGCTAAGTCTTGCCAATTCTGCTTCCTGTTTTGGGTTTGCTAGAATCCAGGATAACACAAGGAGTAGGTGTTGCTCCAAACTTTCTCTGTCTCTGTCCAGACATTTCTGGGAGCTATTCACAGAGACCAAAGTGAAAAACATTATGCATACTTTGGCCAGGAACTGTTTTAGTTCGTTATGAAGTGCTGTAGTATAAATAAATATATATGTGCAAACAACTGTGTAAAGAGTATTTGTTTGGTGGTCAGAAGCAGCAAAGCTGTCCTTGCCTTTTCATCCCAAGATGAGAGGACATTAGATCAGACTGATAAGCTTGTAGATCGTTGGGTGGGTTTTTTTTGGGTTTGATTTTTTTTCTTCTTTTCTTTCTGTTATGTTTCAGTTGTACTATTTCATCTTAACAGTAGCTAGGTACAAAAGGGCTGTGTAACTAATATATTAACCAGTCATCCGGTAGACTCAGAGGCCTGCGAGTCAAAAGGTTACACTCAAAGGACATGTCTATGACAATAAATAGACCATGGCCCTGAGGGCGAATGGTACAAAATGACTCAACCATAGAGACTCTTTCTGTCCCCTGTTGCCAAATAGTTTTGCCTCCTCTGCGCTGTTCACTTTCCATGCGTTTGTGTTGAGTTTCCTTTGAGGTGCTCTAGGGCATATTTTCTTGCCTCCTGATGCTGCTCAGAAGACCACAGGTCTTCCATAGATCTGAAATAATATCTGACAATCTGGTGCAAATGTTGTGGATACTCTAGGGTTTCGCCCCAGGTACACCCTATTCGTATGCGGCCATCTGGATGAAGCTCCTAGAAAGTATGGTCACTACTATCAAGAAAGCTGTTTGGTGGGCCAAATAAAAGTGTCTGCTTTAAGGTGAGCCGAATAAATTTTGAGAGGCCACTGACAACATTGCTAGACCCCCCCCAACCATAACGGCATTTCACAGGTCAATGAATAAACACCTAAATATAAATACCTTAATCTGTGAATTAAATCTCATTTCAAATTCCTACCTGAATATCTAATGCCACTTGAAATGCATGAGCTTGTTCATGGATCTAACCGTGGGTATCTAAGGCTCTGTATCTTACCTGCTTTGTAACAATGAAAGAGTAAATATCAGAAAAGAATCCTTAGAAATAGGCTTCTGAAACAGCTTCACGTGCAGACCGGATAAGGAAGAGGAACCACTTTTTGCTATATTCGTCTTCACAGAGTGCCCTGTTCTGCTCCTCTAGGACAGGCAACTTTATCTACTGGGGAAGTAGGTAGGTGTAAAGAGATTTTTATTGCAGATATGCTCATTTTAGCTCCCTGTCCCGATGATTGCAGTGTGTGTGTGTGTCAATTGGTTCTCATTGGCATTGTTAAGAAAACCAGACTCCTTGGGTTTCTTCTAGATTCCCAAAGGAAGTTTTAGTTCATTGGCTCTGCGTATCTTCCTACAGTGTCTGAATACTGGTGCTACTGGTTGGGTCTTGGAAGGGATTCAAAGGCAGCACCGTACAAGAAAACTTCACAGGTCTTGGCATGTCAGATAGTGGTGGGTAGTGGGGTTGCTTAATAAAGCAGTTCAGTTCAAAGTGAAGGTAGAGGGAGTGTAGGCTCATAGATCATAGCACACATGCTAGCCCAGAAATGCCAGGGTATTTCAGTTGTCATTAAAACATGCAGGTACATGAATTATTGGTAGAACTAACCATCCTGTGATGCCTGAGCACAGAGCCAATAGAGGAAAAACACTTGCAATTTTTAGCAAGTTTGAATGCTTTGGCAAATTGTTTAGCTTGGAAGTTACTGAAAGCCATATTCATTTAATTAGCCTTCCAGTGTACTGGCAACAGGTCTAGGAGTTTATCTGCACTCAGACCCCCTCCACGATCGGAGTTTTTCAGGTCCCACACATTGAATTTTGGAAGCAATATCAGGAATTATGAACATGAGGGATGGATGGTGTTTGTCTAAGTCATGTAAGATGTGGGTGGGCTATTTCTCAGATCGCTTACACAGCCAATTTTTGCCAGTATCCCTCACATCCCACCTGCCAGCCCAGGGCTGGATTTTCAATAGGGCACAATAAGGTTTTTGACATAAAATCTGGATGCCTCAGACTCAGAATGTCATTAAAGGAGTCTCAGTTTTTAGGGGATGAGATATTCATCAAAGGACAGACAGCGGCTCTGGGTGCCATAATCAGACCACCTTCTGTATGTGCCTGTATACCTCAGGACAAGAAACCAGTGAGTGATTTGTATTACCCTGATCTCCACACCCTGAACCACCAGTACTATGAAGTGCCTACAGTACTGAAGTTAGGCATCCCAGTAGAAAGTCTGGGGATTATTAGGATTATAGTAAGCTTCCGTGGCACTTGAAAATGGGGGCCATGATAAAAAGACAGAGTTTGTTTTTCAGAAGGAAGCAGGGAGGATTTGACCTTTCCACTGACGTTATAATCTCCTTTCTTTAATTTGGGATGTTTGTGAGATAGAAAACCTTTCTTATTTTTTGTACATGGTAAGAAACTCCCTCCATTGAAAAACAATTAATCTTTCATCATAGCTCATTTACATCTATCTCACTACCAGCCCAGGAATGCTGGTCTAAACAGACACAATCTCAGAAAAACAGACAGGTAGACAGGGAGTAGCAATGTGGACTTCATTTTAGACATCAAAGGCGTTGTTAACTGAGCAGTTCTGTCTATAACGTTGGTAGATTTTCAACGCACTTTCACAGAATGAGATAGACAATTAAAGAGTGGAGGTTTTTTGTCGATGAGTATGTAGATGTTTCATTTCTAAAATGATTTGTCTTAAATGAGTTGCTTAAGGTTCTGTTTATAGTCTTGGAGCGCTGGAGTACTGTCACACCTTGGTTGGCAACATCTACCCTCAAGGGCTCAAGGGAATAGCATCTGGCCATGTGGTTTTTTCTTCAATAACTTGTCGAGCACCCTTTGCTTCCCAAAGCAATGCAGTGTTTTTTCTGAGGTCCACATTACAAAGAGCAACTTTAAGTCCCACATCTTTAGGCCCTCTTGGCCACAGGACAAAATCCTGAATGAAAAGATTGAATCTTTCCTTTTTATTTTTTTATTTAATGTTTACAAGGCTTTTTCTTCACTGAACATAGAGGCTTGGGATGTGGAGTAACTCAGGGCTTGGGAAGTAAGGGGACTGGGCTTTCATGGTCCAGGTATTGCCGAAGTGGGAAAAGGAAGGAGGTAAGGTGTGATGGGGAGAGAGAGGAGCTGCTTACAGTAAGGCAGCTGAGTGTAGTTCTGTAGAACAGGGTTTTGCCACAAGGTTTCCTACGTGGCACCTTTCCCACGTGGGGAAATGTAACTAGCCCTGTCTGGGACTAATTAGTTACCTGGTGAAGGAAAACAGGAACTGTAAACTGCTTTAAGAGTCCTGCCCTCTCTTGCTGTAACATTCATCCAGTGATGACTTCAGACCCAATATGGGGAAAGGGGAGAACTGCTTGCAAGAAACACTTTTGCCTTTGTTTACCCTTGGTGGCCTCAAGGAATGGATCAGACTAGTCTGGGGCAGTATCCAGGCTGCCTTTTTCCTACCTTTTCCTCCCTGATGCTCATTTCTGCCAACACAAGCATCCTGCACCTCTCAAGTCACTCAGTCCCCTGAATGTCATAGGAGACTTTTCCAGAGCACCAACTCCTATGATTCTTGAAGAAAAACCACATCTTTTTAAAGACCCCGTGTCCCTCTCTCAGAGTGGTGAAGATGAGTTTAATGATGTGGCTCCCTAAATGCTCTGGATCAGAAAGGAAATAAAAGATAATAGAGAATTGATCCTTGGTAAAAATCTCATGTCATCCTTAAGATAACCTCAGAGTCTGCAGAGATGTATTCCCTCTTTCTGAGTGTTTGATATCACCACCATCATCTCAAAGTCTTTCTGTTTGAAACTGTAACACAGTATTGAGATGTGTGTTGGTTATTTTAAGGACAGAAGGGAACTCAGGCCACATATATATTGAGCCTTGTATGTTGAACACAAGACTCAAAATATAGCTGAGAAGAATGGGTACTGAGAGGAAAAGCAGTGTATTGTGGCTAATGGTGGCAATCAATAGATACCTTGGAAAAAAGCTGAGAATAATCAGGTAGTGACACTTCCTCAAACACCCTCCCAGGTATCAGCATTTTGCATCTGAACCAGAGGGCAGCCTTTGTATTCAGTAGCCCTTTTTTAATTTTTTCTTCTATGAATTCCTCTAGCTGCTCATTGGACCCAGGTAAGCTATTGGCAAAGTTCTGACACTCTCGTCTCTGGAGACCAACACTGCAACTTCTGTCCTGCTGGGTATTTTCACCTGCCAGGTGCTTCTGGTAGGGCTGGTCTGGTATGCATGAAGCAACAGCTTTGGATATGAGGAATCACAGCAGTGGGAGAGGCTTTACTGCAGGGCTTTACTGCAGCTGGGGTATATCACCTGGCAGCGCCCTACACTCAGAGGAGGTGCTCGAAGGTATTTTCCCAACAACACCTCATATATGGGAGACCTGGCCCGTAGGATGCCTCTCCGGAGGCCAGCAGCACAGCACCAGTTACACAGTTTCACATGGAGCTTATTTACCACTCCTGTTTAGGTGGACAATATGAAGCTTGATAGAGGCATGATTTTTGGGCGAAATGTCTGCAGTAGGTGAAAATGGACCCTTGTCCTCTCTCCTTCTCCTTCCACTGCTGACCCCAGCTGTGCCCACAGAGCTTCCAGGGGTGGTGTGATGTGAACCTTACAGAAGTTTGGGCTCTGCTTGAAAAAAGCAGTCTGTCCTATGCCTCTTCTTCCAAAAACAGCACCAAAGCAGGAATGAAGAGTGAGGGACCTGGATACAGATAAGGATGGGTGCTGCCCAGAGAAAACATTTGTGGAATCACAACATTGTTTACTTAATGTCTTTATGAATTCGGAAGACACTCCCAAAACACTCCCTCCACGCAACCCACATCTCCCTCACCTCCTCATCTTTGTGCATGCCTAACAGGAGGTTGGTGTTGACCCCAGCAATGCACAGACCTACGTGGGGTGATAATACCAAAGAAATATTTTCACCTCTCCGAGGCCTGTCTTATACCTACACCTCGCCACATCACAGCAAAGGCAGCTGAGAAACTCTGCCTGGATCTGGAGGCATTCCCACTCCCTCTCCCACCTACCCAGAGCCCCGCGCTCCCCTTGTGCCCTGACTGGCCAAACATCTTGCTCAGAAACGTTGGGGAGCCAGCCGAGGTGCCACCGAGAAGGCTCTGCACTGATCCTCCTGATTTGCTGCAAACCCAAATGAAAGGCAAGGATGCTTCCTAAAACAACCTCCGAGAAGAGTGGGTTAACCCGGGAGGTAGTGAAAGCCACATGAGAACTACACAGGTGCAGCAACAGTTTTTATTTGGTAAATATCACCTCCACAGCCCAAAAGGAGGCTCATGAAAGAAGATGCCTCTTCTGCAACTAGGAAGAGTGTGGTTAGGAGCACTTGCCGAGCTAATAAAAGCTGTTGAAGCTTCAGCTTCCGTTGGTGGTTTACCCCGTGACACCGCTCCATTCCTCTGAAAACAGCACCTGACTTCTACACAGCTTAATTCTGTGTGATATAAACACGTTTTTATCACATTAGCCTGCTGCCGAGTGTGCAACTGAAAGGTGCTGCTTAATCAAGCAGGAGTAATTCGTACATAGCAAGATGGAATTGTGTGCTGCTGTATAATACAGTGCTTGCATTGGCACAGGTAATCAGGGCTGCCCCTACCCAGTGAGCAGCTGCTGGAGTGGGTGCAGGGCAGAGAGCCATGATGCGATAGGAAAATGATCACCCTTGTGGTTGAAAACCAAAGCTCACCGACCTATTTCCTAGCAAAAAAAATATTCATTTTTTGCTCTGGTGTTTTTCTCTGTCTCTCAGGAGGGGTGCTTTGTCCTGTGCAGGGACAAGAGTTAGATTTGATGATCCTTGTGGGTCCCTTCCAACTCAGGGCTCAGGGCATTCTATGATTCTATGATTCTAACGGCCAAGATGTGCAGCTGTCGGTCTGTCTGAGATGAAGGCTGGACCCTGGCTTTGCGGCAGAGGCACCTCGATCTGCAATACCCATGTTTTCTCCAGGCCAAGGCTCTACAGAGAAATGCAAGCTGCAGAAGGAGCCCTGAGCACTGAGCTGATTCTGCATTAGGAGCTTTTTTATATCACCAGCCCAGAGCCCTTTTGCATCCACAGGACTGATTTTTGAGCAGCCAGAAATACACTAGCAAAAAGCTCCCCACACCTTGTGTCCCTGCTCCAAAGCTGCTTTACAAGCTCAAGGGCTAACTTTTTTTCCTGCTTTCCTCCAGGACTAAATAATGTCAAAACTGGAGGAAGATGTTACATGGACCTGGGCTCACCCTACTGCATGGTAACGTCCAAAATCACCATCACATCCTCTCCTGAGCTGGGAATGACTGTGTAACCCCAAGTAGCTATGTAAAGGCTTTTCCAGGTTCACTGTCCATAAATATATCTCTATTTTCTCCATCCCTAAGCACTATTAAACTGTATTTCAATTACTGAGGAAGATGGAGGGAGAGTCTGCAATGACACAGCCAAGTTCCCACATAAAATCTGTATTCCAAGAGTTTTCCCTCTGTAAATGCAGGCCTAAGTGAAGGTATTTTATTTAGGGTAAAATATGTATATTTTTTTCCTTCAGAATTTTATTTGTCTGCAAAACATCACACACACCCCCACGTCTCTGTAGGCACACTATGTTTCTAATATTGCTTTGGTTCATGTTTCACTCACTCCACATCAGTAAAGCAGTGTGTACAGAGTTGCAGCGCACTTCCAGGCTAGTAAACAGCTCCCTGGAAGTCCTCCTTCACCTGGACCAGCTATGCTCTGCAGACAGCCAACAAAAAATGATGGGGTTCAAGGTTGCCTCCACGGAAACCCAGCAGAAATTTACTCCTTGCTTCATTAAGTCAAGATTGGGCCAAGGTTGTCATATGCTGCAGCGGAACAAGGCTGATCCTACTTGACTTTCGTTCCTCACACCTTGATCGCAGTTCCTCCATCCATCAGCTGTGACAAGCATCCTTCCCCCACCCCTTCTTCCTCGCTTCCCTATCCTCCTTTCCCAGCAGGCCTCCTTTGCACAGCTGGGCTCGTCACAACGCAGATTTCTTCAGGCATTAATTTATGAATGGTACAGGCAGTGCTTTGGAAATTTACCCCTTCATGCCAACTTCCTGCTACGTGGAACACCTGCGTTTAACAGCAGAGAAAGAAAACAACCAGTACAGTAAACCTTGGGTAAAACTGGTTTCAATTAGGAGCCTTAATTGCAATGAAACTGAAAGGAAACAAAATGGGATCTTTGCTTATATAAGTTCTCCTCCTTCTCTCCCCCCCCTCCACACTTTCCCTTCCCTCCAGCCTGGGTGAAGCATCACATCTCTTCAGTTCCCACCCAGGCACTCCGCATCCCCACATGTGGGCCTAGTCTCCAAATCTGTGCCACCTTTCTTGTTTGCTCTCCTCAAAGGATGAAGCAAAGTCTCAGCCATAGATTCTCACGGCGGCAATGGACCTTCAGACCATTTGGGACTACTTCTATATTCCAGGCTGGTGCTTCTCAACCAGTTACCCTCACATTGAGTCCAGAAACTTGTTTTTAAGTAAATGAAAGACCCAGAGACCTCGACTTTTCTCCTTTCTTCCCCTCACCAGTATTCCCTTGGGTTTGGGATGTCAGCCATCATACAGACAATGTAGCTGACTTCCTGAAAGAATGGAGCTCAACAGGAGGCTGTGAACTTCCACACGTGTTTTTCCCTCCCCTGCTTGGAAATATTCTCCATACAAGAAGACTGAAAGGTGCAATTTCCCCATTTTAACCCAGATCCGCTCAAGGTGTGGTTATTTTCATATTTCAATCAACACAGTTTCGTGTCTCTTGGCAGAAGGAGCACGTTGCCGTACACATATCGCGTCTGCAGGTGTTACGGCTGCTGCCACACTAAGGAGGTGAGAGGAGATGGTTCGGACCTGTCACACCTACATTTCATCATAAAAATGTTAATGGATCATTCCAGAAAGTCTCTGCAATCTTTTCAATTGCTTTTACTAGATGTCGTTTTGGACATTCTTGGCACCAGCATAGCCCATTTGTGCCTCGTTTCTGCCTCTGGAAAACTGGAGGTGGATTATATATGGCTTTTGCTCTCAGCTACAAGGGTTCGCAGACTCCAGTTTCCCCTGTCATTAAATTCAAGGCTCAAAAGCACGGTGTTGCTGTCCTGAGCTGGCAGCACAGGACGTTAGACTTCCCACTGCACCAGCAGGAGATCCGGTGTTGATGGCTATGGTGGCAGGGGGGTCTACAGTTCTTTCTTCGGTCTCTTGGCATAAGTGGGGTAAATGGCTGCTAGACCCAAGCTGCAATGGGACCTCCCACACATGGAAATGGTTGAGGTTCAAACCTCAGTGATGCCATCACTGTGAATGGTCCCAGGATGCCTGGGTTTGTCTTTCTGAGCACTGATTCTGTTGTTACACCATACGCAAAGACATATATACTGTAGCCTGATGTAAAAAAAAAACCCTATGTGATTGCACTTAGGGGTGTTATTGTAAGGTTGTATGGTTTGCTCAGCAGTCATGCTGCCTGTATTCTCCTTTTGGCAGAAACTCCTCCGTGTTGTGCTTTGTCCTTAGTGGCCTGTTCTGGCCTCATTGCTTCTGTTTATCAGCACAGCCTGGTGAGACTAAAAGTGAGGGTGGAGATTTACCCCGATGAACACTCCACTAGAAGAAGCCAGACTGTCATTGCTGGAGTAAAACTATGCTCTTCCTTAGCTGATAACAGTGCAGGGCTTTGAAAACTTGCAGAAGAGCTCAAGTCCCATCCAGCAGAGAGGAGTTTCAGCATAATTTAAGCACATATGGAAGGACTGTTGGCTACCAGTAGGGTTGAGGAGAGAGCAAGCAGCATCCTGGGATTCATGCAGACATTGAGGGGACTGAAGGACCCCCCCTGTCCCCCCTGTCTCTGCCTGCGGCAGTGGGGGTGGCCCTTTTGTAATTCAGGTGCTGCAGGTGGGCACTTAGGGCTAAGGGATGGAGCTGGGTTCCCTATCCAGCACACACACAAGCCATTGGGTGGACTGCAAATCCCAGCTGTGTTTGATGACATCAGCTAGAGAAAAGTGCTTTTTCCCTCCTGTGCCAATGAACTTTGTTTTCAAGGAGGCAAAATGACACTTGTGTGAGGTAACCAGGACGAGAGTGCCACCTTTCTTACAGCAAAGCCACCTGACAAAACCCTCCTGCTTGCGGCACAGTCCTGAAGGCAATGCAGACAGAGCTCGACGGAACACTCACCCGGGCAGAAGGGTTTATCTGCCATTCTCCTGCAGTGCTGGGCGCGTGTGGTAAAACCGAAATCTTTCTCAGCGCAGCTGAAGGACGTAGCTGTGGTTGCTGTGCAGCGAAAGAAGGGATCGACGCGTGTTTGATCTGGGGGAGGTCCCTGTTTGCCTTTCACCATAGCTGACAGGGGAGAGCTGCAGCCTCTGTCCCTGCTGTGGCCGGGGCACGCCGAGTGCCGGCACGCAGCAAACGGCGGCCGAGAGGCACGTACCTTCCTGGCTGCGACCTGCCCTGACGGTGGGGAACTACATCTCAGTTCCTGGCGTGGTTAAAAGCCGTTACCCCTGTTCGCTATGCCATGGCTTCCACTTCAGGCCTGTTTCCCTTCTCACCGTTAATTTCCTTATTTGCTTTAGCAAAGGTGGGACATGTCACTCTGGGTTTCAAGCAGAGCCGCTCCAGGGAGCTGGAAGCCAGCCTGGCAAAAGACTTGTTTGTGTGATTTGTTGCGATAGGTATGAGGCAGTTCAGCAGTGGGCACAGGAAAGGAAACAAAATAGGTTTTTGTCCCACCCCTTTTTCAGATTTTTATGGCAGCTTTGTCCTGCCTTCTGTCCTTGCTGTGATACTCAGTTTCTCCACCTGGGAAATGAGGACAGATGCCTGCGCTTTGGGCCAAGATACAGGTGGCCACTCACTGTTGTGACTTAGGCTAAAATTTGACTGTACATGTCACGGAAATGGAGGAGAAATGCAGATGGGTTTACCACTGTGTGAGTGGGCCTTAGCACTCATGTTTTTCATGCATCAAAACCAACCATGTATTTTCAGTGTGCACACCTTTCCTGCAAGGAAACGGATGGGACTGGAAAGGAATTTTTATGTCATTAAATTCAGTCTGTTGTTGTGTCTGCCAGTCATCATATCTACTCCTTCCACTAACAAACTTCTCAGGTTTCTACCAACATGCACTCCTCTTACCCAAAACTACTCCAGATTCAGTGTGCATGAAAGATTAGCCACACTTTACCACAATAACTTAGGAGTGCAATGAAAGAAAAGAAAAATAAGGAAGGCTGAAAGTCAAATTTTCATGGGTCTTCTTGGGAGTAAGATGTTTTCTATCCCGAAAGAGGTGGCTGCACCATGAGAAACAGAAGAGTTCAACACTCAGAACGCAAAGCCAGAGCAGCCGCATCAGCTTCATTGTGGTGCATCAAAGGAATCACTTTGGATTATGCAAAGCCCGGCATGTTTTGCTACATGAGTACACAGTTGGGTGTACATTGCCACTGGGCCACATACAGCCATTTGAGAAGAAACTCCTTCCTACAACCAGGCCTGCAGCGTGCAAAGCAGACCAGCTCCTGAGCTAGCTTCAGCCTGGGCCCAACGCTGATCCTCACATCAGTGGTAGCTTAGCTCCCACCTTGCTTGGCCCTTTGCATTCAAGTGTTCCCAGGCCATGTGTTTGCAGGGGCCCTCGGGAAGGTGAATGAGCAAAGGTGTGAAGTCAATGCGCGCCAGCTAAAAACATTTAGCCCTTGTTGGGTTGCTGTCATGCAGGAATGAAGTTGACTTACGTTGCTGTATCTTAATCCTCCTTTGAGGATTAAGCACTAAAGGCATTTTAATCCAAAATGAGAACATGCACATGTGCTTTAATATATGGGCACTGACTTCACACCTGTAGTTAGTTGACTTGCCTTCACTTTCCTGCATGTCGCTGTTTAGGAGAGCTCTAATGAAATGCAACTGGAATTTGGGTGATGCTGTGGCTATTAGTTCTCTCTTTGAGGTTTATGTGGTCTGGGTTTCAGTGCATTCCTTGTGTTTTAGGTTAGTTTTTTCCCCCCCTTTTTGGCCTTTTCAGACACCATTTCAGTTTTAGTATATACACATTTGATTAGAAGATTCTCAGATAGTAGAACTTTGCCCCCAGAGAAACACATGATTTTTTGGCCATTGAATTCTGTTGGGGTATAAGGTTTGGATTAATCCTTTGAATGAGAGAAGACTCTTCCTTTAAACACATGCTTCCTTCTCATAGAGGCCCATAATTCTAAGTGCTCAGCTACGCTACTTAAGTTACCTAGTTGGTCTCCTAAGGCTCTGTCTATAAACATTGCAAAATGTAATTTTCTCTGGGGTGGTTCAATTCAGAAATATTTTTTGGAGAAGTCCCCCTCTCCATTGGCCAGACACTGAGTGTAGAGGTTAGGCACGTCACACAGACACCTAAATTTTAGTAGTGCAACCGTTCCACTGTGCTGGGCTGCTTTTTTGCTTCCAAAAATGAACTCAACCATGGTATGTGTAAGGGGGAACCAAGACTACCTACACCGATTTTTTTCATCAGCTCTTCCACTCGGAGGTGACTAGGCGGAGTGAAATGTGGGCAGCATTAGGTTGTGCTAATGCACTGATAGCTTTCCTGGCTGGGAAATTCTGCATTAGCCTTCTAAGAACATCCAGGAACTGCTGTTACCCTGAAAGTTAATGTCTGTGCGGAGAGGGACTTGGACTCACTGCTGCCAACCTGATGAAGTTATCAGAAGACACCTACGCCTTCAGATGCAGTGGTACCCAACAGACAAGGTGTTGGTTTAGGACACCAGGACTGGGAGCAAAGACACATCCCCTCACCCTGCTGTGCTTTGGTTTTCCCAGCTGTGAAATAATACTTGTTCACTTTGCTTTGAAACTGCTGTTGACACTTGAAGAATCTAAGGTCCTTCAGGAGTGACAATTTGAAGCAGGCAGTAACTTCATCTCCTAGAGGAGACTTCCTTGCTCTGATGACTATGTGGGGATCCAAAAGAGACTAACTTTTCTATTTAAACATGAGATTTGCATAGTGCTATGTCCCTTACTGAGGTTCTGGGCAAAACGTGGATGTTGTTATAATGCTGGTTTATTATTTTTAACATGCTCAACATGATACTTCATTCTCTGTGTAAGGTAAGTGGATACTTCCTCCCATTTGTTGTTATCATTATTTACTAATTATTCCTGTAGCCAAAGGTGTTTATTACCTGATGGAACTAAAAAAGGAAAAGGGGCTTAGGCTGAAACTGCCTTTCACTCATAATCATTTTCATCCACTAAAAAGGAGGGAAAATAGCTAAGACTCTTTGCTCAAAGGATTACTTGGCTTTGATTTTGCTGTTGTTGTTGATTACTCTGTCAAGTCTATGGCAAATATAAAATGCCCTCATCTGCACCCTGATACCTGGAAATCAGTACAGTCTGGCCAACAACCCTAAGCTTTATCAGTAGCTGACCCTCTTCTTTGCAATGTGTGAGCTGTTGCCAGATTTTAGGCACATGAGTGGTAGTGCCAGAAACAGTGGGCTTCATCTGCACTCAGAATGAGGTGCACCCATTTTATTAGAGTGGGTTGCTATTTATTGGATGCTATTTATTTCTAAATAACCAGAAAATTAAAATCGTATTCTTCATCTGCAATGCTCTAAAAGCTTTCTAAAAGCACCAGAAGAGTTTAATTTCCACATGAAAATGTGCTCAATTACACACCAGAGAAGCAGAAAAACAAATGATCTTTAAACCAGGGCAAGATGTGAAAACACACACTCTCTTCATTAAGAGGTGCCAAAGCACCTTTCAAGTGACCCTCAGTCTTTAGGGCTGAAAGCTTCCTAGGCCTTGAGGCGTTTATATACAGACTTCCCTCAACTTGAAATGTCTGGCACTTTCATTTTAAGCAAATAATTAAATTAATATTTAAAGTAAATTTTAAAATGACATGTTGTTAAATTGCGGGACAAGCTTCAGTACTGCAGGCGAATGAGAACATGCTGTTGCGAGTATCATTTTGCTGTTCCTTGCGTCAAACTTCATTCGCTCATTTAAATCATAGCGCTCAGCAGATCTCAAAGCAATTTACAGAGTTACAATAAATTACACTTATGCCTTTTTCACAGAGGAGGAAACTGAGGCAAAGAGAAATGAAATAACTTGGAAAGCTGATGCAGCAGGTCTGGTGCAGAGGCAGGTAGGATTGAGCTCTTTGGGCTATTCATGGGTGTCATAGTGTAATGTGCAATGCTATGTGCAAAATGCATATTCTCTCATTGTTATAGGCTAAATTAAAAGAAAATAATGAAATACATTAATCCAAACTAATTGTATGCCTTACCTTTTAAGTAATATGAAAGATATTTTGAGAACTTCTCTTCACACTATAACAAGAAAGATGTGAGGATGTTACATAGTAAGAAAACTGTGTTTTTTAACCTTTTTCTAGGTCTTTGAGCAGTGTGACTTTAAAGTATTTACCCACAAGCGTGGGGCTGGAAGCGTGCTGTCTTTTGTTTAGTCTGAGGCCAAGGTTTCATACGACCCTGGGACGCCCTCCCCCTGAGAGATACCATGAGCCTCACGCTACCATCACTCTGCAGGACGCGGAATACAGTTGCCTTCAGCAACGTTAGTGATAAAGCTTCTGATCTGGAAAACAAACCCACTTCTTCAGTCCTGGACCAAATAAATCTATTGACAGTATAAGAAAACCCCCCACAACCCTTACCTCCATGCTCTGTCTTTATACCACCTCTGCCCTTTAAGGGGATTAATTCTGTTCCAGCTTGCACAGATGTGTTTCACGGGGTAAAGTTGTGTTTAAAGGGAGGTACGTTTTTCATGCCCTGGTGAATTTGGCCTCTAGGTAGCAAAGTCTTCCCTCTGTTATTCCACTACAAGCTCATGTGCTTTCTGGGGCAGGGAACGTCTTGTTCAGTGCATGTAAAGGGCTGGGTGCACTGCGGTTCTGGGCCATGGTTTGGGGCTCCTAGGCACTACCACATGCTGCATAATTAATATTAGTAATGAATAATAATAATAATAATAATAACAATAATAATGGCTGAATACTAGTGAACCCCATAACCTTGCCCTTGGGTGCCTGAGTAGGAAACCCAAGCCAAGGCAATTCAGGAGAGGCACCAACAACAGTTACTTACAGCAGTCCCGGCAGCTAGCTTTCCTAATAAGCACTATAAATGTGGCTGGGAGGGGGAGGCAATGCACAGCAATTTCACATTGCTAGGCTCCACGTACAGGGCAGTGTACCATCACCGATGGACTCATTTCAGTCTCAACTGCAAAACCGGTGGGAATTACTGCTCCGGAACATTTTCCGTTGAAGGGAGAGCAGCCCCAGAAGCAACCTCTGTGAGTGGCACTGGGGTGTAAAATGAATTGCAAACAACTATTGCTTTTATGTCTTCTATACAAATGCTTGAGTGATGAGACTCGAGCTATTATGGAAAGTTGCTTTGTGGTGCCAGCCAGTTGGCTGGCACTGGGATGATTAGCAGCTCTACCTGTCACCTCTCTATTCAAACGAATGGCTTCCACTTCAGTTCTGGCAGGTTCCTACTGACCCTTAATTTGTTGAGGGATACATCCTGAAGGGGTGCTGAGCATCTCCACCTTCCAGCGATGACTGCACTTCTCTGAAATGAGCATCTCCTTGAGAAATTACAACAAATGAATGTTTGGAGTCTGTATTTCTTGCCTTAGTGTTACTATTGCTATTCTGCCTTCATACCTGGGCCCCTTCTTGTGGTTTCAGAAGGCTGTTTGATACCCGGAGAGGAGGAACCTGGTCTTCATGTTACTGCTTCAGCATGGTGTTTCCAGTGCAGAGGGATGTTTTGATAGTGCAACCTGACCTTCCACAGCAAAGCCCAGGACAGAACACTGGTGGCTTAGCACATGTTCAGGTCCTCTGATAAATAAGAACGGACTGAAGCTTTGCACTGAGAAAGAAAAAAGGTTTGGCCACACTTCCCAGTGACAATGTTTCTCACGGTTTCTGTTTAGCCTGGTGTTTATTGCCTCTCCCAGGAAGACCCTTGAGCAGTAGCAGCAAAACAATTGTCGGAGTAAGCAAATATTGTATGGATAAAGGGCTTCAGCATGCCAAGCCAAATCCTGCCCACTTCCAGTCTACTGTAAACTCAAAGAAACTCTCTTGACTTTGCTGGCGTTGCGATGAATGCAAAGCCCAGCTCTGCAGGGCCCTTCCCAGTTGTTCCTGGAAGGGTCAGCTTCTGCTCTGAAATCTACCACACCCCCGCTCTTGCCAGCAACCAATTCTTAGGTCACAGCCATTAACCTACTGCTAACGCCTTCCAATTAGTATTTTTGCCCTGTCTCCTCCCCCCTGGAAGGCTTTTCCTGAACTTCACTCCTCTGATGTTTAGAAAACTTCAAATTTCCAGCCTTACAGCCAGTTTGTTCTTGTGCCAACATTGTCCTTTTGCTTAAATAGCTCATTTCCCTCCGTGGCGCTTGCCCGCCTTCCCCTCCCTGCAATATATTTATAGAGAGAAACCATATCCCCTGCTAGCCAGTGCATGCTCAGCACCTTCCAGTATAAGTCCCTGGCATTTGTCTGATAGACATGGCTTAAAGTGCTTCCTCTGCATCTGAACGCAAATAGAGTTCCCACCCTGTTCCAAACATGGTGCTTGCACACTCTGGATCTGGTCCAAACGGCCTCAGGATTGCCTATATACTTAATTTAAATGGCAACAAAAATAAATCTCAACCCAAACAGCCTCATGGGACAGGTTCTTTGCAAAAAATGGAGATTCGTGTCCTTCTCCCAGTTCCCTCTGCATGAGAAAAAGGGCAACTCTAAGTTGCTGAGACTGGATTCCCTTCTTGCCTCACTGCTGCTCTCCCCCTGCCCTGCTCCTGGGGTCTCGCTGGGGAGGGGAGCCCCTGCAGTGGTGCTGATACGACCGGAGTTGTCTGGCTGCCAGGGTGAATCAGAACAGCTCCGTCTCTAACATCCCGCTGCCTGTTAATTAATGCATTAATGAATTGCCTTCTAATTCCTATAATCATCCTTATTTTGGGGGGGTGAACAGGCTTTCAAGGTTGCATAGTTTGCCGAAGGCCACGCAAGAAGTTAGTGGCAGAGCCAAGAAAGAAACTCGGATGCCCTGACTCCTGGGCTGGGCTGTGCTCACCAGGCAGTAATGCGCCCTTCGTGGCTGGGCCAAATTGCTCTTCTTTTGGTAAAACGTCCTACGCACCGTTTCCTTCACTCCAGCAAATACGCTCGGTGTGACGAAGCACCTTTTTTTTGCCTTACAGCAAGACTAGAGAAAAGCGTGTAACAAACTGAGATTTGAAGCTGCCTTCAGCAGTTCCTAATCTCTGCAAACGTTATACTCTTTGTGGTAAGGAGCTTGGGAAGCTCTCCCTGCCTCCTTTGTGAAGGCTGATACGTGGAACTGGCAGGGTATTGTTTTCACTTCTGAGTTGAGCTCGCCTTCTGTTTGCAGATAAAACTTCCTTCAAAGTCAATAAGAGTTTTGCTGAAGTGCATAAGCCCGATTTGTTTTTAACTTATATGTTACTTCACTGACATAAACAAGTTCAAACTAGTGTAACTCTATACACAGCCAGTACAGCTACTGCAGAGGGAATTGGGTTATGGTCTGGTTAGTGCATCGCTGGGAGAACTGTTCAGGTGTGATGATCAAATGCCTGTTTCTCTGCATTTAATAAGAAATTTACTTTTTTTTTTTTTTTAATGTAATTGTTCACACCAATATGTTCTTATCTAGGTTAAAAATAACCTCCCAGAACTGCATGTGTTAACATGAGTGGGATTCTCTACAGTCTGTTTCATATTATCGTTATCATTTATTGCTATTTTACCATCACTATTATTGAGATTTCATCACAGAGGTAATATTTCAAGACAAATTAGGCAGGATTTATACTGACCAAATTCATCCTAGAGCTACTCCTTCGTCTTTGAATGGACACGTCTTGAGATGTTTTCTGGACTTTTTATATAAGGGGACAATTACCTGCTTTTCAATTTCCTGTGTAGGCGTTATTCACCAGCTCAGCCTTTCTACTCACCAAGCGAGAATCTCACTAACAAAAATATTCATGTAGGTTATTATACGGATTCATTCTTCCAATGCATTAATGTTTCCTGTGAGAGGTGGAGGACTTTCAATTTACACTGATGATTATGGCTTTTGGTTGGGAGATTTTCACCAGAAAAAGAACACTTTTTGGAAAGAACCTGTATATTTTAATACTTTTTTTTCTTTGAAAACCTTAAAAAAATCTGTAGTGACACCAGCATCGCAGTGGGGCTTGCCTGTTCTCTGCTTATGACTAAAATTGAAAGTGATCTCAATTTTATATTAAAGGTTACAATATACAGAGAAGTTTGGCCAGGTTCCACTCTGTATTGCAGAAGTGGGACTTTGAATGTCTTGTATTCAAGGGAAAAACCAGAACCGTAAAGTCCCACCTCCCAAATGCAGAGATTTTAATTGCTCCAAGGTCTGCTCATCCCGCAGCCTCCTGCCCAGAAAAGCAGTGGTCCAGGGGGATGGGCTGAAAGTGCTGTTCTCACTGCTTATACTACTTGCGTGAGAGAAGGCATAAGAGGGCTGTTGGGGATTTATGGAGAAGAGGCTGTGGAAGTCCTAAAGAAAGAGATCAGAGGAGGAGGCAGAAGGGAGGCTCCTGCCTGGTGGTATGAAGATTGCTGATTCAGGGCTGCAGCCCTTGCAGGAGTTAGTGTGCTCTGCAGTGCGAAGGGAGCCAAGCCACTTATGCAATATTAATATTAATAACTGCTTTGCACTTCTATAGTGCCTTTCATCCAAGGATTTCAAAGCGCTTTACAAACATTAATTAATTAAGGCCCATAACACCCTGTGAGGTAATGCAAGTAGATATTACAGCTCATGCAGAGGCCAGAATTGCCAGCATTACAGGTATAATCCTCTAGCAAGAGTTAACTTATTCTTGAGCAAGCTTTCTTACTTATAGGCATAAACAGGCTTCTCTTTAACACTGAGCATGTCTCTTTTTTTATTTCTCCTTCCCCTTGATCCGTCAGTCTTCACACAAGCAAAACTCCCACTAAGAGGCAGCCAAATGAGGTGAATGAGCAGCACTTCCATCTCCCAGCTCGCTGCTTCCTCTTTGATTGTCTGATAAAATTGTAGGATATTGAGAGGCTGCAGAATTGTGTCACATATTAGTGTCCTGCTTCTGTGGGGTTTCCCTGTTCTAAATATACTTTGCACAAGGGTGATTAAAAAAGGAAGTGAACTAAAATATGTTTTATGGCACCTGCTTATCAGATGACCTCCAAACAACCTGCAGACATTAGCTAACATAGCCCTCATCACAGCTGGTCATAAATGCCATTAATGTCATTTTAGCCAGGGTTTTTGAACCATTCCCAGCTCCTGTATTTCAGGGCCAAGGTGGGAGCCGGTGGAGAAAAGATAGACCTATTAAATCTGCCTCCCTGCTCGTTGTATCTACTCATTTAACTCGTGTTTTCAGCTCAGCATTTGCGCCCATCCCATTTTCAGCCTGCATTTCCCTCCACAGAAGGGTGCAGGTCGTGGAGCTGTGGGGTGCTTTGCCATCCAGCCCTGTCTGCTCCGTGTGGGGCCGGAGCCAGGGCTGAGCTGAGGTCCATGCCATGCAGCTCTGAGTGCTCCTACAAAGGGGCCCTGTCCCGAAAAACAGTGATGGGTGTGCACCGAGACCTGGGTTGACACTGCTGGTCATGCTGAGTCACATTGTGCAATTAAATACACTGGCACGTGTCCCTTGGTGCATCTTGGCAGGAGCAGACCCGGCCAAGGGGAAGCCAGGTGGTTGGAAAAGCCCCATTTGGGCTCTTATATTCCAGTGCTCTCAGATACATAAGCAATATGGAGAAAATTGCTTTTTATTGTATGGGCAAGAAATATCCATTCTTCTGCCATTAGCCCCTCTCCCACCCATCTCCCTCCCCCTTATCGGACTGGATGCTCTGAGTAACCTGGGATGGAGCAGAGCTCTCCTGCTCTGAGCTCTGCACGCAGAGGGAGCGTTATGTCTCCCTTGCATGGCCATTTTGGTAACTGCTTGCTAGAGCTGGAGAGGAGCAAAGGGACCTTGGGAGGAATTAGTCCAGAAAATGACTTCTCCAGGATTTGCCCATTCAATTGCATTCTGAAACTGCACAGACATTAGCTAATTAATGTGGTGAGTTCATTAAACCAATTAATTGCATTTCTTTCTGTGAGTGGGCTGGGCCTATCAGTCATCTTCATAGAGTGCAGTTTAGGGCGTTAAAAATATTCTCTTCATCAAATTAAACTTTATTAAATAATAACTCCTTCCAAATTCTAGGCTAGGAATGAACAACGTCACTCTAACCACAAGAGCTGTTTATTGCGCATAAACTTCTTTTACTGCCCTGCCAGCTGTGATAAAACCAATTCAGATGCATATTCTCAGTACAGTAAGCACTTTCTCCCCTTTCATAGTCTTGCATTAACCCTGAGACTCCGTCCTTTTGTGCAAAACTCCCACTGAAATCAATGGGAATTTTGTGTGTGGAAAGAATGCAAGGTTGGGAAGTTATACGTCCGCATGTTGGCCAGCAAAGGCATCGTGCTTGCCACAAGGGGCTTTTTGGCAGGCAGCAGAATGTTTTGCATTTTTCAAAGACAAGCAGAACTGAAGAAACACTTAAAGGCAAAAAAAAAAAAAAAAAAGAGAAAAAATAAAGTTTTGTCTTCTGTCTGGTTTTGATTCTGCTTAATTCTAAAGTGAGTCTGAAAATACCTCATTTTATTTTAAAAGATCTTTAATATTTGCTTTTTAAAAAAATATTTTTTAAGGTTAAAAATATCTTCCTTCATTTCACTGAACCTTTCAAAACTCATGGGTTTATCTGTTAGAAGGTGTCTTTAGCAAGACTTTATTTTTTTCCTTCAATGTTTGTTACACAGCAGAGTTAAAAGGTGCCAGAACAACAAAAAGGACATTTTTTCCAAAAATTCAACAAAAATCTTTTGATTTTAGGTTTCAATATGTAAATTTCTGTTTTCCAGGTCTAATTTTCAAAAAGTGTTTTTGAGAGCCTTGGTTTTGGCTAAGGGCACACCAGAAAGTTTCTATTTTAAGATACGTTGAGCATCATGCAGTGAAAACCAGGTCTGCTTCTTGCAATGAACATTTAAAAATAAAGTAACTAAAAAATCATTGCATTTTAGTAATTTTCCTTCTGTAATTTCATCCCTGAAGATCTACTTGATTTTGATTTATGGTTGCCCAGGAGCAAGTAAAAGCAGCATTTCCAAAGATTTAGGAAGAACAAAGGACACGAGTGTCTAAGTGCGAACACAGGTGCCTGGATCCAAAGCCTAGATCTTCACTCCCTGCTCAGCACCTGCCCCTGTCGCATGATCTCTGGTGCTCATCAGGTCCAAGAACAGCTCCAAGTGACCCTCCAGCACCCCTTGCAAGACTTCACCTTATCTGGGGCCAAGGAAGGAGGGACATGTAGCATTCTCTCTAGTTGAGGAAGGTCAAAACCCTTGGCCTACCTCACAGGCAGTTGCTCCAACTACTCGGCAGCTAACGCTGTACTCAACTCCACGTGCACATACCCATTGAAAAAAAAAATCCCAATTTTTGGCTCCTTGCAGCCTTTTAAAGAACTTAGGGGAAGAAATCTGTTGGAAAATTGTGTCTTCCCTTCCTCCCACCCCCTTATTTTCCACATCATGCTGCAATTTTTTATAGGAAGTCTTAAAACTTCTCAGTGAGTGAGGTTTTTTGGCTGATCTGTTTTCAGCCAGAGGTGTTTCACCTCCCCAGTGAGAGCTGAATAGCTAAATTCCAGGTTTTGGATTTCTTTCTCAGTCTGAAGCACCTAAAATGCAGGCATTAGAGCACCTAGCACGTACATATCTAAGTCCTTCCATTAGGTCTAGCTCTTAGCTTTGAGGCACTTTCAGAAACATCAGCCTTAGATGGAAAAGATCTGCCCTACTACATCTAGGATGCTTACGTCGAAACCTGGTAATGCAAAGCTTCTTCAACTCATCATTCCTCTTATTAACTAAATGAAAGCAATTTATAACAAACATGTCAAGAGTAAATTAGAGACTTTTGGAGGAACTCCAGCCAATTAGAATGATAGTTAAAAATAAATTCATATCTAAAAGAGAAAGAAATCTGAAAGACCACAGGAGGCCACAAAACACTGTAAGAACTTGAAAATAAAGCTGCAGGGAAAAAATCAATTGCATTGTGACCAATATTAATCTCCCATCAATAAATACCATATCTTTCACTGCTTATGGTAATTGCCCCAGTGATTCCCCTTAAAGTGGTTCTCGAGTACTTAGAGGGCCCATTGATAGCATCTTATCAGGTCTTAAAGCAATGGTGTGAAAGCACAACTAGGAACTGTGGCCTAGCCTGAGAAAAAATGTGGTCTTTAGAATGTGCTGATTTGACAAAAGGTTGTTGTTTGTCACAGACATTTGTTTTTATCTTCTTAGTGGATAATTCTTCCAGGGGGGACCCTTCAGCATCTCTCTGATGCTGCTGCTCAGCTCAACATGAGGTGGATTTTCCAGTAAGAGAAAGTATTGAAGCCAAATGGGCCCAGACACCAATTGCTGCTTGAAATGGGCTTTTTTGGAATCATGGTCTAGATCCTTTGGGGTAGCGTGTGACTGTGCATGGGTTCCTGCCTCGGGCTGCTGCTTTCTTCAGCCTGAAAAATGACAGGAAGGAGTTCATGCTACTGTGAAAGTGTTGTCATAAAAATAGTTGTCATACTGAAGGGAAGTGGGCTTGGTGGTTTTTTTCTCTTGGAAATTGTTTTGAGTCAGAATTAACGTCCATGAAAGCTGATTGCCGACCTTAATTGACTCTTGGGAAGTAAGAACAATGTCACGTTTGTTGTGTGTGAAATGGCATTCACAATCTCCATTTGTTTTCAGGCCCATCAACTCTCCTGCACAGATCTTAAGAATTCACAGAATTATCCAGCTGAATCTCTCCTCATGCTCCCTTTGCAGCCAGAACCTATATATTTCACAAAATGTTTAGGACAGATCTTGCAGAAAATTCACATGGCCATCAGTGTGCAGTGAGGTATTTGGGTCTAGAAATTTTGCATGCTTTTCACAACTTTGCATGCTTTTTCATTTTTCATGCACATTTTACCAGTTGCTGGATGACCCTGCCTATTTTCTCACCGTGCAGGTCAAAAGATGCTTAAACTGCCTATGCGATATGTGGTAGAAAGTATTGGCCAAATATGAAAAGATTTCTGGGACTCCGTTCAAGTAATACCATAGAAAGTCACGCAGCACGAGAGATGCACATAGGGATTTTCAGACAACATCCTTTGACTGCATACACTGAACATAATCTTGTGACTTTTACTTATATGTATATGTGCTACTCTTCTTGAAGACCACACACAGAGTCCTTGTGTTCTCTCACCAGTGAGTGTTGTATTTTGCTTATTATTTAGATTTCCTTAGGCTTAAGTGGCATTTTCTAGATTTTACAGAAATGTTCCAGAACTCATCCCTTCCAAGGTGGCATGTGCTATTTGAAATTAAACTACTAACATCTCTTTGATGTTACTTTTCATTCTAAACTTAGCCATCACATGCCAAAGACCCAGTTTTGATTGAACACGGCTTTCTTCATTTTTGCAAGTATTTTTTTTAAGTAAAGATCTTATTAAACATTAAATTTTCATTGCCCTGTAATGTATCAGCAAGATTACACAACTCTGATTTACTGTTAGAATCGGAAATTAACTTCAAAAGACAAGAAATGGAAAGCAGTGGCTTATTCTCCCATGGCACATTACAGCAGTAAGGCAGAGCGATATAGTGATATCAGAAATTTATTTTCTCCTCAAATAAAGAAAACTCTGTCAATCCGTTTCTCACTTATGTATTTACTTGTTTTTCAGGACACTTTTCTACCCTAAGCAAACATTTGGGACAAGTCACTATCTGGTGTTACTCTTGTAAAAAATGCTGGCAGATAAGAAGTTTCACTTTTCTGCTACCATTGCCAGCCATTACACCCTATTATACATTTTTAAGCTAAATTAGGCAAAGTATTGAGTGTTTTGGCTTGCATCCAGCTGTGCATTTAAACCCACTCTTGACTACAAGCAGCAGTGGTCCCACTGAACCTGGTTTTATGCTATGAAGGAAGCACATGTTGAATTGCCCAACTGGGTCTGTGCCAGGGTGCAGAGCATTTTGAGTATCCAGGCCATCCCACAGTCATCTCAATGGTTTTTGTGTATCTGCCTTAAGTCATTAAATTTTTTGAAATGGCATCTCTGTTGTGGTATGTTATCCCTCCTTCCTTCATAAAAACCTTTATTGAAGTTTCAACTCTGTCCTTAAGGCCTGATCCAGAGCAGGATAGGAGGCACTACATTCATAGCCGTTCTTGGAGCTGGCTGAAGTCATCCATGTGGGTTGAGGTACCTTGCTGGAATAAGCCCTACACTTACTCTGCTTGGTTTTAGCTCTACGGACTTTTCTGAAGGGGTGACCTAGAGAAAAAAGTAGACAGTCCTGAGTGATTCACCAGCTGAGAAAGTTTTGTCACTTGCAGAAGGTCCTAACACTGGACCTTAAACAGGGCATTTAATGCTTATTCCAAATGGGCCAACTTATGGCAATACCTAACTCCTGGGCACATGTGCCCAGAATGGACCCCAAATTCAATGTTAGGACCTCAGACCAGTATGAGAGGAGCATTTAATGCCTTAGAAAAGTCATCCCAAAGCCCCACGCTGAGCAGTAAGTGGTCAAGAAAGAAAAGGTAAACTGAAAGTGCCTGGGTCAATGCCGCAAGAAAGTATGGCTGGGACAAGCAGGTCCCAGGATTCTCCTAAGCAGGTCTTCAAGGGACTCAGCAAAGCCAGCTTTGTTTTGGTCTCATCAAAAAATGCCGTCACCAAAGGAAAAGGAGGAGCCTTTCACCATTTGTGTTGTAGTCCGGTGGTTAAAACCACTTGCCCAAGAAAAGCAAGACAAGTTCTCGGTTTGCCTCTGGCTGGGAGGTTCAAACCCACGTTTCCCAATTGCCATGGGAGTACCCCAACCGCAAGAGTGCAGGTGACGCTGGGTGGAAGAAGCATTTCTGCATTCCTTGGTCAACCTGTGGGACTGCACAGGAAAGATGATGAGATTCCCACGATCCTTTGTGAGGAGAAAGGGATGCTGGGGTTCTGGGGCATTTCTCCTTTCTTTTCAGTCTGATGTCTGTTATCTAGATGGAGTATAAGACTTGGATTTGGGGAGGGGGAGTGGCAACTTTGGGAGTGAGTCAGGCAGCCATCTGATGAATAAAGGATCTTCTCCTACAGATTTATACCCTCTACACACTTCAAACCGAAACTTAAGACAATCCTCTTTTTAATCACCACGGCATGGACTTATGCTCTGCTTGCAAGTCCCCTTGGGGTACCTACCATGGCTCTTTCATTTCTTCCTCTCTACTCATCAGCATAGTTTGAATGAGGAAATAAATGCTTTCTCCTCCCTGTGCCCCGCATCTCACCCTCACCTGATAACTTGGGGGTTTAGGATGGTTTCATGGGAAATGGAAACTCTGAACACCTGGGGCTGAGGAGGGCCCAGAGCCCACTGTCCCACTTCCTGGGTGAGCACTTTAATCCTGAGGTTATTACAGGAGCGGAGGGCACTGGTACTTCTGTCTCCTCCTCCACCAGCTGCATTTAAAAGAAGAAAGCAACTATGACTGCATTCTTGAAGGGTGTGATCCTGTGAGCGGGAGGTAGGTGTGTTCCCGCATACCTCCAGGATTGGGCCCCGCAGGGGACTTTGGTGCCACTCTGCCTCGCCATGCTGGATTGCAGTGGAGCTGCCCAAGCCAAACCAGGAGGCACCCGACGAGCTGAGGCACCTCCAGCGTTAGATGGTGGAAGGAGGGCCTTGGGGATTGTGATGTTTTTGGATATCGAAATTGTCCCAATTCTTTTCTGTCAGGTGTCATCAGCAACCATTGAGGCCATTCAAGAAGGGCAGCCTCCATGAAGCTTCTTGATGGAAAGGTGGGCAGCACCAGCGAGGTTTTAGTCCCACCTAATACCAGAATCCCCCTCCAGGATATGCTCTTCTGTTCACAAAGCATAGAAAGAAGCTACAGAGGTGCCTTAATGCAGGGCCTTGATCACATGGAACAAATATTGACCTGAACTTATGCTTATTCACTTAAACTGACATGTGGGCTTCAGCATATGCTTGGGATTAAGTATATGTGTTTAAGCACTGGGCTTAAGTGTATGCTTAAGTGATTTGAGACCTTAGACAAGACTTAGCTTTAAGACCAACAGCAAGCAGCTCAGCTCTCATTGCCAGCTCATTCGCCTTAGGCTTTGATTGCTGAGTGAGATCCACCTAACGAAGGGGCTGCAGCAGTACGTCAGGCAGGCTAAAGGCAGTTTACTGGGAATTACCTCTCGGGGGACTGGTCATTACTTTTGTTTCTTTCCCTCTGTTGCTCCCTATGAATCAAAAATATTTTTGTAAAAATGGTTCCCTGCGCTCAAGCAACATGGGACATTAATCTAAAAAATAGGGCCGTGTCTCCACAGAGATCATACGGGATCCTTTTTGTCTCACCTACCACGATTTCCCAGTTTACAAGATGGAAATAGCTTTCCTGTGACTGAAGGCGTCTTTCACACACTGTTTCTTTAAATTATCATTTGCAATCCCTCAAAGAGAAAGAGGCAAAGGAAACTGGGTGGGAATTAGTTGCTCCTTCACGTACATTGCACTAGTTACTGTGTGGGAGGATCATTATTTCTAATGATGATGGATGGTTCCTATATGAAAGGGTTTCTTGCCTCTGTTGTTCCCCAGGTTGGAGCAAGAAAGGGTTACTATTTTAATGAGAGAAGTTGAAATACAATTTATTGAGAGGGATGAAAAAGAAGAACCATAAAAGCTGAATCAAAACAAATGGAATGCTTTACCTGATCACTTTTATGGCGTTGCTGCTTTCATAATGCTCACACACACACACGCTGCCACCGAGCTCTGACTTCAACTATTTCGTGCAATCTCCTTTTTTCCTTCATATCTTCAGAAAAGACCATTTTCCCCAAACAAATTTTCCAATACATATTTCTACTCAAAACACAAAGAGTGCCTACAAAAGCTTAGACGCTGACAATTTGTTCTTCTTTTTTAATAGCCTGCTGATAGAGACAGTTTCTGTTGCATAATGACAGAAACCTGAAACCTTATCGTACCTATATGCTACTATTATTCGCAGCACTGACAGTCCTATCCAAAACAATGGCAAAGAACGTGCTAAATGGAGACCCTCATATAAATACAAAACTGCCACAATAAAAGCATCGGTTTATACCAGTCTGCACTCAGCTGATTAAACTGAGGAGTTGTCACGAAGATAGATAGATAAATAGATTGATAATATCTTTTTTTTTAATAATTGCAGCCTTCAAACTTAACATATTTTGACAGGAGAGTATATTAGAAGCCATTAAAACAGCTGTTTGGCTGTAGGGAATATTACTTGTGGGTTGAATGCAGAGATATGTGTAGGTATTTATTCAGTAATCAATCATAGAGAGAAAAGACCTCGAATTTCAGTTGGAAGTTTTTATTTTTATCCTTTTCCTTACTACTGGTCTTTAAACCTGCTCTGAGGAAAGCTATACATGCCCGGCTGGTGCTCATCAAAAGCAAGCAATCACAGCTAAATCAGCATGCAAAATGCCACTCAACCTTGGGCCTTTATTAAAATTTGCTGGGACTCAATTTGAGATAGCGATCGTTCTTATTAAAAAGCAAAATGTAAGATAGTTTTTTTATATAAATCTCTGGATGGAATGGAATTGTTAATCAGCATAGGCTGATGTGATTTCTCTGTTGCAAATCCTGCCGAGGGCTCAGAAGTGGCACATTACCATAATTCCTAGGCTAGAGCTGGCAGCTTGAAAAAGACCTGCAAGAATCTTTAAAATGCTTAAGCAAAGCTGTAAGTCACAGCAAACAACACACACTGGGGATGGTTACCACAGGTTCTTCATGTTATATAACAAAGTTTCTTCCTTCGGTCTATTTGCTATTAACACAATTTGCTGTTTTGTTGGGTAATTGCTTATGCTTTCTCAAGAAAAAGGGCAACAACAACAAAATCCCAAATCTAACCAAAGCTCTGTTATTTCCCCTAAAAACCCCACTTATTTTAATACAAACCCCTCTCCTATATTGTGAATTTAATATGTGTGATCACTGACTATACACCTATTTAGGCACCCACATATATATTTTTAACTTAAAACTAGCACCAATTCTTTCAGCACCAGTTTAGCCCCTTTCCTTTTCCCCTGTCCTATACTGCTCTTATGGTGGTGCATCTCAGCCCAAAAGTGTCTGCGGGTCAGAGGTAGACAGATCCCTATAAATATTTTGTATATTCATTTTAAAAGATTGTTGACCTATTTGTTGTCCCAAGCACTAATAAAATTATGCTAATAGAGTACACTAAGTAATACAAATTACAATTATTTTGTATGATGGAAAACAATGCTGATCATTGCGGATAGAAAAATCCTCGGCTGAACTATGCGTTACCAGTACAATTAAGATACATCTTTAACATTACTATAACATTCAAAGTCTGCTGTCATGACCACATTGAACACTGCACAAATGTACAGTAAAGAAGAACAGTTTTTCTATGTATGTTTTATTTCATCTGTAAATATTCACAGCTAGGGTTAATAACGAATGAAGTGCAGTCCACGCAGATGTCATAATACCTCACTGGCAATACATTTTGGAGGCTATGGCATCAATAGGAAGTGTTTTCATTGACTCGGATGCTTTTGGCTCAGGACCCAAGACAGACGGTTGGCTGCTTTCTTCTTGTCTTTAATCAGGAATGCACAAGAGGCAAAGGAAACAAAGAGCCTTTTAATGAGGTACTTCTACGTTGACATTGCTGGCCCAAATCTAGTCCAGACCAGTAACGGACAAAAGTAATTTTTCCTTTTCTTGGTTAAGGGTCTGGGAAAAAATAATTTTATTCACGGTCCAGTTCTCGTGGGAGATGTGTCAACCTAAGCAGCGTACCTCCTCCCCAGGGTTTGTTGAGGTGTTCTGTGTTAAGATGCCAAAAACTCATTGCACAGAGTGAGCTACCTGTTGACCTACAGAACAGCCTTTGCAAACTGATGCATATGGAAAGAGAAACTTGTTCTGATGTTGATTCTTCTCTACCTGCCTTGAAGATTGTGAGAACAAATCGGTCATAGATTGCTGCCTGATAGTCATGAGCAAATTTTAATTCCAGCATGCAGGCACTCCCTTTGGAAGGGAAAGACAGGCTCAATTGCACATGGAGAGACAGAATTGCAACCTTGCAAAAATCAGAGACTTTGTTTCGAGAGCCAAACAAAATTGAATGTGTTCCCCCCACACACATACATGCACTATCATCAAATATTATCAATTTAATTGCTCAGCTCCTGCAGCTGTGAGCACAATATATCAGCTTGGCTGGAATGGAATTTGTAATTCTGTAAGACACGTTCGAAAATAAAATACTGAGCTAAATTCTCAGCTAATGAGAATCAGCATAGTTCCACTAACCTCAGATAAGCTACTGAGCAAGTAGGAATCGTTCAAGTTCCTCTGACTTAGTTGGAATGCCTTCACTCGATTCAGCAGAGGAATATAAATTTACTCCAAGAATTTGTGTTTCTGTGTCTTTTGGGGATCTGATATGTAACCGGTGCTTGGAATGAACCAGCATGATGTGATATACCACAGCAGATCTTCTCTAAACATCAGCAGCTCTGCCATGTAGCTGTACTGGCGAATTCACTCACAGAATGTTGCGAATGCTTAAAATCTGTAAGATTTGTGGGGCCACTGGAGAAGTTAACAGAAAAGAAAGCTATTTAAAGTTGTTAAATACAAGAACATGATCTCTGGCTCAGAAATTCTCGATCTGCAAATTGCTGGCATATTTGGGAAGTACCGTCATGTGCCTGCACTTTTCTTATATTCTTCTCCGCACGTCTGCTTTCGGCCTTTCTTAAAACAGAATCCTAAGCTGGGAGGACCTTTGCTCTGGCCAAGTGTTGCTAGTTTTACATTCCCCCCAAAAATGAATTATGAACCAGAACTCTTTTCTTCCTCACCAGGGCTCTTGTCTCCTCTTCCCCTACTCTAACACACACTTTTCCTTTTATCTTTAACATATAAGTGGAAAAAGGCTGTTAAGAAAATGAGAAGGTCATAAATACGACATACCTATTTTCAGCTATTCTAGGAACAAGGCGAGAATGGGAATTTTTATACTGGGTGGGCTTCCCACTCCATACAGTACTTTTAGCTCACAGAGCTGCAGTAATGGTAATTTTATGAATTAAGTAGAGTATTCCTGTCTTCTTTGTTTTCGTCAAAGTATTATTAAAAATGAAGTCTAAATGGGCTTTATGTATGATATAGATATACACACACATATATGTTTGTATATATACTTATATGTGTACGTATATGTTACTAGAAAAATAGATTCTCTTTTTATTTCAGTAAGAGTTAGGAATTTGTGCCTGCACAAAGAAGGTGAAAATAGTAACATCTTTCACTTGTTTTGCTGTGTTATTATTGATTCCTTTAGGTGCAAAGCCACAGAGAATCGGGCCCTTTGCATTTAATTCTGTGCGTTTCACAGCTATTGCCATGTGGCCTATTTGAGTGAAAGGTTAGCATTCTTGAAGGGTTATGTAAATGTATACGTTAGTGAATAAACAGATGGTCTTTAATGAAAAACATCTTTTCATGAGCTGTGTCACACTGATTTGATTCTTCATTTGTAGTATCAGATCTTTGATGTAATGGAAAAATGCATAGAGCTGAGTTTACACAGTCCAAATGTGACTGGACATCCCTTAGAAAGGTAGGAAAATTTACCCTGCATCAACTAGTGGTAGGTGAACGAACGCAGCTGATTTTTCATTGTTAGTGCTTGAGAACAAAAAGATGTGGATTCCTATCCAAGGATCTTTGGCTGCCCAGCAGATCTATTTTCTGGGCATCAGAAGTGCCCGGACAGATCTAGGAAACAGGCTGCTTTTTTCAATTTGAAACAGCAATCAGATTGGAAGACAGAGAAATTTTGTCTCAGAAGGAAAAAATAAAAGGAAAGAAAGAAAACAAAAACAAAGCCAATGGAAAAATCCGAACAACCTACAACCTAAAAACTTAAAGAGGTGCTTTGTTTATTTTCATTTGTGTCAAGTCAAAACGGAACAGGAGTTTAGATGCCTGTGCTGCGTTTATTTATTTTTTTTGAATGACTAGATTTTTTAGAATCAGGTTACGCAGCTGGACTTCACATTGCATTTGCTGCGGCTGCTTCATCAGAAATGCTGGTAGTATTTGTCAGCCTGGAAGTGTCTTGAGGCTGCTTCTGAGAGATACAAGGAGGCAACTGATAAGGAGAGCATCAGAAGGGCAGTTAATTGCCTCCAGTCTCTCGGTGCCGGGGAATATTTAAAATCTATGGGATTAAAGGCAGATTAAAAACTGTGGAAGCAGGAGCCCAATAGCGCTGAAAGATCATAATCAGCAAGGGTAATGGCAGAGCAAAAATGAATGTGGCAAATAAAATGACAGATAGGAAATTCAGATCCGCTTCTAATGCTCGAAGTTCCATCTTGTAAGCACAATTCATCTACGTGTAAATCATTTTTTGGCTTCAAGCTTATCAGCCAATCGGTGAATTAAAAATGCTCTTTCCTTGGAGGATTAAAGAGGTTGATTGAAGTCAGTGTGAAAACTGGCTAATAAGTCTGGAAATGTCAGGAGGGTGCTTCATAGGAACTCAGTGTACTTTTTCTATCAGTGCTATGAAACAGGAAGTTTGAAAGGCTCTGTAGTTCTGTTACTTTGAGAAATGCTTTTGTGTTGTTTTTTTATTTTTTTCCTCTCCTGTGTGTCAGAGTGTCATGCAGAAATATTTTAATTTGCAAGATGAATGGTGATAGATGCAAATGTTGAAAAATTATATTGGGAGAGTTTGCTAAAATATGCAGAGAAGTAAGAGAAATTTCATTTCAGAAAGCACAGTGAATGCATGTCACGGCCATGGGAAGTTCTGGGTTCCAGGCCATGAACTGCTTAAACATGTTCCACCTTGGAGGGGATGTTTAAACTTTGCTCCTTTTCCTTGCCTAAAAATCCAGCGTAGGCAGTAAGGCCAGAGACTGTGTTAAGGCAGTCTCTCTGCTAAACACGAGAGCTACCCGGGCATCTCCAGGTATGGTGCATATATGAAAACACAAACTCCCGTATGACATGAGGGCTTTCCATCAGCGTTATTAAAAATTGAACAAGCATATCAGAGCTTTAAATGCAAAAATTGTGCTGTTAATGTTCCCATAGCCAATATTTCCTTATGCAGTGTCTGGGCTGGTAAGTGCAAGTATACTTACATGGATGTATTTAGAGAATTTGACTGCAGCTGTCAATTCCTACTATTGGCTGGACTGCAGACTAGTACCCTCTCTTTGTTTCAGCCCCAAATCACAAAGAAAGCCAAAAAATGTCCAGAAGCAATCAAAAGATAATTTTCTGGAAGGAAAGCTGCTACCAGCAGCAGCATGTCTGGTGCTGGGTGTACCAGTTTCTCTCCTCCTGGGCTCAAGGGAGGAAGAAGTTGAGGGATGTGTTAGTGGGTATTAATCCTATCTTTCATTAGTATAGGAAGTATTAGCCCTTTGGGCTGTTAGAGCCATGAAAAGCAGTGAATGAATGAGGATGCCAATGGGGTAAGAAAGGAATCGATCATTCAAGAACTGAGCCTGAGACTAGCCCTGTTCACTGCCACCACTTGCTCCTGCACAGACAAGCTGCTGTCCTGCATGCTGGCAATGCAGATCTGTCCTTTCTCACCTAGTCCATGAGCCACATATGGCTGGTTGGCCCAGTCTGTCAGTGCAGGCTTACCAGGAGCCCCATGCTTCGGCAGCAGCTTTGGGCTGGGGTCCTACCTTTTGCCCCAGGTAAATGACCCACTGCATGGTCCCAGCAGGACCAGATGCCCCCAGCATGTCCTGTCTCATGTGATTCTGGGGAATATTGTCTCACCCAGCAAAAAAAAAAAAAAAAAAAAAAGATAACTCGCTGGAAAGAAATCTTGCTTATGGTTAGCTTACAGGGCCCAGAAAATGTCAAAATCAATATGAATGGCTGTTTACCTGTTTCTAGTCTGTAATGTTATTTACTGCGTCTCATTCTTGGGCTTGGAACACCAAATTGGCGAGCTGACCCATGTTTTCCTTCACCAGTTCATTCATAACCACAGCCAAAGAAACAACAAAGATGCCCACAGATTCATATAACCCCTGTCAAAAATGATATCCCAAACATCTCTGCAGCTCCCCGATTCCTGAGTCTTTGATACTGGTACCTCTGGGGAGGAGAGACAATGAGAGATACTGGATTCCTCTCCCTGCCGTGAGATGCATTTCTATTCTTTTTGCCTTATGACTGCTTTTCATGTAAAAGGTGTTAACTTGTGCAACTCTAACCCAGACCTCATGTCAGCCAGATGAGAGTCTAACCGCTAGACTGCCGAGCAGTGGTCTATGTGTGTCTGGGTTACTGGAGGTTTCTTTGATCTCCTTATGCCCCCCGGAATGCATTTCTGCGCAGCTTCAAGAAGAGGTGGCTGCACATCCTATCTCCCCAATCTCAACCTCACTTTACCCCCGTTGGTTCGGGCCCTCTCTTGGGAGGTGGGAAATGTGGTTTGGATCCCTCCAGGCTGAAGAAGGCACTGAAGCCAGGTTTCTCACTTCATGGGCCAGGGCTTTCACTAGCTTGTCTCCTGATTAAAAAAAAAAAAAAAAAGGTGTGTGCACCCCTGTCTTGGTCCGTGTTTCAAAAAGAGTGAGCAAAGCTCAGTTCTGAGTGTTTCCAGATGTCTCCCCTCAGGAGTGGGCTCGGCCCTCTGGAACCTAGGTGGAGGGAGATATGTTGCTTTGCAGACCTGATTCATGTACCTTAGGATGGGTTGGAGTTTGGACACACCCTGTGTGCTCAGCATTTCCAAATTGGCTTGCTTTCAGTGGCTTCCGATGCACCGCATGGGTTCTCACCCCAGGGCTGCTCCCTGCTGTGGCAGACTTCCTGGTTTTAAGCCTCCAGGCTTGAGGCTGTAGCAGGACCAGAGAGGCGGTGTATGGAAGTACTCCACTCTCTCAGATAACTAATGCTTCTTATGCATTAGGTAGAGAAAGCCCAGGAGCCTAACGCTGTGCTTTGGGTTTCTGCTTTGGGGCCAGGCACCAAAAAAAATTAGCACTTAAGTCCTTTTCTTGGATCCAGTGTTTAGTGTTTAATTTGGGAGAACCCTGTTCAGTACCTCTCTGTGCCATTTATTTTCTCTGACTACTGGGGTTGGATTACTAGGGATATCTAGACTTCTTAAAGTGGAGAGAAGAGCTTGGAAGACTTTCCAAAATCTCATGGATGTAGGCACTCATTCCTAGATCTTCAACGGTACTGAAATCAGCAGGACATTAGGTGCCTAATTACCTGTCTGCAGTCACTTCTGCAAACCCCACTGGGTGCCTGTGTACAGCTGAAGGCACACAAGTATCTTTATAAATATGGCCCAGAGTCCCAGGGTACACCTCCTTGGACCATTTTGTATAAAGCCAAAAGTTTAGACATGCCTCAGTCGAATCGTACTTTGTGTCCAGGCCTGTGCTAACTTCTGGGCATGAACCTTATGATGCATGACATGTACAATGCCTGACGTGACCATATGGGCATCTTGTATAGCCTTGTGGTGGCACCTGCCATCTTGGGCTTCTCTCTTGAAGTCTTGGATCTTCCATCCATAAAGACAGATAGGATTTGCTGATACCATCTTTCTTGGCAGTCCCTGTGTGGTGTGGGTGTCCATGGCTGAACTCTGGGCTTCTTACAGGCAGCAGACTCTTGAAAAGAGGTGAGACATGATTTCAGTTTGAAATCAGGTTGAAAATTCAGTTGAAAAGAGGTAAGACATCGAAGCAATTTCAGTTTGGAGTTACCTCGTAACTGTATCATAGCTAGGCAGGCAGGCAGGCAGGCAAGATACTGCCTCTGTGCACAGTGCCTTGGCCAAACAGCTGTTAGACCAATGCTAACCTTTGTCTGCTGTGGGTCTGCTTCTGCTTCTGCATCTGCCAAAACACAGATGCCCACAAAAGCATCAAACTTTCATTTTCTTCCCAGCCCTGGCATCACTGTGTTGTATCATGTCACTGCTGTTCATCATAGGTGACTCTAGCCATATAGATGGCACTTGACTGGGGCAGAAGCTGTTGAGGGTTGTTGGGCAAGTTGAGTCTTGCAGAAAAGGTTAAAAACTGTGAGGAAAGAGAGATGCTGTTGGTGCAATTAGCTGATTTGCACGAGGTTGAATTCTTCTTTCAGACATGGTACTCTCCCTTAAAAAAAATAATTTGCCTAGCAGCATCAGAAAGAGTCGGTGGAGATTGGAGCCCTTCTGTAAATCTACATGTGCAAAAGAAAACATGGAGTTTCTGATACCACCCTTCTCCAGCAGGACACCTGCTGAGTTTTTAATGGTATATCCCATGAAGGACACAAATCAGAAATCCTAAGGAATGCTAAGGTGAAGATAAGTAGCTTATGTGTGATGTGACAGAACCAGAGAAAGGATGCACAGAGAAGCGCTATGTGGCCAAAGCAACATGCAAAAGAAAAGGTCTTTGCAGCTGTGTTCAGGGTTGAGGACTGGGGTAGAAATGCATGTCTGGGAGAGCCTTTTCTATTCTTTGTTTCCTCAGTGGATCCCAGTTTATGAGAGTTATGATCAAGTGATTGAGGCCTACTTCACTGCACAAAAAGTGGTCCATAGCAGGAGAGTCTCTTTAGAAAGAGTGAGATTAAAACTCTTTAATTGTGGATGATGTTAGGGCAAATTACCCCAACTCACCACTGCCTACAAGTGTACACAGACACCTACCATAGTTCACCAAATATCTATAGCTTCTGCTAGAGGTAACTTGATTTGTACCATGAGAAGTAACCTTAAGGTACCTCAGGGTTACCTCAGGACACCTGTGTCCTTAAAATAAGCTGAGCTTTGAAAGGTATTAATAATAATAATAATTAATAATAATAATAATAATTGCAGCTCCCTGGATTCAGCTGGACTTACGTGTCAGAAATCATCCTTAATAATGATGTGCAGTAATGAAATTATTATCTGATAACAGTGATTTTCCACACATCTATTAGAGTAGGTAGTCACAAAAGACAGAAAGCTGAGGTTTTTAAGCCCACCCAACAAACAGAACACCTCGCTATCTTTGTAATCGCAGCTCCATGACCAGCTGTTTGGGGCTGGCTTTTCAAAGAGGAGTACCAACCTCTGGAAAACTAGGAGGACTTCCATCAGACTGATAGGTTGTTGTTATCCAAACCAGGGTCCGCTCACAGGACTGAAATCCATCCATAGGCACCGCAAGAGTGTGTTGAGGGAAGAATTTGGACAATAACTTACAGTTTCTGTCCTGCTGTCTGAGACGGAGACAAGCTAATGTAGCTTTCATGCTACATGTGCATGTCTCAGAGCTTCCTGGGTTTTGGTGGGCAGGTTGGCCAAGTGTTTCACAGGTTGCTCAGTAAACATGATTAATAAACCTTTCTGTAGCAAATACCCAGTGCCACAGCTCTCACATTCATTTGATTAGCTATTGCTGGCTTTTCTGTGAACCTGGGGTTGCTACTACATTCATCTTTTATTTTTTTTCCTATCAGAACCCATGCAATGTGGCATGAATGTGGCACTCTGGCACAAAGATGGGAGTGAACTATTGAGGGATGCGGTGTGGCAGGTGAATTCTGCACAGTTCCCTTGTCATTTAGCTTTGTACCCCTTTCCCTCCCTTCTCTTCCTTTATGTTTTCCACCTTACCATGGGGAGATGCTCTTCTTCTGAGCTCTGGGTCTGTGTCTGAGCCTCCATTCATCTCTCTGAAGAGAATAAACTGACTCCAAACTACAGCGGGGCTGACTGTAACAGCAAAACCCATAAAGAGATTCCCCTTCTCCTCCTCTTGTGAGGGCTTTCCTCGCTCAATCTGTCCCAGGGGGGTTAAACGCCTTCTGCCACCTCACTCTTGAGACATTAAGACCTTGAAATTTGAAAGAGGAGTGGCGTAGTCTGGAGAAAAATGGACCTGTGTTCTAACCCATGCAGCTTGTGATACGCACATTGTCGGGTGATAACAAAGGATTTACATAGGATTTACATTTTTCTTAGGGGACGTTTAGTGGAAAGGGAGCAATCAGTAGCAATGACAGATGAATCCATTTGGCGGCAAAGGCTGCCTCTTTCACACAAATAACAGGCTTTTTCTTAATCTACAATTTGTCACTGTTTATTCGGCAGTGCAAGCCTTTTAATTGCCCTGCAGCATCCTGGGTTTGTGCTCCCTGGGAAGCAAGAGAGTAGTTTGGGGGAGTTAGAGGGCATTTCTGCCTCTTGCATAAACCTAGAAACCTGAACAAGGATTTCCAGAGTTCAGTCAGCTTTTCTGGGTGAGAATATAGGTGGAACGTGACTTGATCTGTTCTGACTCATTCATGGGCACAGTGCGGGAGGAAACAGTCTGGCTCCCATCAGCAGCAGGCAGGTTTGGCAGTGGTACCATTGCTGTTCAGTGCTTGTTTTGCTGGGATTGATGCTGAAGTGGATTCACAGCTTTTTATTAGCCTTCTCAGCTCCTTTTTAGCTCCCAACATGAAAATCTGCCTAGATACCTCTGCTGCTCCAGGAAGGCAGAGAGGACACGAGAGGAACTTCAAGCAGACAGCTCCCCATCAACTTTTATACAGTCGTGCTTGACCTAATGCCATGTTTGCTCCCAGTTTGCTCCTTGGTGCTTGGGATGCTTTCATCCTGGCTTCTGTTCCCTGCTCCAACTGTTATTTATGCTCCAGTCACTTGTAGTTTCTGTCACTACAGAGTACTGATTCAACTTATATCTGTAGGGAGTGTTCGGGAGTAGTGATTCCGTCCTTCAGGTTGTGGATAAACTGTATGAAACCTCCATGGCCTTTCCAGAGTAATAGGCTCCTGCTGAACACAGCCAGTGGATCTAATGCTGTATAGCTCTGGATGACTATGCCATTTGTCTCAGAGCCAAATCAACATAAAACACTTCTCTTCCAAAAAGTCTCCACTCAAGTCAGGAAATGAGTATAAGGACTACACCTCTTTTATTTTAATGACCACTGCTTGGTTTAGGCCGTTCCCTGCTCCCCTGTTAGCCTGATTATATAATTCTATTTTATGATGTCTCTGGAAGTTGACAAATATTATTCAGGAGAAGGTGCTTAATAAATAAACTCAGTTGTGCATCCACATGCAAGCTGATATTTATGCTAAGCAAGTGGTTCAGGCTGGGTGGCCAAGCACTCAGAAAGCAAGAAATACAATATTAAGGTTGGGAAGTCATGCCCCGGATAATCCAGCTGGACCTTTGATGGAAAGTGTTTTATTGTATGACTACAGATTCTTTGCCCCAGAATACAACATTGACTATAATATAAATATAAGCATATCATTATACAGAAGTGTGTTTTCACACTTGGTTGGGTGCTTGAGTTTCAATCAGATTTGTGTATCAAGCTGAGCTTAGAGAAGTGCTCGTTTCCTTTTTCTTGTTCCTATATATGCATCTCTACATAATTAGATAAACTTTCTTCCACTTTATTCTGAATTGGAACAATTTCAGGAATGTAGTATATTTCAGAAAAAAAGAAGCTGAAAATTGCCTTCAGAGAAGAACTTAGCTCTACAACAAAAAAAACCATTCAAGGTAACTCAGCTGCCAGCTTTGTATTAACCCCAGTAGTTGTCAATGTCTGCAGTGGATTTCAGATCCTCATCCTATCTAATGCCTTGGTCAGAATCTACATCGGTCACTGTAGTGGATATAGCTGTTCTTTTGTGGAAGTGATTAACTGTCTAGATAAAATTTGTAATGTCATTAGCTTTGCCAAAAGTTGTATGTGACTGTAAACCATCCATAGAATTGGTAGCAATGACCCAATATATCTTGTTGCCAACAACAGGGATGACGATGGACTTTTGTTATTCCCATTAGGGGAAAAAAAAAAAAAAGCCCAGATTTCACCAGGATCCTTGTCTCATATAGGAACACTTAGATTCCCCTGTTTTAGGGGTGTTTCCAGGTTAGCAAAAGCATCTCCTGTATGACCACATTTGCTACAGAAATCTGAAGGTGTATAGAGAATGAGAGAGGGATTTTCAGGAACAGAAAGGAGGGGCTTACATTTAAGGAAGCTGAATGCTCCTCTGGAGAGAGGAACTCTGCCCCTTTTGGTGTTGCTAAGGTCCTTGGAGAGATGAAGGAATTCCTGGAGTGTCTTTTTTTCATGCCCTAGGAGCCCTGTTTAGGACTCTTTGGCTTGCTTTGCTAATGTGATGAGCCATTACTGAGCTGACAAGATCTGTGTCTGAAACACAGCATTTCTATGATGCTAAGGTCTTAGAAAAGTCATGCCCTAGAGGTCTCAGTGAGGTACCTAAAATCAGTGGACATCCGTGACAATCTACTTCGACTTCAGTCTACTATTCTTAAGTACACAGAGGGAATAATAACACTCTTGTTTTTGCCCAGACTGTTAAAATGGGAAGCGTTTCAGGTTTTCCTGCCTGAGCATATAACATCTACCACAATTTGACTATAAGCTTTTCTACTACCTCTAGATGGTACTGGAATGCAGATCCAATTATTGCTATTATTTCTACTATTATTATTACCCCTGCTTTTATTTAAAATATGATCATTACTATTATTATTTGTAATTGTAATATCCTTATTGATTAATACCACCACTATTGCTATAAATAACAGTGGCTGTGGCTTTTCAGGCTAGTTTGGGTAGGTTGTTCTATATACAATCATTACTGATGGTCTCAGCTGAGAAGTAAGGGACAGGGGCAAACGATCTTTCCTTGAGGATGGCGTTATCTCTTGGTCACAGTCAGGGCCAACTGACCAAGCACTGTGAGCAATGTTTGCTCTCTTCCTTCATTATTCTTGTTTTTCTTCTCCTCTATTTACTGCTGTATTCAAACAAAGGAAATAAAAGAAACCCTAGAGGTGGATGAAGACCAGGTGTTACATGAGCCAGCAGTGTGCCCTTGCCACAAAGAAGGTGAATGGTGTCCTGGGCTGCACTAGACAAAGTACTGCAAGCAGGTTGAGGGAGATGATCCTTTCCCTCTACTCAGCACTGTTGAGGCCACACCTGGAGTGCTGTGTCCAGTTCTGGGCTCCCCAGCACCAGAGATACATGGACATAGTGGAGGGAGTCCAATGAAGGGCCACGAAGAAGATGAAGGGACCAGAACTTCTCACATATGAGGGAAGGCTGAGAGAGCTGAGACTGTTCAGCCTGGAGAAGAAAAGGCTCAGGGTAATCTCACCCGTGTATATAAACACCTGAAAGGAGGGTGCAAAGAAGACAGAGCCAGGCTCTTTTCAGTGGTGCCCAGTGACAGGACCAGAGGCAATGAGCATGAACTGAAACACAGGAGGTTTCCTCTGAACATCAGGAAGCATTTTCTTACTGTGAGGGTGACCAAGCACTGGCGTAGGTTGCTCAGGGATGTTGTGGAGTCTCCGTTCTTGGAGGTGTTCAAAAACCATCTTGATGTGGTCCTGGACAACTGGCTCTAGGTGGTCCTGCCTGAGTGGGAGGGTTGGACCAGATGATGTCCAGACATCCCTTCCAAACCCAACCATTCTGTGATTCTTTGATTCTGTGATTGTGTGTTCACAGACAGGGTTAAAATCCTGCCCTGTCTCCCTGGTCCCTTGTGCTTTTTTGTTGGAGCTCCAAAAGCAGTTGAGGTCAGGCTAGGATATCTCAGGTGTCCATGTGGAAAGCAGCTTTGCAGCTGCTCTTCCTCTGGCTTTGGGGATCTAAGGAGAAGCTGTGGCGCTGGTCAGGGCCGTCGCTGGCCCTTTGTGAATCATTGAGCACCTGGGGGCAGAAGAGAGACCTAACGGTGGGACCTGAAGCTTCCTCCGGCTCCTCCTTAAAACGACACCTGGATAAGATGGACCTGGAAATGATGGACCATTTTTTTATTATTACTTTATGGTCATAGGTTAAGTTTGCTGTGAAATGCACTTATAGCTGTCATGAAATTACTTGTACCCTTCAGGTCAAATCTACTGGTAGCTTAATCTGTGAGATTAATTTGTGGAGTAAATTCACCAAAAACTGAAGGTGAAACAAGAATAGGACACATCTGTTTTGTCAGGGAGTGCTCACTGGTTGGCATTTTTGTGCCAGAAGTGACAAACTCAGATTCATTTTTTTTCTTTCTTGGGGAGTGCCTATGCTAGGAGTACTAGCCCATGCTAAGAGTGAATATACTCAACCACTCCTGTCTAAAATGTCTTATTTCATGTGAATTTGCAGTCACAGAGAAAACCACAGACAATGTGCTAACCATCACCCTCAGGAATTAGTCAATTTACTTTCTGCATTGACTAGTATTTAAATATTTTTTTCTGAGATTGGAACAGATCCAAGGGGAGGAATTAAGAGCAGTGTGCTCCCATAGCACTCCTCAGGGAGGTGAGTAGGATATTCAGTGAGGAGGTAGCTGAATCAGGAAGAAAGTTGGTTTTGAGCAGATATTTCCCAACCAGCCTCCGGGCTGGAGGGTATCCGAGGGCAGCATGATCAGGACGGCTCTGGAGCCCTTCCACCTGGCAGGCAGTAATTCAGAGCTCACACAGACAAAGAGCCAGGGTGAGTCACCAGTCTGCTGATTAGGCTGCTCTCCTGGGAGGGAGGCACCTGGATCCCAGATCCAGGTTAGGGCTGCAAAGTGGAACAGCATCAACTGGGAGGGATTGGAAATACTAATGCTGCCTGGTTAGGAGGCTCTTCTTGTGTGGGAGGCACGAGTTTGAATCCACTCAGAAAGGGAAGAGAGTTTAACTCAGGTCTCCTAAGACCTAAAGGAAAGCTCTTATCACTACATTATAATTATGGGGATGGGAATCCAATCACTGGGTGCCGGGGTGGACATTTGACCCTGTTTTCTTAAAAACGATGGTTTTTGATCCACTGGGACATTCTGCAGAGAAGAGAACAAAACAGTGTTGCCCTTTCAGTGGGACTATCTTTTATATTAAAAAAAACCCCCAACCCTGTATTAGGGCTTTTAACCTGCAGAACAGACAATTATTCACACTCCCCTGACTGGCAATGCCATACCCTGCCCTGGAAAGTGCTGAGAACATGCTTGTATGTGCAGCTGGGCACATTATCTCTGGGAATGGTCTGGTGGCCTGGGAGCCAGGGATGGCCACAGGAAAGTCTGATGGGCCTGGAAGAACTTGTAACTATGAGAAGAGAATAAGGAATTTTATTGTCTTGGGAAAGCCTCCATAATTTTCTTTTAAATGGTTATGCTAATGGTAAGCAGTTGAAATGCAGAGTCTTAGGCATGGATTCTTCTTCATTTGCATCAGGTTAAAGCTGAGGATGATTCAAGTCAAACCTAGAGAGTTATTCTGAATTGAGTCTACTGTAAATGAGATAAGAAAAATGGCCAAAATTATTTATTTATGTCAATCCTATAAAATGTGTTAAGGGGAGTCTCCCTGCCTTTAACAGAAGTGATCTGAAAGATCCTATCTGGTCTACCTCTGTCAGCTTGGCATCTTTGCAGTAGTCAGTGGTTGCACAAAACTGGCCAATTTTTCCATATATAGCGTTGCTAAATTACCCTTTCTGGTTTTGTTTTATTACCCCCTGAGAGCAATGATCTCACCGATCAGTGTTGTGTTGCTTGTCGGGAGTGGCAGGGGTGGAGCGGGGTGGGACGAGCAAAGCCCTGAGCTTTTTCCAGAGTTCCCTGCATATGCAGAACATTTCATTGTCTTCTCTAACACGCCCTCACCTTTCACACAGACTGGAATTTGACACACCAGGTTATAGGAAAAAAAAGCGAGGAAGAAAAAAGAAAAAAAAAAAGCACAACACAAGAAAAAACCCAGCAAACAAGATCTTATCGTGGAAAATATCCATCCACCCTCCTGATAATAAAAAAGGCCTCAGGTTAGGAAAACAAAAAAATGACTCTAATGAACACTCAAAATTAACATGCAAATACATCCATGGTTCCTGGCACAGATGGAAAGACTGAACATAGCCCTCTTCCAAAAAGGCAGTTTTAATACGTCTTGCAAAAGGGAAATTTTACCCCAATTATTGATGTTTTTGCATTGTCTTGAGAAGGTTTTCTTCTCTGTTGGGGAAAGCTCTGGATACTCCTTCTCCCTCACCCCACCCCATACCCCACATTCATTTCACCAGGTGGCATGACGAAACCCTCCAGATCAAGGCAGGTTTCATCAACAAGGCTTCATGCCATGCCACCCATAATTCATCCCAGCCTACTGTGGCTTTCTCCCAGCAAGCAGCACCTCTTGCAAAACCAGCCCCTGTCTCACACTCCTTCCAAACTCGTGTTCCTGAGCACCAGCAATAGAAGAGCATGAATCACTAACAGAGCATACAGACCTTCACTCCACTCCGGCCAGTTTGTGTCATTGCCTTAATGTTAATTACACACCATAATGTGTGCATTTAATTTCCGTGGTGTTTCAATTAAATTAATCAGGCAATTAAAATTAATTAAAATTACAGAAATCACCTGCAGAAGTGCTTGAAACATGGGGGAGGGGAAGGGAGGGGTTGGGAGGGAGCTGGGAACGTAGATGGCTGTGTTTTCACAGACCTTCCTTCCCTTGATTAATTTTGGGGATAGACTCTTTCAGAGCAGGTTATTTAAGGATTTAAAGGCTGTTTCAAGGCCCATTGAAGCCAATGGAAATCTTTCTATTGGCACTGATAGGCTTGGGACCAGGCCACTAGCCCCAAGTGCTCAGGTTAGAGATTTAAAGGTTAGGTGATGAAAGACCTGACACTGAGCAGAAATCCTTCAACACCTCCTTACTCTGAGGAATAAGGCCAAGGGCCCTGAAGTACCAAATCAGGGTCAGATTTTGAAAGGCCACGAGTTAAAGATGAGGATGATGTCTGTGGGAGTTGGGCGCGTCAGTACTTCGAAGGATCTGGGCTGGAGAGGTATTCTAAGAAACTTGAATGTGTTTTGAATGTCAAAAAACTTTTAGAACATGACCAAACATATTCCACCCTGAACTCCCACTAATTTCTGCAGCCAGTGACGGGGGTCCTAATTTCACAGGGGTGATTCACGCCTCTTGAAGTCTTGGGCAAGTTACTTACCCTCTCTTTAGGCAAGATACTTGGACTCTCTTTAGCAGCTCCATTCCATTAGGCAGGGATTAGTGCATTCAATTGCTTCACAGAGGAACTGTACTGTGCTCTGTGGAAGAGTTTGAAGATGTCACCTCAACCTGGACAGTCCTCTTGCTGTTTATGCCCTTTTTGCCAGGCAAGCACAGTCACATACTCGTCTTTCAACTAAGCCGCAAGTTTTTCCCCAGCATGGAAGGGTCAGCACTTTTAGCTTTTGAACAATGGCTTCCCCCACAACATCCTACCAGCCAACCCCAGCCCAACTAGTTCCCAAGTCTGGGAGACAGGTTAGTTCCTTCCACGTTTTCCTGGAAAGACTTTGCCTGGCACACTCCTGTCTTAGTGGGTGAGTCACCCATTCTTCACTCCCATTCTTCGACCCGCAGTTGGGGATGTTTATACCGCAGTGACTGAAGCTCATGCAGGTATCCCCAAGCTGCCTTTAAATTAAATTGCTGGACTACCATTGTTAGAATAGCTGTAGTTTCAGGGAACACAGTGTGGGCTGAAAAACCAGGGTATGAAGCAAAGTAAATGCTCATAATTAGGCTGAGCTGCACTGCGCTGCACTGGCTATTGGAACCTGTGCTTGACGTTTTAAAGACATAACTGCTTTTTCACACATTATAATTTCCCTCACACCACCAGATAATCCCTCACAGCTCCATAGGCAATTACCCATGCTTCTTGGTGTCCAAGAGGGAGTAAAACCTTATCACCTCTGCCCCGATGGCGCCCGCTTCTGCTCCGCATTCGTGAGCCACCTTTTTCTCTCCAGTTGTTTAGATGATTAACATAATTAAGTTATGCACACAACAAATGTGTAAGTTTTCTAGTTAGACTGAAGTTTACTGCCAGGCTCAGATCTGAAAGATTTAAGTGCGCTAGAAATTGTGTTATTTTTTTCCAACCATATCAGTTGATATTTTCTCTCTCTGTAAACCCTGCATCTTTTACACTCTCAGACGACTGGGCCACAATATTCCCATAATTATCAGCCAGGTTAGCATAGTTTTCTGCTACCCTTTCTCTTTCTTAACTCACAATAAAATGTCCACTGATACAGAATATTTCCCCATCTTTTCAGTTTTTGGATCTGTATCTTTAATTTTTATCTTATACCTGTCTCTCTCCACTCCCTTTTTTTAAAATTTAGAAAATAAAAAGCAGCAGAAACAGGAAAGAGAAGACAGAAAGAGAAGGAAAGAACCCACCCAAGAACAGAAAAACATGATTTTCATAACTAGAAGTTTTAAGAGGATGATAGTATTTTGCTTCTGAACAGCCTAGATTTTAATTACAAATCTGATCTTTCTTCCCTCCAAAATTCTCTAAGTGATGAAACACCCCTCTCCCACTTTGCTAATCCTCCTCCATCTGAATCCTTTGACACGACTTCTTGTGTGGCCTTTGGCACGTCACTTCACCTCAGTTTCCTCATCTATAAAATGGCTGTTAATCCCTATATAGTATCACCCACGCAAATTGCCAAGGCTTATGCCTGAACAGTGCTTTGAAGATAAGTGAGTAAAGTTTCAAAAGGACCTAAGAGATTTAGGAGTGCAAGTTTCATTAGCTTTCCATCAGATTTGTACTCTTATATCTCCAAGAGCCTTTTGAAAGTCTGCAGAATTGCAAGACTTTACTCATCACAGTCATATCCCTTGTTCTCCTCAAGGAAAGGGATTGCTCCAGGCTAGTTTTGGCAGAAGAGCTTGTTCCTCAAAAGAAGCAAGGTGAGACTTGGGGCTCTCCTGTTTCTTCCCCCTTTCTGGGTATAACATATGAAACCTTGAATGCATGCTCTGACCATTTCATGCAAAATGGTATCTCTCAGGCACTCGGTATTTATATCGTTAGATCTACTTGGCTGCAAGAAGGGAGGGAAGGTGCATAGCTGTTAGATCTGAGATAGTGAGCTTCAGCTGGGAGGCAGAGATGAGCGCCTTTGGGTGATGTGGAGGTAGTCACCTCTTCAGTTAGCACAACTGCTTCTGGAAGAGAAGCTCTCTTTTCTGTAAGTGCAACTTGATGAAGAGGCCCTGTAACGATGCCCTGTCAATCTTGGGGCATGCTGTTTGATTCAAGAAGAATTACGAGGTTTCTCTAACTGCAAGAAGATGACCTTACTGCTCCATTTGTCCAGAGCATGGAAGTCCCAGGTTTTTGCTAAAAGAACAACGGCATTAATTAAAAAAAAAAGGTCAGATTTGCTAGGGAGATATACTGGAAAATTCCAAATAATGAGCTTTTTGGTTTGCCTTTTTTATTTTTGCGTTTACCACCCCAAGTTCCACTTTCTAGCCTTTCTCAAAAACTGTAAAAAGGGAGAGAAAAAGAAGCAGATCAACAAAAATAGCCTTATAGATAGTGGTGGCTTGGTCGCTTTGGTTTGTTCAGTTTCAGCAGCTAAACCACTATTCTGAAATCACCTGGAAATAATGTTGCTTTTCTTTGTAGGACTTTTCTTATCAAAACGAAAATGAAAACTAACTTGTGAAAAAAGAAACATTTTCTTTGTCCATAAATTAAATATTTTTTTTTTATTTTTATTTTATTGACTCAATGCAGCTGAATTTGAAAATGAAACATGATTTAAAAATAGAAATCTGGAAGGTTTTTTCCCCAAAATTTTGAGGCAAATTGACTTAAAAGCTTTTTTTCCCCCCCCAAACAGCCATATTTGACATAAATTTGTTGATGATTTTGATCAACTAGACACTACATTTTGCCTAAAATAAGCCTTTCTACAAAACAAAATAAAAAAAATATCCTGAGTTTGGAAAATGGGTCCCTAAAGAAAAACAGTAAATAGAATTATGATACTAAATAAAAGGTAGTTTCAGGGATTGCCTGCACGAGGCTCTGAATAGCCTAATGTAACTTTGAAGGTAGCCTTTTTTTTGAGGGGAGGGTGGGGTGGACCAGCTTTTCACAATAGGTCCTTCCAGTCTGAATTATTCTGTGATTATCTACGTATCTGTGTTTAGTACCTTGTCCCTATTACCCCCAAATTTAATACCTTCCAGTTTAATACATTCAGCCTTTAACACTATGTTCTTTTTCAGTTTACAAAAGATGAAACAAACACAGAAACAGGTCGTGGTGAAATTTTCTGAGTGAGCAGGCAACTGAGCGTACAAGACTCAAGTCTCAGAATGTCATCCCACTGTATGTTTCCCATTTTTGCTTCAGTTGTACAAAATTTAATAAATGTCAAAAGCTCAAGAAACATCTCTAAATCTGAGCAAAAAAGGATGTCTTGGGAGATTTTTATTTTTCATTTTTTAATTTCTTCAACTACAGTGGAGTGCAATCGGCCTACAAGCTATGTTTCTGCAAGTACGTTGATAGCGTCCATGCCTACTGCCAACCACAGTTGAGAAAGACAGGGGACCCAAAAAACCCCAGGAGAATTTAGCTTGTGATGGAAGGTTCTTGGTATGCGGCAGAGTTTCTTTTCACCTCTGGAACTGCACACTACATTCTAATTAGAGCTGTTAATTAAATACAGTTTGTTAAAACATGTTGCATCAAAGCTGAAGCATTTTGTAGAGAAGTGTCTATTTTGTTGACACTTGGAGAGATTTTTGAGGTTCAGGGCTCTGGTCAGGGAAAGTATTCAAGGAGAAGCAGAGTCTCAGGTTTCTGTTACATGGATGGTATGAAACTCCCATTAAAATTCCAGTGTCATTTAATTTGACAAAATATTTGAAAACCTTTTTATTTTCCTCTGCAATGTGGAGGGCAAACAAATTTCAAACCTCAAAAACTGTGGTAAAATGGAATTGCTGTCCTGTGGACAATTCCTGTAACAAAGCCAACAAACTTGTCATGCTAAGTCCGGTTCCTCCCTGTTGAAGCACAGCAATTCATTTATGCAGCCTTACCAAGTGTCCAAAGTGTTTCATGCACTGCTAGTAATTATGGGCACATCTTGGTGGTCATATTGAATTAAATGGAAATTTTCCCACAGATTTTATCAGGAACAGAATTTATCCCTGTATGCTTTAATTGTATAACTCAGTTTCTGTTATTGCTTAAGACTCCCCAGTCTGTGCCAGCACGTGAAATTCTGATGAAGTTTTGTGTTAGTGGCTGCTGCTAACTGTTCTTAATTATTTGATAGTCATCTGAGGCCTGAATTTCATAGACGTGCACCTCCTCTTGTTCCAGTTCTAATCAGTGGTAATTTGGATACTTTGTCCATCTGTAAATCAGACCTTTAAAGGGCATTCCTCATCCCATTGTCTCTAATGGATGCAGTTCCATACTTCCAAGGCTAAATCTTTTCCTCAGTTAACAAATGAGGTACAGCTGGTTAAAAACTTCCAAACTGTCCTTTGGGGGGAAATAATAAGATTTGTTCTTTTTTTGGGGGGGATTCTCAAATTTAGGAAAAAATCACAGAATTTTTCATAAAGCTAAATGTGCTGATACAGCATCATTGAGTGCAGCCTTGACACCAGTGTATGGTGGGGAATTGGGTGGACAGCAGAAGTTCTCAATGTTCCTCTCCGCCAGGAAACACACACCTGGGATATCTGCACTTGAAATTTTCACAGTTGCTCCACACCACACTGATATAAGCACTGGTTACAGCTCCAACCCTATTACTTTCCTTTTAGGGAGGCTATAGGGAAGCCTGGGCTCCAAACGCTTGATTTAAATTAAGATTCAATGTAAGACACCTGAAAATGTATTTGTTAAGGCATTTCTGTGTTTAATCTCAATTACCAGCTTTCTGGGTCCTCTGTTTTCTTCTTTCCTTTTGGGGAACGGGGATTTTCCACCAGCACTGCAAGGACTATCAGCTGATACACACAGTCTCACCAGCACTCAGTGGATCTGCGAGGGTGAAGTAGTGTCCTCTGGCATGTTATGGGAGATTTCAGCGTCTCCCTTCCCTGCTGTCTTGTGGGAAGTGTGAATTAGGCAGTACTGCACATCTGGGGATATTTATAGCAGTGGTTTCACAGGCAGCTAGTCCTCCCAGGGCTGTGCCTTCATGGTTAGGTGCCAGGCTGGATGGGATACTTCGGCACCATAGGTTTTGCCAACCCCTTCTCAGCTTTAGAGGTTCAAATAGCAGAATTTTCTCTCAATGGGAGTGCAGAGTAACCTTAGTTCAAGCTGCCTTACTGAAGATGTACAGTGGCTGATCTAAGAAATTGGAAGAGAGGGTTTTAGTTTCTTCCCACTCAGAAATCATTCATGTAATCGGACCTCACATCTAGACTAACATGCTGCCTCGCCTTAGCTGTAATTGAAAAAGAAAAAAAAAGGAGTCTCTGCATGCTAGAGGCAAAATTGTATCAAAAGTCTGGAGAGAAATACAGGCATTTTTGCCTTTGGGTACCCAAAGTGGGGCATCTAAAATGACTGGTATCCAGTCAGGTAATACTCAGAAGTTTCTGAAAATTAGCCGTTGGAAATACCAGAGAAAAACTGCCAAATTTAAGAACACTTCTGTCAAAAATCAGTTCTTACTGGGTAATTTTGGAACAACTTACATATCCTCCCCACTCCCAAATGCTTTTAGGAGGTTTGAATGACCATGAATACCCTTTGCATTTGGGGTCAGACAAAAAACTGCTCCCAAGCTGACACCTTACCTGCCTCGTTCACAGCCTGGTGGGAACACTAGCTTTGAAACAGAAAGGTTTTTGTCAGAAATGTTGACACAACCCTAAACTGGAGTGATGTGGGTGTCAGAGAGGAGTGTGAGGTGGTAGCTCTTTGAATCAGTCTTTCTCCTAATCCTTGGAAAGGGCTGTAGGAAAGACTAATTTTCTATATCAAGGTTCATTCACTGAAAGGATTCAGAAGATAAAACTCATAAACTATGCAAACACAGACAAAATGTGGGTGAAAGGGTTAAAGGACTGAAGAAGACTGAGTAATTTTCACAAATGGGGCCAGATGCTTGTTGACATTTTAAAAACACACAGTCTCCTCCACCCCTATTTACCTTTCTGTTACTGTGAATTGTTCAGTTGAGGTCAGTAAGACATTACTGAAGAGGTAGTTTCTTTTCTATGGTTTCTTCTGTTTGTATCATAAAATACATGGGCAAAAGAATAAAGATGCATTAATAATAGCAAGAGGAGTTCTCACCTGGTATAAACTGGTATAGCTCCACTGAAGTCAGTAGAAGAGCTCTGATTTACAGCAGATGGGCTTTTTTTCCATCAGTGTGATTGCCCATATGCAGTGATATCACAGACTATGTCATGTTGTTCAACATTATGTCTGTTCAAGGCTGTGAGAGGTCAAATGTTGTGGTGAAAGGTATGCCAGTACAGAATCAGGCCTGCTGTATACATAGGAAGTTTGAAATCCCAGGAGGAAAGATTTGAACATCTAAGAACGAGAAGAGAGATGGCAATAGCAGTGGCCAGTAACTGTGAGGTGCAACAGAGGTGATCAAGTGCATGATGAAAGGTCTTCAGGTGTATTCAACCCATAGGACTGAAAAAGGAGAGATGATGTGGAACTGAACGACAACCAGGTAGAAGCAAAATCCATCTTATTTTTTGTTTCATCTTGCATTAAAATCAGACAAACGTGAAGGATGGGGAGGAAATGGGAGCAATGTTGCGGTTTTCCTATTACAGATAGGTCACATTATGCCTGTTCAGTCCAGTCTGATTCCTTCCCTACCACGAATCACTTGTGCATACTCATGAAGGGGTGTTGAATTTGGCAGGCAAAACACAGAGGCAGTCATATCATGTTTTGTAAATCCTGTTGGCTCAGTTTAATCTGCATCCAAAAATATTGTTTGTGTGATGAAAAGGATGGGCTGAGCAGTGGAGAGATATTTCAGTGCCCAGAGTAACTGCTCTCATCACCACTCTCTTGAGCACCTCAGTTCATCCCTTTTGTCCGCTACCCGCTGTGGACTGATGGCCTCTTTTCCTAGGGGCAGGAAATTGTGAGAGCAGCAAAGAGCAAAACCAAACTGAGTGAAGGTGTAACTCTTCTGTTCAGACACTGAGCTATTTGGGCACAGTGTGGCTGCTGGATGTTTCCCACCACATTCACTTGGAGCAGTGTGGCAATGAAGGTGTGGGGAAACCAGCCAAGCCAAATCCCTAGGTTGCATGGATTGAAGCTGACCCTCTGGCTAATGGCTGAGAAATCTGTTTTAAACACCATGAGCTAGTCCCAAAGTAATGACATGGAGGGGGGAGAGGGCAGAAGAAAATAGCGTGATAGCAAACCCAGAGCAGTATTCTGGTCTAGGATGGTGTTTAGCTTGGGATGCTGTAACTCAGTGCTGTGACACATAGCTCTTTCTATGAGACATCTTTTTCAGAGAACGTTCACTGTTTGGCCAGCTTCTTGCTTCGAAGGCAATAGTAAGATGAATTCAGAAAGAGGGTCTTAAATCAGAGCTGATAGCTTCAGAAAATATTTATACCTTTATGATTTACTTAAATATTTATTATATTATACTTATTATTTAATTATTATATTTTTATAATTTATTGTCCACCTGGGTGACTTGACATCTAAGTATCTTTTATCTCCCTTCATTCCATTTTGCCCTTTTCACCCAAGTGTTTTTATTCTGTTTTGTTATTCCTTAGAAAGATATATCACAGATGATGCCCTGCCACTGAATACATCTTTAACTGATGTATATTTAATATCCTTTTTCTAAACTCTTTTGATTTACTGTGTCTCTCTTTATCCCCTGTGATAATAACTAGTCAATGTATTACCTTGAGATTTTTCTTCCAAAGTTTTCTCTTTCCCTTTTCACAAACCTAAATACATGTTGGCCAATGGCCAAGTAATTTTCCATATCAGCAACCTCTCTGCTTGTGTGCAGTCGGGAGAGATGTGCCTCTTGTAAAGTCTGCTTTTCTCTAACATGCGGAGTTCCTGTGCTCTGAAAAATCCCCAAACTTTCTATTTAAAATTAGCTGGTCAACCATGTGCTGGCTTCCTGCTTTTTATTTCATTATTTTCATGCACCTTTGTTCAGATTTCCCTACCACTACTTAATACTACTTAATACTAAGGCAATACTTTATTCTAAAATTGCTCTCATTTAACTCAATGGTAAATTAATGTTGTCAGGTATCATGAAGATGAAGGGTGGTAAAATTTTATTCCTATTGATATGAATTGCTCTACCACCGTTGACACTACTCTTGGAAGCTGTTGAATATGGACTGGAAAGCTGAAGTTAATGAATGTTTTTGTTTTAGTGGTTCATGATCCAGAGAAAGGGGTGAAATCGTGAGCTAACACCAGTTTGACCTGAGAAAGATGAGAATTGTGCGGTAAGTTCACAGAAGAAAAGTCCAGACATAGTCTTGAATTACACTTCTGTAACTATAAGATGGTCTGATGCATTTAGATTAAAATATTGGTGTACATCGGTGTAGCAAAAAAGCAGAATTTAGCTCTATGTGTTAGATTATTTTTTTTTAAAGCCTAAACCTCTACCAGTACACTAAACAGAGCAAGGCAGAGGATTGAGCACTGTCCGCACTGTTTAACTGCTAGCACACTCCAGGGTAGTTTTTGACCCATGCTAACTAGCACTTTCCCCAGCAATGCCTTGCCAGGGGATATTCCCAACATGTAACATGCAAGAAGACCTCCCTGGTTTTTGAGCAGAGAAAGTAATTCAGCTTTATGCACCTGTCCTGCAGCATTTGCATTCAGGGTCAGAGAAATGGATCATGATCTATGTGTAGCTGATATAGATAACAGGCAATATTGCTGTGCAACACCACCAGTAGAGCTGGTAATGAATCAAATCCAGACATGTGAGTTTTCAGCACTAAGCTAAAGACTCATTTATGGAAGCTGCACTTACAACAGATGTAACTCCTGTGTGATTCAGGCACAGAAAAAAAACCCTGAAATGAGCAGTACTTACCTGCATCACCCTATTTCATTCTTCACAATTAGATGAGTGCTCCCTGCCCCCAAAAAAAGAAAACGAACCGAAAAAGATGTGAGCAAAGTTTGGGGTAGGAGGAAGAGGATGTGTAATGGGTTAAGGCAAATCTATTGGGATAACATTGTTGAAATTGTCCTGTGTGCTTTGTTGTAGGTAATTCTTGAGCGTGCACAGCAATAAAGGGAGACAGAAGGCAGCAGTGGAAATCTAGTTGAAAACATGTGTAGTAGGAAGGGACTTTTGGCATGTAATAGCACGGAAAGGTCACACAAGCTTGTGTGGGTGGTGGAAGACACCACAGAGACTAACACCCTCACAGAGGTATAGAGATGATATTTATCACTAGACTCTGTAAGTATCAAAACAAAGACACAAAAAGAGACAAAGGGGATTGACTGTTTCAGAAGATAAGATCAAGTGCAGAACAGAGGGAGAAGAAGGGAGCAAGCACTGAGGTGGGAGTTGCAAAGTGCCTTTAAAATAAAGGGGGAACCCTGTTCAGAGGAGGGACATCAAGGACCTCTGGTGGCATGATCTCAATGACAGATGAAGGATATGGTAAGTCTAACCCTTTGTCCCTTGGAGTCAAGGAAAAAGTCTATTTCTTCTCTAGTATAGAATTGGACTTCACTGGATTTTAAACACACCATATTAAAATACCTGTAAGATGTGTGATGGCCTCTTTTTCCAGAAGACCTTTCAGTTTTAATCTACTCTGAAGCGACAGATGCAGTTTGATCACTGCTGACTGTGTGATGGAGACAATAGTACTCTAAAATGCAAGGCCCAATATAAACAGAACTCAGGCCCAGTTTAGTATACAGTTATTTTTGCAGGGGTTAAACAGAAATCAGAATCTGGTCCAAACTGTGCTCAAAGCCTCCGTTCAGGTGTTGAGGGACAAATCTTTAATGTGTTGCATGAATCTATATAGCACACAACCTCTGCCCTTTGCCTGGTTCAGCTCCAGTCTTGGACCAGCCCATGGGCAAGGCAGTACCTGTGGCATGGGGACTGAGCTCTTAGCCTGCATCTACTGATCTTCTCCCAGACTTATGGATCCTTTCTGCCAGCTTAGACAGTGCACTGAAGCCCAACAAGGAAAACAACATGGAATCCTGCTTAAGTCTGAAATCCCGTACTGTTACATTAGGCAACCAGGCTCTTGGCTCCTCTCTTACAATCTTGAAGAAATTCCTTTTGAAGTCACGGCAAGCCCCCACTGAACCTCAGTGAACAAGGTCTCTCCAGTCATCCAGATGGCACATCCCAGCAGGTAGTGATGGGCTGTGGGCAGGTACTCCTCAGTGGGATACTGGCCTTGAAAATTTAGAAAGGAGTGTTGAGACTCATGTTGCTGAGTGCTTTATTTGTGCTTAACACCACTCTGAGGCAGCAGTAGTCTTATGGGTCATGGGTTGACTGTGAGGTCTCTGCTTCACAACCTGTGTAACATTTTCATAATACAACAAATTGTTGGGTTTTTTTTTGTTTGTTTGTTTTGTTGGGCTTTTTCACCCATTTTAACCAATCCAAGTTATTTTAATTCTAGAGAATCACTGTCTTCCTCAAGGCATCATCAAAGGACATTTCCAGCAAATACCAGCTCCTTAACTAACATGTACTGGGAAAACTCCAATATCTTCTATGGAGATATCAGCCATATAGCCCAGCAGGCACGGGCACTAGAGATTTCTGAGCCCAAAGTGTTAATGGAGAAGCAAATCCTGTGGCTATCAATATCAATAAATGTATTTCACAAAGTTCTGGATTCCTTCCAGTCAGACGGATATTTGTATTATGTTTAAATACTCCTGTCAGGGTCTCATTTACTGCAGACTTCTAGGAGAGCAAGGGGCATTCTTGAATGTCACATTTCATATTTTTCCATTCTGTCTCAGACACATTTGATTTAATTTCATCAAGGGAGACACTATTCTCCACAAAAGTAAGTCTACTGTCACATTTTTTGCAGTGCTGTTTTTCCTTTTGTACCCTTTTAAACAACAAGAGTATCTACCTCCTCTTTAGAGACTTCTCTGAGGCAGTCTGAAGGACTACCTGGAGGAAAAAGGCGGTACCTAAATTTGGCAGATTGGGCACTCAGGCAGAGGGAAGTGATTTGTCCAGAATTGCCCAATGGTCACCCCTTAAAGCAGAACTGGGGACAGGAACCAAATGTCCAAAATCTCAGGGCAATGAGTGAGCACATATGTCTCACCTGAGGTCAAAGCCAAGGAGAGACTAGTTTTGCATGGGTAATAGGTTTTAGCTTGAACAGTGTGTTTTGGGCAGAAGCTGCTGCTTTGGCTTATTAATGACCTCTGATAGCAGAAAAAAATGTTGGATGTTAGAGTCCCTCTGCTAAGTCAACGTATCGAGTCTAATGCATATGCACACGTGCATTTTAAGCTGCGTGGGTCACTAGGGATTCCCAAATTTGGTTTCAGCAGCTGCTTGCTTCACCCCTCAGACTGTGCATGTTATCTTCATGACAGGTTGCTGGAGGGAAGAGGGTGCCCCCTGATGTGACCTGATCAATGGATGGGTCCTTTTTTGGTCTGACCCCATGCGAAGAGTGGGGGCCCTCTTCCATTTCATGTAACACAATGCAGAAGCTCATTTTTGCAACCATGCCCTTCACACTGGATCATACCCATCCTGAGGGGTTGTCATTTTCCCTCCTTGGCTTTCTGCATCAATAAACTGTGAATAGAGACATCCTTGTTAAAACAATATGAAGTCTAAAGGTAAACAGCATTGCATATGAAAGGTAAATATTTCAACTGTGTGTATTCCAGTACTCTTAAGTGCTACATATTCCAATTTCAGGAGCATCTTTTTCTTATGTAGAATACGCAGACAGAAGAAATTACTCCCATTTTGTGGGGAATTCCAGCATTTCAAAATTCGTTCTGGTAATTAGAAGTTGCGATATTTCATGGAATGGAAAGTTCAAGCTGTTTTAAGACAGAAACACAGGAACACGCTTATCAAAAGGGAGGTCATTAGCCTCAACTACTTGGCACAGGTGGGAACTCAGCTGGCCTGAGGTATGTAAGTCCTGACCACCACACTTGAAAAGAAGTAATAAAGCATTTGGAAAGAATCCAGAGGAGAGTAACATGAAGGAGAAGAGGTTTAAGAAAACATGACCTATAATGAAAAGTTGAAGGAATTGAGTTTGTTTAGTCTAGAAATGCAGTGAAGGAAGGGAGGGATGATAAGAGTCTTCAAACATTTAATAGGTTTTTTAAAAGAGGACAGTGATCAATTGTTCTCTGTGTCAACTGCTGGTAGGGCAAGAAGAAATGGGTTTAATTTGCAATGAGAAGAGTTTTAGGCTAGTTACCACAAAATCCTACTAACTCTGCAGACAGGAACAATACAACCATGACGGGCTACAGAATCACTGTCCCTGGAGGTTGTTTAGTGCAGTTTAGAGAGATGTCTGTCAGGGGTGATCTAGAAATATTTGATGTTATATCAGAGCAAACGGTCAGGTTGGAAGTCATCTTGAAGTCCTTGCCACTTTACTCTCCCATCATGCTGTGAAGTGCTTTATCTTGGTAATGCCTGTATATTGTCATAGAAATCACAGAGTGCATAAACATATTGCACTATTGTGTACTATCAGTCTAATTAATGAACATTTGCAAAACTTTAATATTAAAGGTCAAAAAAAGGAAAACAAAACAAAAGCCTAAACAACACAAAGAGAGAAGGTCAAACTAAATATTCCATTTCATCTTGGAGTTTTTTTGAAACACTGCCAACAAGAGTTTTATCACGGTTGACTGGCTCCCAAGAAACATCTTGATTTTGGTAAATCAGCTTTTTCTGGTAGAAAGCTATATCATCAAAAGACCAATCCTGTTGCGTCTGGAGGGCTGATCTAAGTAAATAACATGGGCCCGAGGTTTTTACTCTAGCTATGTATAGAGAATACTTTTTTAGCAAAAATTAACTTCCTGCATGGTGGATTTGGAATGGGAAATGGTATTTACAGTGCAGTCCTTCTTTCAGAGCTTACGAAGGGCGGTTCTTGCAAGGGAGCATCTGTGGACAGTTGGGGAGGTTCCTCACTTCTGTTGGAGTTTTGAAGCTGAAGAAAACAAAATCTTGGCAACAGTGGAAGGAAGATGAGCAGCTGAGGGGAACCAGAGAAGTTATCATCTCTCTAAATGGGATTTAATGTGTGAGGGGTGATCCAGCCCCTGATTATTTCTGTATGCTTGGAAGTGAAAAAAAAATCCACCAAAAAGTTGCGGAGGTTAAAGACCTAATTATCTCTGTTTTCTAAGCCTTGTTGCAAGTTGCATGGAAATACCTTTCGGGTCAGACAAATGCAATTACTCAGTAATCTGTGGGGAGATGCCATCCTATAATCACCTGATAGTTGTTTACCAACAATTCTCATTAAATTTCTCTTAATTAAGAAGCTGTTACCTTGTATTTAGGGCCCTGTGACTGTCATTGACACTTTCAGAGAGTGAAAGCTGCTGTAGCTTGTAGAAGTGGATAAGCACCTGTTAAATCTATATATATTGGCCTGGGGATGAAAGATGGACCTGATGGACAAAAGCTCCCTATATGCCTTGGGATTCTCAGGCTTTTGATGGCACGAAGCTTTATTTTACTATCAGTACAACCATTTCCTGCAAATGACCTTGCCCCAGTCCAAATTCAGAGGCTCTGTGATGTGACAGGGTACTTTGAGATTGTGTTTTTAAAGCAATCTGAGTTAGATGAGATCACACTCATCCTTGGAAATAGGCAATACAAGGTATTACAGACCAACACCCAAGTGCTGATCCTTGAGTGTCATGTTTTTACAGACATCCATGGGGAAGCCCCGAGTGGTGCGTGAGCAGTTGGAGCAGCTCCTTGAGGAAGGAGAGCCAGACCTGTGCTGTATGTTCCCTCCTACCATTGGCACCATTGCAGGCAATTGGGCTGTCACTATTAGATAGTGACATCCCATGGGCATTGCACATAGCTAGCGAGAAGTTGCAAGAGGAGTTGGTGAGGAAGAACTGACCAAGACAGTGTATAGTGCAAAATTAATTTTTTGATCGAAACCTTTCAGAAAATGTTAGCTAAAACTCTGGGCTGCTGTCCTGTTCTGCCGAAGAACTGCTGCAACAGCAACTGAGATGGGCACACATGACTTATGCAGGGACCCTTCTGAAGAAACTAGTTTTTTTCTTTTGACTACAGTAAAAAAACTCAAGTGTGGCTGGATGTTGGATGTATAACCCCCACAGCAAATAATTCATAATGAATGCCCTATCCCATTTTAATTCATTCTGTGCTTTCTTTAGATGGCAGGATGTCTAGAGGCCAAATACTGTTCTCCATAATGTTGGTGCAATCCCATTGATACAATGATTTCAGGGGGTCACACCAGATTATCATAATGGCTCCTTCAGGCTGTAAAAATCTATGAATATGAAAGCATGAGAGAGCACGTTGAGGAGAATGCAGAAAACGTAACTTGGTATTTTTGTGTGGAGGGGACAGGGGAGTATAAGAGACTGTAATGTAATAGAAATGGTGCCTTTTGATTTTTGGTTATAAATGCGAACACTTTTCAGGTTGGTACCTGTTGAAAGCTGCTGCTATTTGATGGCTCTAGAGTAGTTCATGTGAAACCAGCTGGCCGTCTCTGCACAATTCCTTGGAGCTAAAAGTCTAGTCAAGTCAATAAAAGATTTCTTTGACTTCAACAAGTCTCAAATCTGGCCCTCAGTGGTTAAATGTTTGCAACAGCATCAAACTGTCGACCATATGATGCCTTCTGCATTCAGTGTAACCCTTGCCTCTTCTCCCCTCCAACACCACTCAGCTTTATCCGAATATCTGCTTTGAAACACAGGGAGAAACCATAGTGCACTTTTAAAAACTGGCTTTCAAACGGGTGCCACTGTAATAAAAGATTGACACTCTCTAAAAACAAATGTTACAGCAAGAACCAATTGAATTTCCTCCATAAAAGTCTCTGAAATACCCACATCCCTTCCCCAGGGACAAGTTTTCCATAAACAGGCAATATTCTTTTGTTGTTGTTGTATTTTTAACAGTCTTGTACAGTATCTTGTCAAGGTGTCATCAATACAATTGCTTTGACATTTTTAGTGCAACATTTGGAAAGCAAGTTGGGTTTTTCAGTCTGGCAAGCCAATATAAGTCAGTCTCTGATACTTAATTTCTCTATGAGATCCTTCACTTCTATTATAAACAGATCCAGCAGTTGAGAGATAAATTTCTTGGTAACAGTTTGGACTTTTTTATGAACCACCTGCAAGTTTTCTGCAAACAACATGTTTTATGGGAGCTCAAGGCAATGTTCACCCATCAAGACCTGACAGTAAGAAGTGGATGAATGAGGCCTTATCTCAGCCACACATGTAACCTTCTGTGTCCCCTGGCTTGACCTCCCTCTGCACTCATTTATGAAAATGATTCATCTTTAAAGAGCTTCCTCGCTCTGCCTGGAGGCTGTAGATCTTTCTGCACTGGACTTGTGTAGGCTGAGGTTATAAACTTCAGCATGGAAGGCATACAGAAGGGCTTAACTTCGAACATTAGGGAAAAAAAAGAACGTGTACACTGTGTACACACTTAAAGAGGCAGGTTAAAATACAGACAGTTAAAAAATCTCTTTTGTGAAACTGAGAATTTTAAAAAGGGGGTGGCTGACAAAATGGGTCTCTTATTGATGTCATGTTAGATTTTTATTTAAGATCAAAATAATTTTTTGAAAGCTATTTGTTCTCATTATTTATGCTTCATGCTCTATGTGTGTTGGTTGTTTTTTTTTTTTTTCCTGGGGAAAAATGAATATATAATAATGCATTTCTAATCAGTATTACTTCCTTTACTTCCTGGCTCTCAGACATTCACAGTAAGATATACCCCAGATTCAATGACTGGGGGCCGGTGGGGGGCGGGGTAAGGAAGCACAGGCTTTCATGACAAAATAATCTGTTGTAGTAGTGTAAATAATAATTCTAAAAGTCAGCAAAAAAACATTCTAGTGCATTTTTAGCAGTATTTACATTTCTGCGATACTAAATTTTATTGTGTTAAAGAAAAACCTCACCATGTCTCAAACTCATTTCTGCCCTTTCACTGCTACAGGAAGTAAACTTCTACTCTTCTCAGCAAACCTGAACACCTGAGACTTAGCAGTAAAAATAACCTTTAAAAAATAAAAGCTGGCATCAGCTTCTGACTTAAGATATGATTTCAAGTTTCTTGGGGTAGAGTACTTTTGCTATTAGTTTAGGATTAGTCGTCTTTAGATAAAAAAGCTACCCAAACTGTAATCTGAAATGCTTGATCATCCATGCAGGGGAAAAAAAAAAAAGGTCCTCACCTATATTGGGAGATCATTTAAGCCTGAGCTCATTTATTCAGCTGGGCAGAATCTGAGTTAGAGCCTGATTCCACTTTGTTTGGAGGTAAAGCCTGGTCTTCAGGGCATGCATGAGCAAAAAGTATCTCCAATACAGATACTCCCTGCACAGTGTCCTAACAGTTTCTTTCTTGAGGTCCAGGCAAACCTTCCCACCACTAGCACAACAGAGACACACAGAGTCCAAGAGAGTCTAACCGCAAAAGCACTTGAGTCCTCAGAAATATGTGGGTGAGGACAGATGCAAGCAGGTCATGCTCATATGGATGGAACTTCTCTGTGGGAATCCTTATCTTTGGGTTAGGCAGACCCAGCAGCTAAGAACTGGGATGTTATTGAGTAAAACAAATCCCTGGAGATCGTGCTGAGACTTGTGAGATGCTGGACGTGGGCCTGAGAGCAAAACACTAGCATGGAAAGTGTCTGCGCTCATTGAGTCTGTCTTCACAGCGGTCATTGCCCTCTCCACAAATATGCACTCTGTGAAACAAGAAGATTCTAGTTAGACTCACAGCTGAGCATCGAGGGGCTTTTGCCCCTTTATTTCTGGGAGAAATAAAAAGATTACAGGAATATTAGAGTTATTCAGGTAATATAAATCCTAGAAATTCATGGTTTATGTTAAAAAAAATTCCTGACATCCCTCAGTATGGAAAAGAAGTTCTTCTGTACAACCTCTGCTCTGAAGTGATGCAGTGAACTAAACACGCCGTTCTGGTGGAGTGTTTATCGTTCTAGAGTAAATAGGACACGCGATACATCTGTGTGTGCATTGCAGCACTTTCTAACTCACAAAGCATCGCAGGCAGCCACAACACTGATACCTTTCACCACCTGATCATCTCAAAACATGTGCTTTTTTTTTTGTTCCCCCTACATGACTGAAGGTTTATAGATCTTGATTTAATTGTAGTCACAGCCGTTAAATCCCGTTGGTTCTGGTGAGAGCACTGGCCATTAGCTCAGAGAGCTTTTCTTACTCTCTCTTGACTATCTCTCAATGTATTTATGCAGTGCACTTCTAACCCCTATAATCCTTTGTTGCTGAGCATTTTTTTAAGACAACAAGCTATGTTCAGACATGTTCTATTGATGCAGCACTAAAGACACCTGAAAAATAACTGATATGCCTGTGTAGGACAGTGTGTTGGACTGCAGCAGTATGATCGGGGGTCCTGCAAATGCTGTGACAACATTAATGTCACCTCTCAGTTCTCAGCAGAGCTAGTTCAACTGGATGTGGACACTCTCTTCTTTGCCCCTTAGACGACCCTTCTGTGTCCTGTTTTTAGATTCTCTGTCCATTTGAACATCCAAGTAGCCCTCCTCTATATGTCACTAATCTGTAGTCATGTTTCTAAACATAGGGTGATTGTGGGTATGCATATCCAGAATGTCCAAGTGAGGTTGTCTTTAAATATACAATGCCAGCTATTTTTCCCACCCCCATAAATTGCCTAAGAGCTTTAACAGCTTTTGTTGAAATCTGGTGAAGCTGAAGATCTTTAGGTGGGGTTTGTTGCTGGGCTTTTTGTTTGGTTTGTGTTTTTGCAAAATCATTGCTGAATATAAATCTCAGTGTCTTCTTGACGAGTCTGCGAATACCACCAGTTGATCAGGGGAAGCTTGGTTTATTTACAGAACATCTGTCATTGGCACATAGCTTTGACTGTTAGCAGTTGAACTTAGAAGCCTTATGACTATGTTTATGGTACTTGACTGGGCATATTTAATACACCTAAAAGAAGGGAAGATTGAACACATTCGATACAACTAGTGCCTGGGAAGACCTGAATGTCAGCTGGGGGGAAGGAGGGACAGAGACAGACGGACAGTAGAGCTCTCATCTGTAAAAGATACTAAACAGCATGCCTGAGGAACAAGAAGGTTGCAAGCTTTAGCAGATCAAATATACCTGAGTTGTGTTAAATAAACTAAACTCATTCAGAGAGGCTGCAGATATTAAAGATCCTGGATATGAATTAATAAGGACTAAAGCTGCTATTCTATTCTATTCTCTTCTATTCTCTTCTATTCTCTTCTCTTCTCTTCTCTTCTATTCTCTTCTATTCTATTCTATTCTATTCTATTCTATTCTATTCTATTCTATTCTATTCTATTCTATTCTATTCATCTCCTCTGTCACTGGTGTGGTATCAGAGATCCACATCTTGCAAAGGACTTTTATGTCACAGCACTAAATTTAGTAGCTTCTAATTCTTAGGAGCTCTGTCGATACTGAGTTGCCCAATTTAAACAAGCAAGCTTCTTATGCAATATGTGGGGCACCAAGCACTTCTGAAAGGGTTTAGGTTGTGGCAGCACAAGGCAAAAGTCCATTTTGACAGCAGAAAACACAAGGATATGTGCGAGGCTTTGTGTTCTTTTCCTCTTAGAAAGCCAGGTGCCCAACTCCCGACTGGAGGCAGACACTGTCTTTCATCCAGGTTTCAGAGCCAACTTGTCAGTCACTGAACTATGTCTCCAACAGCCAGTTGAAGCACTCACTTGATATCTTGGAGACTCTTTTTCAGATCTTCCCAGTCTTACTGGAAGAGAACAGTGTGTCTCACTTAAACAGATTAAAAGTTAAAATACAGAGTCATCCTGTCTTGTTTGCACATTTTATCCAAAGGTGGAGCACAGAAGATACTGATGACTAGAGTGATCTCTGCATTTCTAGCTTTACTATTTTCTCAAGAGGTGAAAAACCTAGGTTCAGCTCCATCACTGCCCATTAGGAATACTGGGGATTTGAATTGGGGTCATTCCTACACCAGCTGTACATTTAATCAGTCACTATTGAGATTACCTGCCCAGAGCAGGTTTTGCCGAGAAGATAACTGAATGATTTCTATATCTTCCTGCCTCTAGATGCTGATTTCCTCGCAGACATTGAGATCTAGATTCGTGCCTAGAGCACTAGAGTGACACAAATGACTGTCAGTGATTTGAAACATTGTAAGAAGCAACCCTCTCTGTTCCAGGATGGGGACAGTGTTGCCCAGTGGCTAATTTCAGTGCCTGCAAACCTACTTGTGATACCTTTGAACCACCTCTTATTTCATGTTTCCCACTAAAAATCCTCAGAGTAGTGTTTGACAGCAGGAATGGCATGACAGAAAGGACAACAGCCACAGGGCCTTTTTTGGGGGACAGGAATATTTTCTGGCTGTTTCATGTTTCACAGAATACCAAACCTGAACCATGGGAAGAAGACGGATGGCCACTGAATGAGTTTCCTATGCCTGAGTGCCATGCAAGCTGGGAGTTTTCACTCTATTTTGTTTAGATAGCTGCCTCTGATCACCTAAACTTTCTTATTTATTGGCATGCTGACAGCATGCCAGTGGCAAGACAACTCCCTCCAGGAGTTCCCATCATTTGGAGCACAGCTTCCTCCCTCTCCACCTACTGCAGCTATTAGGCACATTCTATATACGCCCAGCCATGCATGCACTAAAATACATAGGTGAACCCAAGGAGCAGCCAACTCTGAATACAAAACAGGCCTCCAAATAATAATACCCGTGGAGCCTGAAGAGTTGCCTTCCTTGCCCAAAAGGCTTTTTAGGGGTGCTGGGAAGGGAGGGGAATGGCTTTTGAAACCCCAGGTTAAATCCTGCAGTGGAGAATTTAATTTTTGAGTGCCTCCACACTTTTGAGGTGACCAATTTGGGATACCTGCAATGGGCCTGAAGCTAAGCTTCCTCTTCAGCTGTTAGATCCCATGGGATGGGGGTGTACAACACTCAGCCAGACTTAATTTTGCAGAAGCTCTCTGACTCCCCACCACCAAAGTGTTAATTTAGCCCACAAAAATGGGTAAGCCTGCGGGACGAAGGGGTTGGCTAACAAGACTTTTAGCCTGTACAGATGCAGGAGTACTCCAGTGCAGGACAGGACTTGTTCCCTGCATTAACTCTCCTCAAACCCAGGTGCTAAGAATTGGTAGGAGTGAGGGGGGATATTTTTACCTCTAAGGCTTGTTCAAATGGAGGGGCTATCAGGTAGAGCACCAGGCAGTGCTTTGCAGGATGGAGGCACTTTTTCTTGACTTTTCTTCACTTTTCCCCATTACTAGGCAAAATTCTAGTTGTGGAGGCACTGGTAGGCTTGCCAAGTGCCAGAAGTAACAGGAATAAAAACTTGGGGGATTTCCCAGCCAATTTTCTCTTAGCCAAGCATCCCAAATGATGTGTGTTTCTACTTCTGAATCACTAAATATTTAGGGCTGGGGTGGTTATTTGGACAGCCCATTTGCCCAGAGAGGTAAAGAGCTGAGAGAGGCACCCCACTCCTTTACATAAGCCTACCCATATCATCAACTGGAGCACAAGGAGGAGAGATGCCTCTGAGACGCCACTGCACCCTCCTCTCTCAGAGGCAGCCAGCAAGCTTCAATTTTCTGTACCTTCCAGGCAGAAAATTGGGAAGCTAAACTGCCTCAAAATAAAACTACTTAGCAATACAGCCATTTTCAGATTGCTGGTCTAAGTCAGAGAAAGAGCATTAAGAAGTGAATGGTATGTCTACCAGTGGCCATCACTTGGTCTGCCCCCTAAATAAGAGCTGTATGAAATAAGGACATAGAGTTGTACCAGCTGTACAAGGATCCATCTAACACATCTGCATCTTCCTGACAGGGGCCAACAATGAATACATGCTTGGGTAAAAGTAAAATCGCAGAGTGAGACTTCCTCAGAGCACTCTCCCAACATCTTGAGATTTGCATTGCAGTGTCTTCCGGAGCCAGAGGTAATGACTTTGTATTTAATAGCTCTTGAAGAATTTTTGTTTCACGAACTTGTCCAGTCCTTTTTGAACCCATGTAAATTTATAGCATCCACAACATCCTGTGGCAAGGACTTCCACAGCTTAATTATACATTGTATGAAGAATCATTTCCCTTTGCTTGTTTTGAACCCGTCTCCTCCGTGTTTCATTTGACGTGCCCTTGCTCTTGTTTTGGAAGAGACGGAGAACAATTGCTCTCAATTTCCATGCCTCTCTAATCTCATAGACCTCTGTCATCTACCCCTCATTCACAATTTGGTCCTTAACGAGCAATCTAAGTTTATCACACTGACTCTTGAATGCTCAAAATTGTTCTTCCCACCTAATGGGAATCCACATTGGGCAGAGAGAAGTGAAAGGGTTTTTAGAATGAGGAAGAATAAAATGTCTGGGTGGATTTGTAATATCAGTAACCATCACCATTTACAGGGAACAATCTTTGATCTGTGGGTACTTGGGAAATTCCTCTCAACCATCTGTCTCAGGAATCATGAAGGAGTTCCCTGTCTTGCAAGTATGCTGCGAAAGCAATCAGAGGATAACACCACATCTAAATCTGCTTATCAAAACCACTATCAGGAAGAGATGACAAAAATATACTATATGTTTACCGAAAGATCAGTTCTCTTTGTTAACTTTTAGTTCAAATTATATAGCCAGTAGACACTTAACATGTTATCTCATTGAGATATCAGTGATACTGTATTACAACATTACAGAGAGCTTTATAGACTAGTGACAAGAAGCCGAGAGTTTCTCAACTGACATATAATTATCTAACGTGCTTGATGTGCCAAAAATTGCTACTTTACGTGGATGAACTGAAAGCACAGAAAGAGAAACAGAAAATAGCTGAAGTGTTTGGTAGGAAGGCAGAAAAGGTAGTCCTTATAGCAGAAGTTTTTCTTAGAAAAGTACCTCTGGAAAATAATAAATCATTATCAGAATCTTGTTTTAATAATGAACTTGAATTTAACCATTAAAAGTACTCATCAGCTTACATTAAGCAGGTACTTAATTGCCTTGCTTGATAAAGGTCTGACTGGTTGACTTTCAGAAAACCAGCCTATTCATTCATTCAGAGGTTCACCATTTCTGACAGCAAAACTTGAACTTGTGTCCAAACAATTTCAGGCTTTGGGGTCTTTAGAGGAGCTCTAGACAGAGAAGGGAACACATAAAATTTTTAGCTTTGGGGCCAGTCATCATAGCGGTTTAGCTAATTCCTGGTCTCTGTGTTTGTGCAGTTGCATTTGCAACATCAAATGATTGTGTGTGCCTGCCTGGCTCATGTGATTTGCTCACAGGCTGCCTCAATCTGATTGATTGCTATCCTGAAAATTTAGCAAGGTTTCAAGAAATAGTTGGAGATTTTTCCAGGTAGCTGGAGAAGGGAAGGGGAGGGAAGGGAGGGGAAAGGGAGGGGAAAGGGAAGGGAAGGGAAGGGAAGGGAAGGGAAGGAAAGGAAAGGAAAGGAAAGGAAAGGAAAGGAAAGGAAAGGAAAGGAAAGGAAAGGAAAGGAAAGGAAAGGAAAGGAAAGGAAAGGAAAGGAAAGGAAAGGAAAGGAAAGGAAAGGAAAGGAAAGGAAAGGAAAAATTTTTTGAGATCTAAATTTTCTTAGCTAAATTAAGAATGGATATTGAAGAAAAATGATGATGGGTAGGTAGTTCTTCCCTTTCATGCATATGGTTATAATTTTTCTAATGTGTTTGAACCCAATCACTGATAGAGAAAAAACTGTATTCTGTATAAACCAGAAACTTGGTCCAGGTCAGTGTTTAGAGTCCTGCACGAGACTGGTCTTTATCTCAATGATCAGCAATTTAGAGTGAATGAGAGACCCACATTCTCAAAGGTATTCAGACTTCTATCCCTGTTTAAGTTGTACACCTAAATATATTCAGAGATTTCTGCTCAGACATCTTGGATTTTTAAAGGAAAAACATTTTTAATTTTTTAATCTAAACTTGAACAATCCAAAATGCAAAATTACAACCGAAACTTCTCACATCGTGGCCAGTCATTGCAGAGATGCACATTATTTTATACACCTGGAAACATGTTCATCTGGCTGTAAATCTGTCCCTAACAAATGAACTTTCTCTGTAATTTTGACACAACATACTGTCCCTACTCCTCATTTAACAAAATTTATTCATGTACTAGAGACATATACAACAACTTTACATGGCTTATATGCTATTGCCATGAGACAACTGTCCATTATGCTGGATTGCCCTGTTCTTTCCTTGTCCTGTCCTTTCTGTCTGTATGCAGATGGAATGACTTCTTTTCATTACATCATCTTGTCTCCTGCTTTGACGGAGCAGCTTTCTGGAGCAGACACTTCCTTTTTGTTCTGTGTTTCCTTGTTCTTTTGTGCATCACCCAGCTATCTGAGAGCAGTTTTGGTTTATGACATGCTTAAGTTTGGTATGACTCCTAGACTCCTAAGTTTACAACTACTAAGCATTACACAAATACAAATAGTAAACAATAACACCAGTAGAACATCTGGGTCTGTGGAACTTCCTCATCCTTCCATGCTGTTGGAAAAAAAGCTTTAACTACCCAACAACTCAAGATATAATCTTGCTTGTCCATGGCTGATTCCTCACACTGACACTTCAGTGGGAAAGTCCCAGTTTTCTTCCCCCTCTCACCCCCCACCCCAGACATGCAAGATTCTGGAAAATTGAACTCAGTAATTTTTCTCAGGTTTCTCCAGTTGTTTATCTTTCTTTTACTCATTTTAGTAAAATTTGTGTGCTTAAACCAGGTGCAAGGTAAAGTGATACACTTTTACCTTGTAGATAGAAATGAATCAACTTCTTGCTTTGCTTATTAGGCAAGAAAAATTGAGGGAAATAACACACATTGCATTTTAACCTGCAACTTTTCCCTTAATTACAACTTGAGAATGAAAATAAATTCAGCTGCTAGGCAAACAATTATCTTTCTGTGAAATTCTTTATCTTCATTAGTGTTAATGTACTTTCTGTGCGTCAGACCACCTGCTTTTGAGAAGTCCCATAAAAGTATTTCTTAAGGGCCCAGGTCTACCCAGCCTGTAGCTGGGCGAGCTGGAGGGAGCGAGGTAGACCTACTACTTACATGATGCAATTACTAGGCAGAACTCCAGTTCTTATCCTTCAGGGCCAACATACCTCATAGGAATCACAGAAAAAGTAAGTAGGAGCCTTGCTGATAGTAAGCTGGAAGAAGAGGAATCTGAGACAGCTCTGATTCCTTTTTTGGCAGAGGGTCATCAAGAATTTGGGTGGTCTATGGCTTACAGATATCTTTATTTCCCACAGTCTCCAGCGTGTGATTTACAGTGCCTCCTGGGGTTTAAGCTCACTTCTGAAAATCAGTTCTAGCACTCCAGCACAGTATTTTGAGTAAAAGATGCAGGGAAAAGTGAGCTTTTTGTGGTTTCATGAATGTCCTTTTCTGGAAACCTGACCAGATTTCCTGTGACAAAAGGGCCAACACAGATGTAGGGAAAATGCCTTGTGTTAGGGCCACTTTCCTGCCCATAAAGCTTTGATTTGTATGATGAGCTGGGGAGAAGGGAGTTCTGGCTGCAACAGGCCAGCCTGGTGGAATCCCTCGGAGCTTCACAGCAGCACTCTGCAAACCCGTTCCTTCTTGTTTACTCAGAAATTGCTCCTGCCCTTACTTTCCAGCAGGGAGGAAGGGAAAAGGAAAGGTAATGTGACCTTTGGTATTTTGAAATAACATGATAACTACGTACGTCTTCAAAGGATACTGTTGAAGAACAGCTGGGGATGGTGGTGGGAACAGCCTCCCCCTAACATTCAGGCCTGGTGGAGGAACCAGAAGAACCTGCAGAGCTCATGAGAAGCAGTGGGGAAAACTAGGAGTGGCCAGAGCAAACTCATTGTCCCTTTTCATTATATCTGAGATTGATCTTTATTAGTTGCCTGTAGGTATGGAATGGGTTGAGCTGAAGCTCTTCAGAGGAGGTAGAACCCAAGCAACCATGCAAAGCATGGAAAAGGTGGAGGTAGGGTGAACGGGAAAGGCAAAGGGAGGCTGCACTGTGTGCTGATGGTTCTCCCTTTAGGGCCCTGACTAACCATTGTAGGAGCTGAGCACAGTTTTAAAAGGATTCAACTTTCCAGCATCTGGATAGACCAGGAAAACACACAAACTCCTGTTTGTGTGAAACAGGAATGGTGAAGCAGAAGGCATCTGAATGCCTCTGAGGATGCTGGTCAGAGAAATTAAATTCTAATTATCCATCAGAATCATTGCTTAATGGAAATTGAAGGTTTCTGCAAACACTAGTTTTCTGGGTGGGGGGGAAAGGCATTTCATCTGAAAATCAGACAATCCAAAACAAATATTTTGATTCTTGAAAAAAAAGAAATGAATATTATTTCTCATTTCACACAAAATCAGTTTTGGGCAGACTCCTCAGAAAAGACAAATCTTCACAAAGACAGAAGAAACCAAAAACTGCTTACTTGACTTTAGGCTTCTCCATTAACTTTGAAAGCACTTGACAGAAAACAACTATGAAGGGGAAAAAAAAAAAAAAGGAAGGATAAATTGTTGCCCTCTGAAATGATCTTGTGAAACATCACCACCAGCACTGATCAGCTCCCTCACCAGTGTGACCATGTAGAATTTTTGATTAACAAAAATAAATTGATTCTTATGAGAAGATGACCTCTGTATGAAGGCTTTGGTCAAAGAAAGGGTTCCCAAATTGATGTCTTTTGTTATGGGCTAAGAAAAGTTTGTGTGCAGCACTCAGAGAGAATTTCTGATTATAGTCTAGGGGAATTCTTCATATGGTCCTTATATTGATCTCTGATCTCATAGACAGTGCTCCGTGAACAAAACCTGAGACTAAGGGCAAGATAATACTTCTTATATTTGGCTTATAGCTGATTCTGAATTTGTGATGCTGAATGCTCCAGATTCAGCGGGGATGTATTCTGGGTTTCACCTCTTTACAGTGCTAAGACGGGCTGGAGGTCTATGGAGTGAGTCCACCATTTCTTACTCAAGCTTAGAAAAGGGGGTGGTGGAAGATGAAAGGAGCCTTGAATCCTTCCAACATGCTCTTCTATTTCTTTTTCCTTTCCCTCCACGCACTGATGTGCATTGCTGAGTGCAGCTGGATCAGGGCAAGGCAGAAGACTGCCAAAATTTGCTGTTTAGAATCACCCAGCAACAGAAGGGTACTGCTTTCCAGCACCTATGGAACTATGGTATAGCTCTATAGTCATGAGGTCGGAGCAGTGTTTAGAAACAACAGTCTTCCACCCCTTCTTTTAAGGCACATGTAGACATGGTTGGTCTACTGAGATAGGGGTGTCAAGGATGACCTGGAAATTCAGCCTAAATACATAAATTAAAAACATCCCAACCAAACAGGTGATGTTAATGCTTTAAAAATATGTTAAATATATAAAGAGAAGAAAAAGGCATATAAATAAGTATTTTGCTTCACTGTAAATAACGAATTTCTGTAAGTGGGACTCATTTTCAGTGTAAGAATAGTTTGTTATCTCAGAGTCCCCTCAGCACTGGGGTTGCAGACGTAATGCACCTGCAGCTCCCTTCAGAGCAGCTGTCATGGCCTCCAGGCATGCTCAGGTCCTCCGAGATTAGAGCTGGCCACTTTGAAGATGGAGAAGCCTCACCTCGCTGTTCTTGCTAATGCCTCCAGCTCTGCTGTCCTTCCCTGAGGGGATGCAGTGATGTTTGCGGTACAAGCTGGACATCTTGCATGGCTATAATTATTTGCTAACAGTGGTCATAAAAGTAGAGCCTGCACCACTCCTTGCATTTTTATGTTGGCCTCTTGACATGTTTTACAGACATGAAGGAGTGAAGTTTCACAAGAGCCCTGGGAGGTAGAGAAGAGACCCCTACAAAGGAACCCTCATGCTACAAGATGCCAGCTAGGAAAGATGTCAGGATAGAGGTTTGTTTCTGGGGAAAGGTAATCATTGTTTTGGGAAACCTGACAACTCTGCCGGAGGAAAGAGGCTGATGATGCACAGGCATGTGTGGGCAAGCTCCCCGCTGACAGGGGAGAGCTTCCAGTGTCGGCACCAGAATCCAAACATCAATCATACTGAGGCCATATGTACACAGCAAGCACTCCGCGACCAGACAGAGGCGGCACATGATGCAATGGGCACAGGTGTGCAGCAGACACCAGGGAAAGGCAGCAGGGCTTTGCATACATAAAGCGTCTTTCCTCTGAAGTTCTCAAGGCGATTTGCAAGCATTAATTAATTCTCACAACGCCCAGGGATGGTAAGCAAGGCAGTGTCACTGGCAAATTAATTTCATAGGTAGTGTCTTTGATATCACACGCTCATGTGCTCACTGCATAGGATTTGGTGTATTATATTATTTCCCCAACACACCTGCTGCCCTTCAGCTCTTCTATGCAGCAGCATTGGTGAATTTGTTATTATTTCTATTATTATTATTATTGCTGTTGTGACTATTACTATTTGCATTATTGTGGCAGGACTAGTGTTATGAAGTGGACACGTACATCCAAAGAGAAAGTCATTGCCCCAGAGAGCTCAGAATCTAAACAGACAATGTATTTGTGCAAGTCCATGCTCGCGCTCTAAGAATGCCTGCTGTAAAATACCTCAGTAAAGTTTGTGCTGGGATTGACAAAGATTGGTCTGTCTGCAGGTTTTTTTTACACAGCTCTGCATTTAATTTGTCCATGTTATGGGTTGACTAGACATGAAGATGTTCTTGCCTAAAGATCTCCTGAGCTGGGAGAGTATGGTGCAGCCATGTGAGAGCCTTGTGCATTGATACTGGGTTGACATCAAGCGAATGTAGTGCCCTTTCAGAGAACCTAATATATACAGAGACTTTTGTCAATAAGCAACATTCTCAACAGTATCAAAATTAAGGGAATTTTTCTTTTTCACTTTCAGAGTGAGCTTAAACAGAAAAAGAGTGGAAAATGATGCAGGTAAATATTTCATAATAATTGAAACTAGCAGGAGATGGAAATTTATCAGCCAGATCTATCTGAAATTTACTGGGCTTGGGAATCTTGGGAACAGGCATAATACTGATTGGGTCTTACTGATCCAGTGACTTTGGACATTTAATGGTATTCTTCAAAGCCTGTTTCTTCCTTCCTACCCTCTTTTCTTCCTGTTGGCTTTTTTTTTTTTTCCTCTTTCTTTTTTTTATCCGTTTCCCAGTCAGGTGATCCCAGCTAGGAGATACAGATTGCTTCCCTCAGCTGGCCTAAGGCATGCATAAAAAAGTCAGCCACTTTTATTCAACAGGATATCTAACCTCTTTATAGGTACTGATATATCAGTACTTTCTTACGTGTGACATAAATATTTATCTACTGGATAACAGAATGCAAGTGCTATGGTTTACAGCTTTGCAGAGCTGACCTTCAGTTTGGAATTCACATGTTTCTTCAGTAATTTATACTATAGGTTAACCTTACACTTCGCCTTCTCTATCTGTGCCCTGAGGAAGAGCAAGTAGTCCAACGTCAGTTCCAAGCAATCTGGATTCTGAGTCACATCTCTTTTGAGATTATTCTGCTCTGTTTATTGGGCCTTGAACTTTAGAGAAGAAGGAGACTTGGTAGCTTCATATCTATAGGGATATTTCACTAATTCTTCATACGATATTCTGAGCTATGATGAGTGCTGACGTTAACAAGGCTTTCGTCTGGGCAAGGTCTTGAATTGGACAATTGAATTTTGACAACCTTAATTTTTTTCTGTCATTACAGATTGGTAGATCGTTTGTGTAGATTGCAAATAATACAGGTGTGAGTATGCTCCCTTGTGGTAAGCCATTTTGTTGTCGCATCATTTACTCCATTTCTTTCAAAGTTCATAATGAAATCATTTGTTTTCTAATAAAGATTGTATCGGTCACACTCTGTGATGATCTTTCAGTACGATAAGTATTTTGGCAGGGCATCCCACTAGCTCAGGCAAGAAAAGGCAGCAGAGATGCTACTTTTTTTTCTCACCAATAACATTGTGTTGAGAATACCCACCAAGCTCTGGGAGATCCAGGTTCAATTCCTTCTTCTGCTTAAGGGGATTTGAACTTGTCTCTCCACTTCCCTGACTGCCCTAACCACTAGGCTAAAGAATATTCTAGGGCAGGGCTTTCTCAGTTCCTCATATTGAAACCATTTCACTTTGCATAGGTTAATTAAATATTCATGGGAACAGGAAGATGGCAAGCCTATGCAAATGACTGTATATCTTCATGGTATATAGTCTTTCATTTGGGAGCAGAAGCCTGGCTTCCATTATCCACATCAATGAATACTTAAATGAAAAATACAGAAACATTAATAGACGCAGGCACAGGAACTGAGGACTTCCCCTTCCAGGTGAATACACTAACCACTAAACTAGAAAGTCATTCTCCCCATGACCCAGGAAACAGTGAAATATGGTATACAAATAAAACTGCTCCAACAAGAGAACTTCAGACAGGTCTGTCTTGAAACCTTGCACTGTGAATATTCACCCATAACTTGAGACTTGGGTTCAAGTTCCTTGAGAAGAAAGCTATGAGTTTTAATTACCAAGGTGTGTACTGTCCATCCCTGGTAAAAAGAAGGGCATTGACAGTATTTCTTGCTCTTGCTTGCCTGCTTAATTTTTTATGCCTCTTTAAGTGATCAAAGGGTGGTTGTGTTGATGAATGGTGTATTTGTTCTGCACCATGTTTGTTCTGTACAGTATTTGAATGTTGCCTTTTTTGGCTGAGTCAGGTGGATGGCATATTGCCTTCTGCACTTGCTTCATAATAGTAACTTTCCCACCACTGGTAGACTGTGTTACCGAAAGGAAACTTAGGTTGATGTTAACTTCATTGTATGGAGGTTTTGACAGGGAGGAAGAGGCAGATAAGGTGGATTCTTGATCTTATGTCTTCCTGGCCTCTAACCACAATGTATCTGTGTCTTGAACCCACCAGAGAAGAGCAAGTACATAATGGTGTAGTTTTCTCACTGTATAAACAGTAAAGACCAGCAAGTGGACTCACCTCTTGCCTTTTTGGCCAATGACTTTCTCACCAATTTCCAGATAAAGCTCCTCATTATCAATCCTAGTGAGACTGATTGGGCAGATGAGCTTGGGAAAGTCCACCAGCTTGACCTTGCAGATGAAGTAGGAAGAGAAACATTTAGTATGGGTTTTTTGGGTTTACGTGTCAAGGTTTTGGTAGCAGGGGGACTGAAGGGCTGGCTTCTGTGAGGACACCAGAAGCTGCCCCCATGTTGGACAGACCCCAGTTCCAGCTGGCTTCAGGACAGAACCACCACTGGACATGGCTGAGCCAACCATTGGTAGCACCTCTGTGATAACATATTTAAGAAAGGGTAAAAAATGCTGCACAGTAGCTAGGAGAAAAAAAGATGTGAGACACATAACCCTGCAGACACCAGAGTCAGTGAAGAAGGAGGAGGAGGTTCTCCAGGCACCAAAGTAGAAATCCCTCTGCAGGCCATGGTGGAGACCATGGTGAAGCAGGTTGTTCCCTGGCAGCCCATGGGGGACCATGGTGGAGTAGATATCCGCGTTGCAGCCCAAGGAGGACCCGATGTAGGTGGATGTGCCCTGAAGGAAGCTGAAGCCCGTAGATACCCATGCTGGAGCAGGCTCCTGGCAGGACCTGCAGCCCATGGAGAGCAGTCCATGCAGGAGCAGGTTTTCTGGCAGGACCTGTGAACCTTTGCAGAAACCACACTGGAGCAGTCTGTTCCAGGACTGTACCCTGTGAAAAGGTCCTATGCTGGAGCAGTTTGTGAAGAACTGCAGCCCACCCATGAGAAGGACCCACGCTGGAGAAGTTTGTGAAGCATTGGGAGTGACCCCATGCTGTAGCAGGGAAAGAGCATGGGGAGGAAGGAGCATCAGGGACGAAGAGCTATGAATTGATCACCATTCCCCATCCCCCTGTGCCACTCTGGGGGAAGAAGTAGAAGAATTGTGGGAATGAAATTGAGCCTGGGAAGAGAGAGGGTAGAAGGTATGTTTAGTTTTAGTCTTATTACTCATTATCCTACTCTGATTAATTGGCAATAAATTAAAATATTCTCCTTAAGCTGAGTCTGTTTGGCCCATGACTATAATTGGTAAACGATGTCCCTGTTCTTATCTTGGCCCATGAGATTTTAATTGTATTTTCTCCCCCTGTCCTGTTGAGAAGTGAGAGTGATAGAGCAGCTTGGTGGGCATCTGGCAACCAGCCAAGGTGAACCCACCACAATGGGTTTTGTCTCGTCTTACTTTTAAAATCTAGAACAGAGTTGGCCTCATCTGAGCTGATCATCTGGCCTTCACTGACAGTCAATGAAGAGGAACAAGACTTTCCAGGTGGCAGTTAATCTCATCCTAATGTAGTCATAAATATAAAACTGATGAAACATCTTTTAAGTGCTTCTTGCTCTGTTGGCTGTTAAGGATGCCTGGAGTGTCTAGCTCAGATGTAGGTATCTACACCATAGCTGTCAAGAGTTAAGTAAGATGGCTCCTTCTCCTGCATTTTCCTGTTTCTTCAAGATTTATTTGTGGTCTGTTATTCTGATTACCCTGAAGACTTGAGATGGTTCTGCATATACCCAGTGGCAGAAAAGCTTTGCAAAGAGAAAATACTGGTTGAGTCCATAGGACGCAATTCAGAGCAGCGCTGAGAATCCCAACCTGGCAGCAGAGAGCAACACTGTGTTGTGATACTGCCCCAGATGCAGAGGCAGCACTGATGCATCAGCCAGGTGCTGGAGTCATTAGAAGCCCTCAGAAACGCTAGTTAGCTCAAGCACAGAATGGCACTGATGTAACTGGATTCCAGAGTGAGCCTGTTCACACTCAGCTGAGGTCTGTCTTCCCCTTCTCCTTTATATACTGTGAAGGTAACAGAGGCTTTAAGACCCCTGGACCTCATTGGCAGCTGGATCTCAAAGGGACCCAGGATATGGATCTAATTTCAAACAGCAGCGGTTATTCTCCTGCATCCGTGTATGGCTTTAGGGCTAAGTTGTTGCAGAAACATATCAGTGTTCAAGGAGAGACAAATTTAAAGGCCACAAGTGTCTTGTCCATTCTCTGCATCTTTATCTAATTCTTCTCCATTTTAAGTAATATCAGATTTATTTAATGAAAATAAAATATACTTACATGAGGTTCTAATCCCTATTTTTTTCTCAGTCAGTAGATTATACTCCTGCATTCTCATTAAGACGTGAAGAATCAGGATGAACATGAGCACACTGATACTGCTGTTTCATCCAGCAACTTGAAGGTGCTTCCCAAAGACATGATGTATCATTTCAGATGTTGCAAAGCTGAGTCACTGACACTCTGACGTGACTAATCTTAACGATGTGCTTTGATTCCATAACATGTCACTGTAAAGTTTGACACGTTTGATACATTCATTTCAACATTCCAGTATATGTTCTGTTCCCACAGTGAATCTACCAATTGAGACGACAAATTGTCTGTGGAAAAAAACAACCCAACACTTGAAAAATCTAGCTAATTTGCCTTTAAATTTGTCTATGGACTAAATTTTGCCCTCATCAATGGGATGTAACTACCATTGACTTTACTATTCATATATCCAAAGGCAAAATTTGTTCCTATCTATCAATCTACCTGCTATTTTATCTACTATCTGTCTGCTTAACTCTATTAATTAGCTAATGTTTGTAAAACACTCAAAAGATGTAAAGCCCTATAGAAATGCTAAGTATTATAATTATTGTTATCTGACTGCTGTATCTCTTTACCTATCTAGCTATCTACCTTCTCTATCTATTATAATAACAATAATACTTAACACTTATATAGTGTTCTTAATCTTCAAAGTACTTTACAAACATTAACTAATTAATCTAATCTAGTCATCTCACAAACAACTCCTTTAACAAACCAGTGGTTGTTTCTGTAAAATAAAATTCTTTGCAACATAGGAGAATCATACTTTGGGGGGGTTATTTTGTTCAGGTTTGACTATGATAAGGTAATAAATATGTATAAAAGGGAAGAAGCAAGAAGATGGATGAGAAAAGCCCCATCACTAGATATCATAGAGTTTGCAACAGACTATAACACGTCATAAGCAGTTACAGACCACGAAGATGTCTCCTGGCTGGCTTACTCCTGAATTATGTGCTGTCTTAGTTTTAATATAGAGACTTCCTGCTACAGAAATGTGAAATTTTTCCCTTGTTAATTATAAAGAGACATACAAGATTTCTACCAAGTATTTTTTTCCCCCCCCAGATTATTCTCTGATCAGATGCAAGGCCAATACTGTCAAATGGAACAGCTCAAGCTGGGTTCTCAAGTCCCAGATCTGCAGAGGTATTTAGGCACCCTTTTTTCCTTACAGAAACAGTGGCAACAGTGACCCAGAATTTTCAAAGTGTTCAGAAGTGCAATGGGGCCAAGGGGTTGAAAAACATTAAGAAGAAGAGACCAGCTTCCTTTGAAAACAAATGCACACCTAAATACCTCTGCAGATCTTCATGTACACTCATATTGGGGTTGGGTAAAGTCAGTGATCACTCTGTAGATTCACAGCATCCTGGAGGCGTAAGGTAAGATCAAAAAGCATGTGCAGGCTTTTTTTGGGGCAGACACACAGGTTACCTCTGGGCTGCTAAACAAATGAACGTCACACACTCAGATCAAGCATTGCTTGCCGATTGTCCTCACTGCTGAATTCTCACCTAATTGCCTGGCTTGGTTTTAGACCGTACTCTTCAAGGAAAATCTTCTACAGAGAGGGCTAAAAGACCTGGCCTGTGCCATTTGGCATTGGGACTACGAATCAGTCCTGGCCCTGTTACACCTAAGACGTGAGACACAGCCATAATGAAAGACTATCCAGGCCCTATGTGGCTTACAATAGCACCAGAGAGGAGAAAATGAAACAAAAACAAATAGAAAAGAGATTTTGTTTTCCACTCGATGACAGGTTAGGCTTTTTCTTTTTCTTTTTTTTTTTTTTCCTTTTTGTGGTTTGCTTTTTTTTCTTCTTTTTCTTGTGGTATTTTTCTATCTGTCCTATTTTTTTACCTACATATGCAAGATGTACTGGGACAGTTCTCGTAAAAGCTAACCTAAAAATCAGTTAGGATTCTCCACTGAGCTCCCCCAAGGCAGTCTGGCAAGCAGCAGAACTGTGACCACTATTGGACAGAGACTTTTGTCTGTATTGGTTCTGCCAAAAAAATCATTGTTTGGCAATTTCCCAACACCTCTTCCTCCAGCAGCTAGTTTATCATAAAACACACCCCCTTCAACTACAAAAAAAATCAACTATGTTTTATATTCCTTTCTCAGGTTCTCTTGCAGCTGTGGATGCATTTTGCTGGGTACCAGCTCGAAGCACAAATATGCCCTCTTTACTACTGCAAGAGATTTCTGAAGTACAGCTGCCTTTTGTGGAACAGCCTGCATATAGCTGTCACCCTGCAACAGGTACGTTTGTAAATGAAAAGCAAACCAGAACAAAACAAGTGCCATTAAAGGAAGCGACACAGCGCTGAATTCAGATTGCACCTCATTCATTTTGCCATCCAGGCAAGAATGGCATATTGACTGAGAGCAATTACAGGCAAATCAGGCTTCCAATACAATCAATGCAATAAGCAGCTGTGTTTTTTCTGTTACAAATTCACACAAGACGGTCTGAATGTTGTTCTTGTCAGTCAGGCATGAGAGCCAGCTAGGCTGAAATTCAGGTGGTATGGGCTAGGCCAGCCACACACTCCCTGAGTAACTTGTACACAAGACCTAATCTAACCCCTACTTTCTTATCTTATTTTTTTTCCTAGTGGTGCACTGCATAAATACAGTACTTTGATGGTCTTAAATGTCATACCTAGCAGGGCTCAAAAAATGAAAGTGCTTAGTTAAAGCTGTGGCTGTAAATGAGAAACATGTATGCAGTTAGCATCTGCTAATAAGGGTTGCATTGAGATATGAGGCATATAGAAACCTAAAATTGAAGGGGTGAGGATGGAAAAAAACTGCTTCGGGAATCTGGGAGACTTTGCCTAGAAAAGGTGAAGATATCACTGAATGTTTGCAAGAGATTAAAGACCCCATAACATTTGCAGGGCTGACACATCTCCAAGGTGGATATGTAAAGCGGCCGCAGAAGGAGGACTTTGGAACCTGTTTAGAGCAGCAGTTAGGGAATGATAAATTTTTTGCCTTTGGATAAGTTAGATGGGGCTCCCCCTTCTCACCTTGACCCCTGCATTCACTCAGAGTGTCTAAACAGAAGGCCCTGTACAAATACAATTACAACTCCTCTTCCTTCCACCTCCTCCTCCTCCCTCCTCCCCAGAAAGGTTCCTGAAATGCTTCTTCGGGAAGGGAAAAAAGCCCCCCCTTTCTCTGAGCAAACAAAAACCCACATGCAGAAACCCAAACCTCCCGCTTTGTTTGAATTCAAGGCACTTTGCAGAGCAACTGTTACTTATACACTCTCCTTGGTGACGCAGAGGAAGACGGAACATGTTTTTAATTGCAAAGCCAAATGGTTATGCATGGGTCCTGTCATGCTTGCAAGAACTTGTTCTTCCCCAGCCCTCCCTCTCCTCCCCGCTGAGACAGTCTTGCCAAAACTGTGTTTGAGAGTGGTCACAGGGAACACATGAAGCCTCGCAGGGATTTGGGGAGTAGACGTCAATCTGTCAGAGGTGTCACCAGAACTGGATATATCTGCTGATCTGTTACCACTTGCTAATTATGGATTCAGCAGCTAATTGTCATAAATCTCGGTAAGAGATGTGGAATGAGACAGTGTTCAAAACGGCATGGCCTGGATAAGTTTGCACTCAGCGAGTAGCGGAGCAGAAACAATCATCCCCGTGCCAGGGCTCTGCTGCTGTGTGATACCCCGGTGAATACCTGTATTGTTACAAGCGCCGGTTTGCTCCGAGCAGCATTTCTGACATTCCTTTGCAGGAATGGTGAGTGTCCAGGACTGGAATAAACTGAATTGTTGAAGGATTTTGTGTAATAAACCCAGAGATGCTGATAGTCACAGCCAGACAGATGTTTTACAGGATGAAATCTTGCACCCCTCATCAGGCTGACCTTCTGGGTCACCTTCAGAAAACAAAGCAAGACTCTGCCAAGAAGTCATGAGGTCTCATGCCTTCACTGTGCAAACCCACAAATCAAGCACTGTCTCAGTGGGGATCCAGATTGCTGCTAAAGCTGGTCTTAAGGGTTAACACTCTTCAGATGTGAATCCGCCACTCGTGTTTGGAGTTGGAAAGAAAGAGGTTTAGCAAGCTTCATGCAGCTTTAGTATCCTTTCCAACATTTCAGTCATGCCTGGTTACCCACCGTCTTACTCTAGCTGGTTTAAACCTTTCCACGCATCTTGAAAGCTACAGTTCAGGGTGGAAAGGGTAAAGCCAAGTCTTCAACATCTCAAAGGCATCTAATTTTCTTAAATGCTGAGCACCTTCTCAGGAAATCAAGTCCCTTCAGGGTATCTCTAGTTGAACATCCAAAAATAACTACTTGAAAGTTTCTGTGGCTCTAAGGATCACAGGCTCTGTATTGATATGAACCAGTCTTCAGGTGATCTGTAGCTCCTGTAAAAGATTAGTACTAAATTTGTGTTATTGATCAACTAGCTTGCCATTTGGAGAGAGTAGAGTTAAGGTTGCATGCAGAAGAAATGTCTCTTTTAACAAGTAACTCCTGGTCTTCAGAAATTTTGTTCTGCTTTTTATTTCCTAGACCTTTTCCTGTTTTCAGCCAGTTTTTGTAATGTTTTCAAAAAGTCCAAGTTTTTATCTAGACCAAGATTACCAACTAGTTTTGGAAATATAAACTAATATCTGTCACATATTCCACTAAAATCTGCCAAATTTTCTAGGTAGAAAGACACAACAATCTATTTTAAGGTTGGTTTTCACTAAAGCTGGCTGAAAAGGCCTCAGTGGAATGTTTGTTTATTCTCCCAGTTGAAAAAGCTGATTCATAGTAATTCAAACACTTTGCTGAGATGGATCAGTTTTGATTCAGGTGTGACAAACTCAAAGCAGAGTACAATTAACCTCTAATGACTAGATTTCTGCTGCAAACTAGACTTGCAAGTCGGTGTGGCCTGGTGGGAGCCAGATCTTCTGAAGCACATCAGCACATCAGGATCATTGCCAGCAGGGAATTGGGAACCTGAAAATGTTAAAACGTTTTCATCAAAAGTTTTGATGTTTTCTGCTGGGTGGGAAAGGAGAGAGAAAGAGGCCAGAAGACCATTACTCACTTCTTCCCTGAGCTTCCATGTCTGCCCAACTGGCTGTCCAAGAAGTCAAGATCAATTGCTTTGTCAGGATAAAGTGAAAATGAGCAGTTTATTCTAAATGAAAAAGAAATTTAAAATTAAAATATTAAACCTTCTCTACAGGAAATGATTCCCCTTTACAAAGTTCTAGAACTCATAAGCCATGTCCATTTGTGTTCAAGTCCATTAACTGTTTAGTTATAAAAGTGTTAATTCCCCTATGGGAAATGTAAAAATACTTCTTGGGGATGAGAGGGAAGAATTTACACTGTATGTTACTAAGTCCATGTAGGTGAAGGTCTTTCTGTCTAAATTCTGAAACTGACATTTTTATTTCTAAAGGCACAAACTTTTGTGTACCAAAAGCAATAATTTTTCCTGCAGAAGGCAGAGGTGCACATCAACAGAAGCCAAACAAACAAGGAAATGAACCAACACAAAAATTATCCCTCCACAGTTCCAAACTTAAAAAAAGGTAATTGAAAACAAAAATTGTTTCTGAAACATCTGTTTTTAAATTACTGTGATTTTAGGAAAAAAAAAACCCAAAGCTTAAAAAGGACCTGAAATATTTTCTTAAAATTAGATCATTTTTAGTCCTACTTTCACCAAAAATGTTATAGAAAATGTCTGGAGGTTGACTTAAGGTAAGTCAGCTGTCCTCAGCCATACTTCCCCTTGCTTTTTGGTAGTGCATGTAGTCAGTGCCAGCCCTGGAATACCAGCCCTTCCAACAGAATTGGTGCAAAATGTCTAATGGACTGGATCACCAGTAATTTTCTACAATGGAGTGACTCTTGTGTAAAAAGCTATAAGTAGTCTCAGAATCTGGACTAAACTATCAGAAAAATTACTTTTATTGGAGCGTTAATCCTCCATTTAGTGCTCAAGTGCTGCCTGAGCTAGGAAAAGACCAGGAAACACAATGTGGCCCAAAAGACCTTAAATTTGTTGCTTTATTCTCCCTGTTGCTCTGGGGAGGCCAAATAAATAGCACCAAACCACTACCTGATGCAGGTGGTTTCCTTCCAGCACGGTCATATCCCTTCTCCCACTGGAGAGACTCTTCCTAGATGTGTCTTGTGCAGGAGCATGTGCAGGTGGTTGCACACTTGTGTGAATCTCATCACCTATGTGCTGACATGTTCTGGTCTCCCTCTGGAGTTGGCTGAGTCCCAGCTGTGCTCCAACGAACAAACACACATCCTGAAGACCAGCGCTGGCTCTTGTACTTTCCATCCCTGACAGCCCTTCCCCTTTTATCCAGACCCAAACTCAGCCTCTGTCACTGAAGACAAATGCTGGAGCTAGGCTGAGACTAGTGTTTAACTTAATGATGGTTTAACACTTTGCAGACTGCTGTCCTGGGCGATTATACAGTCTTCCTCATTTGTTTGGCTGGAAATATGAAAAATTAATTAGTAGTAGAAGGGTATCACTTTGCCTGCCATTAACGAAATTATAAGTAAGTGTTTTCTTTGTCTGGCAATATCTTACCTTGTCCTTGTGCCAAGAATATCATATAACTTGGTATTATATTCTCTGAAGACATTTTCAATGACTCTGTATGTGAAATAATGTAATATCGGTAGGAGAGAAAATTTTTTTCTTCTTTCATGATTTTTGTGTCGATGAAAGGGAACATAGCTACATTTCTGAAGGTCAAGTGTTTGAAGCCAAAAGCTGTTTGCTTATCCAATTTTTTTGGAGGGGGATTGTTAATGAAAAATTAAAATATCACAGGTAATGATGAAAAAAATGGAGAAATGGATGCTGTTGCTTATGTATTTTCTGATGCAAAGCAAGGTGCTGTAGATATTTGGGGAAGAAAAAGAGACAACCAGGCTTGACATCTGCCTCCTGTATTTATTTTACAGTGAGTAGTGTTACAGCTGAGATGTCTTCCATCTGCATATTTACTCTCCTACAAAGATTGATGTAGCCTGATATGAATTACAGTAAAAAAAGGAAAAAAGGAAATACAGAGAAAAAAGTGAAAGAAAAAAGAACCCATCTGTTTCTCTAGGCCTGTTCTTAGAAGGTAGTTACAAAACAGACAACTCCTAATTTTCCTGATGCCCATTAACCAACATAGCTGCAACCAGGGGTAAAGCACTTTATGGTTCCTCCACTTGGGCCTTCATGCTTTACCAAAGCTTTTCCCTTCAGTTATTTCTAGAGGTCTATAAACCTGGTCCGCTCTGGGGGATGCGTGGTAGGTGAGGATGCTTCCTGTTGACTACCCTTTTTTCCAGATGAGTTATTATCTGGCTGCCAGATGTTCAGCTGCTCATTCTTCTCGCCATTGGTGTTTTTTCGGCATGGCTAACATGCGCCAGGCAATGCATTTGGTGCATAATGGATGCCTTGTCCATTGGCTCGTACACCTAGGGAACAGACTGAGACGATGGCCTTATTCCCCTTACGTGCGGAGGCATACACCAGTCAGCAGGCTTTTTTTCTGCAAATCGCCCACGAGTACCTGTCTGTTTTCAAAATTAATCAGTGCTGACTTGGAAGAACTTTCATCTCATACAGTCTTTTTCTTTCCCCCACCCCCTTTCTCTTCCTCATGCTGTGATAAACTACCATGGATGCTACAAGCACAGTGGAGGTGCCGCCTAGACACCCGGAGCATCTCAGATGTTGCTGTGTTGTGAGCACAAGGCTTGCCATGCAAAAAAGGCATCCACACATGAGGCTGCTTGCAGGCTTATCTCCTGCTCTCTTGGCCAACACTCCAGCCACAAAGGCCACGTCTAGTCAGTTGGATGTGGTTTCAAATGTCAATGGTTGGACTGATTACCAAATACAAGAAATGATCTTCCCTGTGGTAAAACCCAAAACTGTCTCAGAGAGAATTTGCAAAGGGCTTAAAAAAGTTAGTCTGTGTAGAGTTTGCCTAGTTTTCTTGCCTAGCCACAAAAAATGATCTGAATTCCTCACTGCTAATGGGGCTTTATGGCCTCCATTCAGCGATGACAGAAGTGCTGGCTGGAGGGGATGTCTGAAGAAGGCCCATTTCCAACATTAAAGCAGGTCAACCATGGGTTTTTCTAGATGAGTGTTGAAAACCCCCAAGATGGAGATTTCACAGCCTCTCTGGGTGACCTTGTTTAGTGTGGAGCTGCCTCCCTAGAGAAGGAGCTCTTCCCGATGATCAGCCTGGACCTTCCAAGCCACAACCTGTGGCCATGGCTCCCTGCTTTAACACCTGCCACTATCAACAAGACATTGGCTCCTTGTAACTCTCCGTCATATATTTGCAGGATAACCAACAAACGAATAATCTCTTAACTTCTTTTTTGTCAGACTAGATGAACATTTCTCCTTCAACCTCTCCTTGGAGGTTATGAGATATGGGCCCCTACAAATCTTGCTAGCTCTATGATGGGGCCTATTCAGATTTTCAACACCTTTCTTGAACTGTGGGACCTAAAACTGGAGACAGTATTTCAAGTGCAGCCTCTGCACTGCTGCATAGAGGGGGACAGTAATTTCTGTAATCTGCTGGTTGCACTCCTCCAAACGTAATCCAACAAAAAGTTTGTTATATTCACCGTTGTCTCGCATTCAATTTGGCATCCACTTCGAAGCTGGGCTCTTATTCAGCCTGTCCCCTGCCTTTACTGGTCTTTGCATTTATTCCACCCCAGGTGCAGAAATTTATACTATCTTTGCTGTACTTCATGAAGTCTCTGCTGTCCCAGAATCTCTGCTTTAAGTTTCTAAAAGCCCGCCTGTCTTGAAGCTATACTATGCAGGTTATCAGCTAGTTGTAACATGCTTGTTTCCTGCTGCTAAATGGACATCGAGACAATTACGACAACATTTGAGTTCTGTATCAGGCCCATTTTCAAATTGTCTAGCAGTTTATTCCTTCTTCAACTTCCTAATGATAATGCTGTGGGTGACAAAATCATTATTGTATTAAAGATATGTAATATCTACTGCTTTTCCCTTGTCATTGCAGTCAGCCATTTAATTATAGAAAGCAATCAAGTTGGTTAAACATGATTTGCTGTAGACAAATCTGTGCAGACTGATCCTGATTGCTTCTTGTCTTTCAGGGGATTGGAAGCGGACACAAAGAGGATGTGCTCCCAGACCTTTCCAGGGCCTTTCCAGGTGAGACTGAGCAAGCTGTATTTCCCTGATCTTCCCATTCTTAAAGGTATTAACATTTTCCTTCATCAAGGATTTGCTGTCCCTAATTGCTGTGGTAGGCAGTGACCTTGCAATCACATCAGCCAGCTTTTGCAGCACCTTCAGGTGAATCCCATCTGACCCTCAGTTTTTCTGAGTTTTCCCTTATTTCTTGCTCTCTCACTATCCCTCTCCTTCCCAAACCATGCTGGTGGGAGGCAGAGGTCTGGGACCAGGTTCAGCCTGTCAAGACTGAGGCCAAAAAGTCATGAAGAAATTCAGCCCTTTCCATACCATCCATACCACTAGGTTGTCTCCCATGTTCATCAATGAATGCACATTTCCTCTGAATTTCCAGTTGCATGCTCGTGGAATCACTTCTTGTTACCTTTTATGCCCTTAGATGGATATAGCTCCAGCTGAGCTTTGGCCTTCCTGATATTGGCCAGGTTCTGAAGTATTAACTCCATCCTGATTCAAGAAGGAACATAGGAAGACATAGGATTTCCTGAGACCTTTACATATAGACCAGTGTGTGTGCGCTTGCTGCTCATCCTGAAGACACAGGAAGACCCACGGGGTTCCATGCACCTTAAAACTTTACACAAGTTTTTCAAGAGGTTTGATTTATGGTTGATGTGTGAAGCCATATAGTTCCTTCCCCCTCTCTGTGTTCTGTGTGTTGGAAAGCCACCTCCCCTCAGTATGGTACTTGTAGAAAATGTCTGTCTGGTTGAGGGGGAAGTGGGCTTGCAAACCTTCTTTTGTGCAAAGGAAAAGGGGTGGCTTGTAGTCAGCAGCAAAATGAGAGGAGGCTCTCTCTTCTCTTCAAAGGGCTTCCTCTTCCCCTTCTCTCTCTATTGTGAATTCTTTAAAAAGACCACCCTTCCCTTCTGCAGAGTGAAAACATCAAAGGGAACGGTGTGGTGGGGTATTTCCTTGTGAACATTGACTTACCTTACAAAGGTGAGGAGTTCACAGGAGGTTCTCTCTTGTGAAGCATGTTCTGGCTGCCTGGCTTTGAATGCTGAGCTCACTGGGAAAATGTTCTTACATCTTCAGGCAAGCAGCTTTGCTGCAAAGCCGAATCTCTTCCTCTCCCTCCGACTTTCTGCATATCCAGTCACACTTGTTTTATTTTATTTTATTTTATTTTATTTTATTTTATTTTATTTTATTTTATTTTATTTTAATTTAATTTCCTGGGAGACAAAGCTAAAATATTTTAGATCTTGAAGGCTTTGTGTTTGGCTTTTCTTTTTTTTAATAGGGGCAATTACAAAAATTGAAGTGTCGCATAAAAATAACATTTCCTTCCAAAAATTTATTATCAAAGATTCATTATTCTATTTATTAAGGTACACTTACACAGGAGAACATGCATGCATCCCATCCCAGGATATAGGGACGACATAAGTTTGCTCATGCTTATTGCAGCATAAGCATTTGATTGTTTTATTGACTGATAAGCTTAGAAAGGGTAGTCAGCAATCAGCCAGCTGTATCAAATTCTTCTTCAGTGATATGGAGTTTAAGTTTAATGTCATTAGAATAGCTCAAAACCTCTCAATTTCCTCCCGGTTTAGGGCAAACTTGGTGGCAATTAAAACAAAACTAAGCTGTAGACCAAGAGCCTTGGACTCTATTTTTATTTTCTTTTCCCCTGTGAGTTTTCATCCTTAAGGTTAGAGCTGCTGTCCACAAAATCAGTGGCTAAGACCCCTATCTGTAGTCAAGGACAATGCAGAAAGGCAATCTTCAGCCTATCAATCCACAACATCTTTTAACACTTGTCCCGTGCTATAAGAAGTGTGTGTGTGTGTATATATATATATATATATATATATATATATATATAAGTAAGTTTTTTATTTACTCTAAAGACAAACAATGAGTAAAAATTAATTTTACCTATGAAGCCCTTGAGGATGTGTTTCCATGGCTTACCTTGGAGCAAACGCACCAGTTCTTACACCCCATTGTCTGCACCATGTCTTTTTTGGAGGGTCCCAGCTCCACTGTGAGGATAGCTCAGCTCTGCATGAAGCCACTTCCCAAGCACTGCAGTTTCTTGGAAACAAACTCAGGCGGATTTTGACAGTGGGAAAGATTTAAGGAAGGGAAGATGAGGGTGGGAACAACTGGGCAGTACTAATCAGAATTATGAGAGATTTACCAAAACCACCGAGGATATCAGCTCAAGCACTTACACATTAGCCCAGAACAGCCAAGTGGGGCTGTTAGCCTTAAAACTACCTGTCCCTAAGTCTCAGTACTACAGCCACATTTGAAATTCGAGGATCTAGACCTAAAGAAAGAGAAGGATTTAATCTTCACCTCCTCCTTACAAATGAGAATGCCTTCCTTATTCACATCCATGATCTCCATCCAAGATGCCTCTGCTCAGAGCCCAGAGATTTGTTTCAAGCTAAATCCCAGCTGTGACTCACAGTCTTATAGCAGATTGCATGTAAATGCTCTTGATCACGCCGGAAGCCAGTTGTGCAATAGCAGGGGGAAAAAAACTACGAAGAAATCCTCTCTGCTCAGGTGGCAGGGATGAGCCTTTCCAGTGAAAAGAGCAGAGGAAATCCATGATCAGGAGCTAAGTGCAAAGGATATGAGGTCTATTTTTTAACCCACATAGTGGAGGTTGGCCAGAGCTTGTGTGCGTTTCTGGAAGTCAGAGGTGCTGAATGGGGGAGCAGGTTTTCGCTCTTGTCAGCACTTTGGTCTGTGTGTGGTTTCCCCATTGCCATTAGCTCCAGGCGCTTTGGAAACTTTATTTCTCCTGCAAGGCAGAGTGGGAAGGGCTGACAAGGTGGGTTAAAATATTGAGTAATGAGGATAATTAATCAAGGGCCCTCTGCAGAATTTCTACTTTTTCTTTTTTTGTCTCAGGGCAATGAGCAGCCGAGGAGCAACCTCCAGTGGGCCTCTGGCTGCAGTGTGGGTGCTCACCAGTTTTAGGGTCAAAGTACTTGACCTCAAAGACTGCTATCTCTTCAGGCTAGATTGCTTCAAATCAAGAGGGATATTAATTGGGAGGTAATCTGAAGGTCACCTTGTGTTGAGACTATTGCCGATAAGGAGTGGGAGATGCTCCCTGACTCAAGAGACGTGTAGCTTAAGAAGATGAGGAGCAGGAGGTGAGAAGTAAGGGTCATATAGCCTTTTAGGGCCAAATACTTCTGAGTCCCTAACTAGAGCAAACTAAAGATTCTTAGTAAAAGGGAAAAAACGCTTTTGTGGCCATTGAGCAACAAGCCATCTTAAAGCCAACCAGCTCAGCCCAAGCCACTAGTCTTCACTAGTGGCTTCATCCTGTACCTGATGCAAAATGCTAAGCAGTCCTTGTACATTTGAGGGGCTGCAGACAGTGACTGTTTCCTCTGGTACACAAGGTCTAAGCATACAGCAACTGCGCACTTTTAATTTTAAAGGGGAAGGGAGAAGTCATCAGAAGGGAGAGGACAAATAAAACACTTTGGGGAGCAGAATATGGCCTTCCTCTTCCTCTGGTGTTGTTTAGTAACTTGAGGTTACATCTTGGGCTGCTGTTCAGGAAATTCAACTAACCCTGGTAGGAAAATGGTGAAGCGTAACTGCAAGATAAATACATTATTCAAGGACCAACCGCTCCTTTAGGCATTTCACCCCTTGGGCCTGAAAACACTTGAACAAGTCTCATGTCACATGCATATGATATTACTGCTTTTTCCAAAACACAACTTTTCCTTCCTCAGAGAAAACCATTTTAATTAATTCTACGAACAACATTTCTGCCAAGTCTAACTGGCCTAGTGTGTTCATCAAATTAAGGCAGCAGTCAGCCTGTGTCTTATAAAACTTGTCATGACTGATTTTCACCCTTTTTGCACTGGTTGTAAAGAGATGAATTCAAAGGCATTCCTTCTCATGCAGGGCCAGAGTGAAGCATATGTTTAACATAAAGACTGCAGTGCTGTATTTTGCTGAATTGGGGCCTTTTATAGGAAAGGCAAATCTAGCCCTTTTTGTCATTCTGTTTTTGAGTAAACATTTCTGCAGTGTAACATTAATTATGGATTCTCCACCTTGATTCAGTATCGCATTTAGGTTGCTATTCCCTGTTAAATCATCTTCCTTGACATGCGAAATTCAGGCTGCCTTTGTTAGATTAAAGTCTTTTTATCTGACCTGCCTTTAAGCTTCATCTACTTAGTCATATCACTGGGTAGGTAACAGAAAATTGCCAATATGTCACCCAGTGGGTAAATCAATTCATGAAAGGAGACCTAGTGCTTTTAGATTGACTGCAGAATGGCTCTTTTCTTTTTTTCCAAGCATATCTTCCTCAGCACACCTGGGTATTCCTCCTGAGGGCTCAGGAAAAAAGTTTGAATTGCCTCGTTCTTTATTAGCTACATCCCGTCTCCTTTATATTACAGGTGAATGTGATTTGCTCCACAGTGTGTATTGCTAAGTGAGGTACTGAAAGGAAAAGGGCAAATTATTGTCCCAGTGATGTGGAAAGCAGGAAAAGAGCTGGCAGGAATATTATCACTAGTAACAATCTGGAATGTTTTCTGCATATGTTTGAGAGGCGGCGTCCTCCTGAGTGGGGTGTGCATGAGATATAAGTGACCTCTTTTTTGAGAATAAGACCAGCACTTTCTTAAACAACAAGTTTTCTTGGGTGCCTGACTCTAGAAGTTTTCAGAAAAAAGCCTCCATTTTCAGAAAACTCCCAAAATAAACAGTCTGTCCAGGAATGTGAATTGGTTAGTGAAGCATTGGAAAAAAATAGGTGGATTTCTTATCTGTCCATTGCAAAGTCTACCAAACCTCTAAGGGCTTCATGGGAAGAGAGTTGAGAGAGGGGGTGAAGGTGGATGTTTTCCTTGGGCAACAACATGTTTTGCAAGAAACTATTTGGGGAAACTGAGGCAAGAAAGTGCCTCTGATGTCTTGTTCTTTCCTTTCAACCTACGTGTATCATTTATGCCTTACAAAGCAGAGCGACTGTTTGAGGCTCCCTGCTCTGAAGGCTGTCATTATTGATGATCTCATGTCCCCCAAGCAAGGAGCTGTCAAAGGTTGGTGTGCTGAGAAATCTTGGTTTGATCTTCTCAAAAGGGGCAACTGAACTGAAGGGCTTTGGTTCTCACTAGCAGGGCTGCAAACTGCGAAACCATGGTACTTACAACAGAAGGCATCAATCCAAGGGGGTCCAAAGTGCAAGAGGTGCAACAAATCCTCCTAGAGAGTTTTACAGCAGAGAGAGCTTTACCAGAAATACATATATTTTAATGTGATGGGATAGGAAGAGGAAAAGGTAAGCCTTCAGATCTCCCTGGTCTCTGCAATCTGCCACAATTCAGTGTGTGAAATAAAACACTGGGAACCTCAGTTCTCCCAGGTTACATCTGGACTCTGGAAACAGATGTCCAGAGCCAGTAGCGATATTTCTGCCAAAAATGTTTAGCAGTAGCACACCGAATTTTCAGTTTCGCAAGACTTTAATTATTTTTACACAATATTTTAAATGTTGCCTCTCTATGTACTTGGTTTTAATTTGTATTTTTAATGGAGAAAAGGGGTCTTCCCCCCCGTTTAAATTGTAAAACTTTGCCAGAAAACAGACAAAGTGACTTTTTGGCTAAAAACTCAAAGTTTTTTAATAATTACCTCTGACTCTGTACTAATGCTTCTGTAAATGCCTTGAAAATGCAAAATAGTATATGCTTGGTGCTATGAGCTATATGTCTGTCATAGACAACCAATATAAAATTTTTGAGATTCTTCTTCAGAAAGGTATTTGGATGCTTTGACCCTTCCTGTTCTCTCACTTAAAGTGGAAATCAGGAATAACTCATTAAAATCTATGTCTTTTCTTCAGTGTAAGTGAAAGGAAAACAAAAATGCATGTATCTGATATACATTAACTTAAAGTCTGCTATTAAACCACAAGTCGTGAAAGACTATAGGAAATCTGAACCCCTGCTGATTTTTGCTAATTCTATAAAGAGTCTATTTAATTTCCTCAGGAAAACAAGGCAAACCTTCCCTTGAGGGCATATACATTTTTGAATGGGCTACAAGTAAGTCCCTAAGGGCTCAGTTACCACTGATCACAGTTTGGTCTGTTGGATATTGCTAAGGGAAATTTAGTGTGATTGTCTGTGATCACTGGCATGTGCTCATACCCATTAGGAGACCTATTCAGCCCACTGACATTTGGTTCCTAGGAGAATAGGGTAGCTGCTCTCAAAACATTTTGAGTTTGCAGCATTTTTTTCCTTCCCATTCCTTCCCCCCTCCCTGTGGTTTTTTTTTCAGAGGAGCAGATGTTCAAGATCAGAAAAGAGCTCGTACAGAGAGCTGCCATAGTGGGAAGAGGGTGCTGTATTACTAAGAAAATACTATCTAACAAAAGCACTCATCTTCCACTTTTGTTAATTTTCTCTCTTACTCTGTCCTGGGCAATTGTAGGCATGATGTAGAAAAGCAATAATATCATCTGCAGCTGCATCTGTTGTGCAGAAGAAGTGAGCTTTATATAATTCCTTCTAAACCACAGGTGATTTCAGAGGGTCACAAGTCTGGCCCCAAATCCACCGATGGCTTCAGGACTGAGTACGCTGCGGTGTGGTTGTCGCTTATCACTCTAGCTTGCCTTTACGGAATACAGGGCAGTCCCCAAAATTTCTAGCTCTCTCTCGGAGCTGACATTTGCAGTCCTGAGAACTGGTCTCACTGGCATCAAAGATTAGAGTCAATGTAGATACGCGGTGGGCACTAGCAGCAGCACTTGTATAGCTGGTGACAGGGAAGAAAGAACAAATTACAGCCATGTGAGAGGTGAAGGACAGATCTGTCAGTGTCAGGGCATTCAGTGCACTGGATGCAAGTAGGAAGCACAGGCTGGTGTTCTGCAGTTTCCTGAATGACAGCCTAGATGGTCACACAAGTCTCTGCTGGGTGTAAAATACCAGATTGCCTTCTTTTCTGCAGAATTTGGATATAGGCCTCACTGCAACATCCTTTTCTCTGGGGTTAATGAAACCCAGGTATAGTTGCTCTTTTGCATGAGTAGAACTACAGCATAGGATTGGTGGAAACAACCTGTAATAAATCCAACATAAAGTCCTGAAGTTTATATAACAAGAAAAGAAAGGGGGGGGGGGGAGAAAAAAAGTCAGTGTAAGTTTTGGTTAAACCACCATAACCATTAAACAGCCTCTTTTTACTCTTCATATAAACTTCTGGTTCTTGTTTAGTGTTAGACCCAAACAGACCCATTTTTCTTTTCCGCTCCTACTTTACCAGTTTTAATGATTTAGCCATTTCTTTCAATAAAAGAGAGCAAGCTGTGGAGGCCAAAACCAATGTGGCTAATCCCTACTTGTGTATTTTCTTCTTGCAGGCCTGCCAGATCTCAGTGCTTTGCCTAGAGACTTTCTCCGTTAGGACAGATTGCAAACCAAATTGTTTTCTTCTTCTATGTGCGTCAGTGAGGTGTTTAGGGCTAGTCCCCAGAAGGGTGGGGAAACAATCCAGGTGTGAAAATGCATGCATGTATATGCTTGCAATTAAACAGTAACCATAGTTGCAGACAGCTTTTTTTAAGGTGTCACTTTGCCTTTAGCTGGTTCTAATCCTGCATTTGAGTGCTGCTGGATTTTTGACATTTATTTAGGTGCTGTTTTCCTGGGCGTTTGGTCCAGTAAGCAAAGAAACACAACCATTTCCAACCCATATGCAGATGGGCATTTGCATTACTCTGTGCTCCTCGTGGAGGCCACAAGCAGCCTGACACCATCCATCCACCCATCCCCTGTTATTTGGCATGACTTGCTTTTGTTCTTGAAAACATTTAAACCAAGTTCAATGCTAAGATTTTTATTGTTCCTATGTGCTTTATTTTCTCTCCTGTTTTCTTAAATTCTGTGCTTGACAAATGTTGGGTGGGACAGTTGAAATGAAAGAAGAAACTGGGGGGGAAAAAAGCTTTAACCATTAAATGTTTTGGTGGATAACAGAAGAATCAGCTATTACCTGAGTAAAATGGCTAAAGACATACAGCTGTCAGTAAAGTCCAACTCAGTTAAGCAGTTTAGATCTTTAGTGATGGCCAAAACCCATGAGACAAGGGGAAAAAATGCAAATGGGTGGCTGCTCTGCCGTTGCTTGGTCTACTCTACCATTCTGGCAAAATTTATCTGGACCTTTGGGGATTTTAGAAAGCCACAGAGCTATGCTCTTGCAAGTGAGGTAGCTTGGCCCTTCATGGTTTAATGCATACCCAAGAGACATGGTAAAAGATTACTATGCCATTAAAGTCCAGAGGCAAAGAGCTGTGGACGAGAATTAGGAGAAACATCTGGAGGACAGCCCAGGATACCTCTGCAGTGGTTTTCCCTTTATCTTGCACTCAGTATCCTGAAACAGAAGGACATCCAGTTAGGGATCAAGAGAAAAATGTAATCACAGTTTCTTCATGCTTCCTTGATGCATTATAAAACACTCTGAAGTTTAATTTGTGAAAGCATACAATGTGGAGGTCATTCCAAGAAAGGTCCTGTCTGCAAATACTGAGGATTATCCATCAGGAAGAAAACACTACTGCAACAATAGGGAGAGATTCCTTAAACATAATGTGGTTTTCCAGTGGAATTGCTTCTCATATTCAGAGTATCACCTGTTGCATAAATACATTGCTACAAAGGTAACAGCTAGAAGTAATCTTAAAAAAAAAAATCCTTGTGTTCCCAAAGGCAAAATAGTTCTGTGGTGTGAAGATACGACTCTTACCTGACACAGTGCCATTAGTTCAGCTGAAGAGAATTGCCTATGGGCAAACATCAAACCATGATGGATTAGGTTATGTTTTTTTCCACACAGGTGTCTCTGAGTAACTTTTCGTAAATCTCTGGAGATGAAAAATCAGGGAATAACTTAATCATGTTGTGTTATTAAAAAGATTTACTGAGCAGCACCAAGTGGATTAAATGGGTGGCCTTAAAGAACCTAAAATTTTGGGGTTTGCTGTGGTAGTGAAATCTCCCTTTTCATGGAGATGGTTTCTTTCCCCCCTCTATTCCACCAATGTGGGGGTAATAACTGCAAAGAAGAATATGTTGTTGGTGACTCCTCCTAATTTACTAGTAATTTACTAGTAACTGTCACATACTACATACTACAGCAAACGGAACTGATCTGTGCAGGGTGCTGGATAATGGAAGGGTGCTAATTAGGAGACAGGGAGAATTGTATCAACCCCATATGACTGTCACAAGCAAAATCATGGAGCAGCCTAGGGAATGGTTATAAAGAGAATATCATGGTCTCAACATTGCCTACAGGGGAAGTCTCATAAAGCGTCACTATAAAATTTATCTGACAGATTTCCAGGCAGTAATTATAAGTCTGATTTATATGTGTTTAATATCACTTCTGCTATTTCTTTTTCCTCAAAAGACTCTTGGAAGCTTCGTGCTGTATTGTCATTCCTTCGTTAAAATGGAGCCGGGTAGCTGTGATGTCGCAGCACTTTCTCAGCATTTGCAGTAGATGTTTTTTTTGGGGGTGGGAGGGTGGGGGGGTGGGAGTGGTGCTGTTTGGTTTTTTTTTTGAGTTTGATTTTTAAAAAATATTCAAAGCATATGACAAACCATCTTCAGCCCACAAGTGTTCACTGTTGCCCCGTCCAATGTGTAGGGTCATGCCTATACAAAACTGTTAAATGCTTTTTTTGCTGCAGTGAGCCATACCAAGAGCCAGGAATGTAATAGCACTTCTGTGAAAAATCAGCAGGTACATTTACCGCAGATCTCTTGAATTTTGAATGTCAGGTCCTGCAGAGCACTGAGATTGCCAGGCTCTAGAAGAGGACAGGGCTGTGCAGTTCATCGGTCCAACTTCCAGCGAGGCTCATTTTGGGAAACCAGCCTTCTTCCAGGTGTGGTTTAGCATCATGGTGTCCCCACGAGCCCCTGGGTGTGTGCAGCTGGGGTGGCCTGTGAACAGGGCCATCTGGCTGTCTCAGGTGTGCAGAGCTGCAGAGCAGGAGGGGAGAGGAGATCTGAGGATGCAAATGAGTGAAAGGCAAACCCTGCGGTGGCGGGGAATGAGTTGGAAACACCTCAGCAAGCGTCACTTTCAGTAGCAGAGGCTTGCAAACCTGTCACCCCCAAGAGTAAGGAGAGGGCTGCAGAGGGAGACAGGCACTGTATGAGGATGATATGTTTATTTACCAAAGAGGGGCACTCACATCTTACTATGGCTTATTAAGCAGCAGCACAAAAATACCATTGGCCAATTCACCTTGCAAGGTCACAGAGTCATGGATACAGCGTTAGGATATCTCCAACGCCTAAACCAGACTCTTACTGATAAAAGAGATCTCAGAAAAAAGGTGGGATAGTGCTAGCGGGTCTTCAGGGAAATAAGTTTTCAGCAACAAAATGAAAACTTTGTTAAGCCTGAATTTTATATTACTACCAAGTGGCTAGATTTTTATTTCAATTCCCCTTTCAATAATAATTAGGTATTTTTGCAGGGGAAATGCAGCAGTTAGAATCTCCCTTTCCTTATGTTCTTCAAGGCATTACCTGGGACACGAACACAGCTTGACACATGACTTTTTCTGAATACAGGGGCAAGACCCAGAAATGTATTCTCTCTCTCTCTCTGTGGTTCATGACTTGGTGATAGGTTGTCAGAATGGTTCAGGTCACACGCCTCTAACTTGCATTTCCAGTGCAGCAAAGACAATGCCAAAAAATACCAGAATTCCCATCCTGTGGAAGTCATTGCATGCCCTGTTGTCACAATGGAGCATTAAGACTAATTCCTATATGCCTTCAGGTCAAATCCAGGGGGAATCACTGAAAAACATGCCATGCTTGGCTCCAAGGAGACAGTGTTTCTCTGTAAGCGACCGCCCGTTTACAGTCTCTACCTGGGCTTTGTGGAGGGACAGCACAGGGGAAAATATTATTGCCTTCAGCTCTGTGTTGCTGCTTTCTCTCCATCTGTGACATGACCAAGGCGTCCTTGAATTGAGCCACAAATGCCTCCTGGGAACACTGAAAATCAGATTACACCAAATTAAGTATTTATTTGTTTTTATTTGAACAGGGCATGGGAATTAGTCACCCCAATTTTGCTTTCTTACCTGTAGCCTACAAGGAGCCACCAATCCTCTCTGAAGGAATGGGGAATGTGAATGGGGAACCTTATGTCTGTATGGGAAGCCACTGTGTTATTTTGCCAGGAGGGTGGCAGAGTCTTTCAGGCCTCTGTGGTCCTGTTGGTGACCTGTGGAGTGGATCTGGATGACGGGCAGCTCCTGTTAGCTGCCATCTATTGCTTGCAGAAAGAAAAAAGGCTATTTGTGCAGCAGAAGGGACACAGACCAGGTGTCTACACACAGCTAATTCCAGAGGTAGATGCAGTGGCTTATTTAAGGACAGAAGAGATAGCAAAGCTGGAGTTTCACTTCCAGCTGGCCACCAGGAACATGACATTGAACACAAGAACACATCCACACACAACGTAATATTGACCGTAGTGTTATCATTCAGCACAGAAGGGAGCAAGCTTAATATGGGATCTTGCAATGTTTAGAGGACACTGGTCTGTCCTATGCAGTGCTCAATAAGCCAACTTCTTATGCATGATCCAGTATGTGTCTCCCCATGATCATGTGGACAGTTACTCTTCAAAACTGGTGTATCAGTGACTGCTAAGGAATATAGCTGGCTAATTACCAGGACTCAAAGAGCTGTACTCACCAGATTTGGTGTTCAGGTTTGAAAAGTTTAGACACACAAGAGGGGAACAGAAAGACCTCCCACATTGCAGCCAGCTGTTTGCTATCTGGCATTTGGCTCCACATCTGGTCTTCTGGATTCCTAGTTTTTTCATGAGAAACAGAATTTCTGATAGTAATGTGGAGTTTCCTGGCCTTTGGACTTCCAAGGAAAGGTTCTCTTGTCTCATCCCATGACAATATTGGCATTTTTTTGGCAAACAGAGAAAATTGTCATGTGTGGACCAAAGAACAAGGCTGTGCAAGTTTGCTATGATTTGTGAGTATGATTAATCTTGGTGTAGGTAGTCCTTATGATGAAACCCCTGATATTACTTTAAGGCTTTTGAAGTAGTCTTTGAAGCAGAAGTGCTCCTTGGAAACTATTATTGATCTCAGATAAAGATGAGATTTTATCAACTTCCTACTATGATTTTGATGATTGTTAGCATACAACCTTCCAAAGCAAAACAGGAAAATACAATTATCCTCATCAACAAATGGTGTCATGAAAAGACACAGAAGGACTTTTCCAGGCCAAAGGACATGATATTAGACCAAATTTAATCACATTGCTGTCCATGCAATATGAAATTTCCCGCTCAAGGTAGATGGAGCTTCTAAATTAAAAATGTCTTCAGGAACTTCAGCTCATGCTAAATAAATTGACCAGCAATTCCTGTTGCTACTGGCTTTTGGAGAAGTCAGTCTGGTAAATGGAAGGATGCTTAAAAATCTCTGCTGTGTTTATTATTCCCACTTGCACTGAGGTCAGGCTCCATGTACTGTAACGGAGATATGGCTCTCACCCACACATGGCAGCTGCTTGAAACTGTATAGCTGAGGTCAGTATTGTCTTTGTACCCTCCCTCTTTTTGTTGACTTACCAGCGAGATGACTAAATAGTTTGTGAAGCAGCTCCTGAATTAGCACACTTTTTGACCCAATGGAAACTGAAATAGAGATTGGTTAATCAGCCTGGTATATTAAAATAAACTCAAATTGTGTGTCACAATATTGGCATGAAAACTGCAGTTGTTCATACTCTGCTTCAGACACTTTTGCTGAGGAGCAGCAACCTTGGAAGAGGAACAGTAGAGATAGAGGGGAATCTCACAAGTTCGCCATCTAATTTTAATCTACTGCTGTAGAAGAGTCATAGCTCTTGTAACTTCGGGGTTACACTGTTGCAGTTGAGCTGAGCCTCTGTCTCAATGATTTTGCATTCATGTTGCCAGCAGACTTTATTTTGCACTGGCGAAACACCAGGCCTTTCCGTAGTAAAAACACCCCGTGACATTGCTTCTGGAAGACAATCACAAAACCTAATCCCTTAATCCCACTTGAGAAAGCTGTTTTAAAAGGGAAGCAGAGTTGTGTTCGCTTCCATACTCACATGACTGATTTTGATCTCAGTTATGCCAGTGCAAATTGAAACACACACTATAACATGGCAAAATTTGCTCTTGATCTGGCCCAGATACTCTTGTTCCCATCTGTGTATAAAGTGGCTCCGTACTACGCTGATAGATGCATCAAAGACTCAGGAGACTGTGTATCACGTTACTGGCAAATGCATGAACTGAATTAGGAGTTATAATTTCAAAAAACCTTCGCCTCCCGCCCCCACAACAGAGAGGGGCTAGGTCGCTTACCTGCAGTATTAAAGGTTCATGCTCAGGATCATCTCTGCTTGCTTTGGAACAAATTTTCAGATTTTTAGCACATATCCTAATCTGTAAACTAGTCTCAGATGGATATTTCCTTACATTTTTTTTTCCTAACTTATTTTCTGTATTGTATAACCTATACGATAGACTCCATATCGTTCCACAGCAGTGATGTGGAGACCCAGAATCATGAGTCCTTTTCAAGTTATGCAAAGCGGTGGTTGCAGACTGTATGCACTGCATCTTGAATGAGACTTTTTGCAATGGACAGCATAATCTGTTCATGAGAAAGACTTAGAAGGTCTGTGCCCCATGCCGGGGTTGTACAGGAAAAATTCTAGATAATTTTAAAATAAGAGGGGAAAAGAGACAGTAAAAATCTCACTTTCTTGGTCTTAGAAATAAGCAGTAGAAGAATATTTGTATTCTATCTCACTGCTTTGGTTTAGGTTTCATTCATAGAGTGGATTTCCCTTCTACTCCCTGTGCTTTTTTTGTGCAGATCTCCTGTTGCTCACTCTGTGTGTTGGGTATCATGGAAAGGCAGAGAAAACTAGAAAGTCTCCAGAGACAATAAAGAAATGTCTGTGGTTCATAATGGCTTGCCCAAAACAGCGATGACATTTAAATAGTGTTTATAAAGTGTATTTAATTCCTTTGCTGAAGTGAAAAGTCATTATCGTTAATGTCCTGTGGTTTCTTATGAGTCTATATTTTTTAATCTTAAATATAGGTGCTTTTATAACAGTTTTTCCAGAAATAATCTTTTTTTTAACCCCGTGGAACTGGCATTTTTTGCTAAGCAGCTTCCAGCTGAGGCAGCAGGCTATACACACTGCTGTTGTTGCAACTTGATGCTGAAACTGCCAGTGACACAGCAGGAGTCCATGTAGGTGAGTTCTTGAGCTCAGGAGAACCTGAGAGCTCATACATTGCTTCCAGCAATACATGTTTGGTTTTATTATGTTTATTGCTTTAACTCTGTTGGGTAGGATTAATTTCACCTTATTCTATCCATCATAACTGATGAAGTACATATCTCCTGATAGCAACTGGCCATTGTTTTCACCTCATTTGAAGCCATATCTTAGACTATGAGGAATCCCCTCCTTTCAAAGCATCTTTTTAAGGCAGATGGATTCCAACCTAAGAGTTTTAAATGAGGTTATTATTTGCATTAGTAATGCAAGATGATTTCATAACTGATTTCCACAAGGCAACACACACAACGTCATGGAAAATAGCACTTATTAATACTAAGGGCCAGATCTGATCAAACAGAAAGCAGAGGAATGCTGTGACTAAACTGGAAGCAATCCCAATGCTCTGTGATGCAACCTAGCACAGAACCAGATTGCTAGAAATGGGATAAAACTTACTGGTTCACTCTGCCTCCTTGCAACTGCTAGGATTTTTCCTTGCAAAATGATACATTTTGTCTTATTTATATGTGCTAAGATATAGGTCTTTCACTACTGCTTTTGACACACTGTTTACAGGTAAAATTATTTCAGTGTGAGAACGAGTTATTAATTCAGGTCTAGGAGAGCAAATGTATAAGTTTTCCACCTAAAGTAATCACTCATTTTATTAAGAGGTTGTTGCAATGTGAAATAATATTCCATAGATTTATGTTTGCACTATTGAGTCCTGATGACAGTACTATCAGTACAGTCATGGAGACATACATGCAGACTCACAAAATCAATTATAAATTTTTCTGTCCCCAGATGGTCATTTTAGTTACATTAATGATCCAAAAGACAAATTAAGATTATTATGTCCTATCCCATCCCATCCCATCCCATCCCATCCCATCCCATTCCATCCCATCCCATCCCATCCCATCCTATCCTAATCTATCCTATCCTATCCTATCCTATCCTATCCTATCCTATCCTATCCTATCCTATCCTATCCTATCCCATCCCATCCCATCCCATCCCATCCCATCCTATCCTATCCTACCCTATCCTATCCCATCCCATCCTATCCTATCCAGTCCCACTTCCCAGAAATAAGAAACTCCTGAAATAAGAAACTCCTGAAAGTGAATTACTAGTCTGTTTTTTATCTCTAGCAGATAACTGAAACTTCTTAGTCTGATCTTGTGAAGAAATGACACAGTGAAAGTTGGGAATGACCAGAATTAACCATTTGAAATAATTTTCCTTGCTAATAACAATTTTCAAGTAATGTGAAATGGAAATTCGAATATCATGTGACCAGGCAATGGCAGATTTGTGAAAAATGAAAAAAAGGAAGAAAAAAAAAAATAGGCGGGCACAAATTTTGGCTTTTTTTTTCCCACTGAAAAATTATTGGATAAACCCAAAAATCAGTACTCATACTTTTTAGCTGCATATTTTTAATTATTTTTATCAGGGGGTCGTAAACTGCTTTTGTTTAACTATTGGTTTTGACTTGTTCTCTTCAAACCTGATTTTGTATGAAATTAAAAATTATTTTCAGTAAGTAATTTACCAATAAATGTTTTAGAATCACATTCTTGTACAAGTACTACAAAATATCCAAGTAAAATGCAATAACTGAAGTTAGATCCTCTCTTAATTCTGCAAAAGGATATATATCCTATCTTCTCTAAAAGTTATACTTTTCCTCCTGTTTTCGTGATTTTATTTTTACAATTTATTTAACCAGCTCTGTAAAATACAATGAAACCAACCAAATAATCTCCCAATATTGCGTAGTGAGTAGAAAAACCATGTGCTTATGCTGTATGTACAATCTTGTCATGTGCTGTCATATTAAATACAGAAAATTTGATTTTTTGTTAGAAGGATAAAAATATTAATACAGGTATGCATCCATATGCAGCTCAGTAATTTGCCAAGATTTCTAAGTGTAAGAACATCATATGTAGATTAATCAATGCGTATTTAAATACTGAAACACAGGAGTGCTTTTCGAAAGTGCTGAGAATATTACATATCTCAGGTATGACAGTGCTTGCTCCTAACTTTGGGAAATGAAGTCCCTCATTAAGACAATTAAAGTATCCAAGACCAACTTTTAGTCTCATTGTTTTTGTTCTTTGTCCATAAATCAGTGTTATAGCTGATTTCAACACTTTGAATGACCATCTCCTTCAAACAAAATTAAACTAATGGACTCAGAACCTGACTATTGTCACAGGAAAACAATATGAAACCCTTCTTTATGCTTTTATCACCACTGTCATTACCTATTGGCACGCATAAGAGCACATAATACACACTAAGAACGGACTTCTCTCTATTCCAGACTAGATTATAACCACCGAAAGAGGAATACCCTGAAAGCTGCTTCTACCTCTACCTTGCTCTAAATACATGGGCTGCTTGATGGTGGTGTTCAGTAAGACAACGCATCAGTTTCCCTGCTGAAGAAAGGTGCCGTTTAAAGAAATCAGCCTTATTACGTCCCAGTGACAAGCATAATTAAGAATGTCTGTCTCTGAAAGGCATAAGAATAGAGGGAAAGCTTTTGTTCACCTGAGCACACTACCATCCTTGACCCATCCAAGTAATTTAAGCCCTGGCTCAATTGGACAAGGACAGGTGTAATTGGGCCCCAGTCTCGGCTGCTTCCAGCCTTGCAATTACCCTAATAAGGTTGTCTGTGGAGGGGTCAGTAGCTAGCGGCCAGTTTGGCTGGAGCCTTCTCTAGCTGTCAACAGAAGGAGAACAAGGAGTCCATTGGGTCACAGTGCAAGACAAAATGAATGCTGGTAATTGATCTAGTGACAGCAGCGTCTGTCCTGAGACGAGTGAAATAGGCAGCTGCAATGAAAGACCTGATGCCAAAAAAACCCAAAACAAAAAAAAATTCACAAAGGACTCGTATGTTTCTGAAGACGTGGCAAGGGGGGATGTTACGTCGATTTTAAAGGACATGCAGTCATGTGGACATTAAACGTGGACATTTGATTCAGCTATGCACAATGATGTTGCCATCTCTGTTCATTTATGTGAAATCAATAAAACAGGCCTTTCCACAAGCTTTTTCACTCTGCCCTCTCAACCCACTCCCTCCCAAAACACCCAAAGGCATTTGCAGCCCATAGGTAAGGGTCCATAGGTAACATTGACAGATGGGCAATTATGTTCTCTAGGATCTTTCCAGGAAGGTTCTGGATCTACCCTTGAAAATTCTTTCCCAGTTAGTGGTCTGATTCAGTGTGTATATTCTAAGCTTCGTTATTTCAGGTGGACTGAAATGTAATTTTAACTCATCCTTCCATTGCTCTGTTCTTATGACAGTTTTTAATTAAACATAGTCTTTAATCAATTAAGTGGCAGATGCAAGTAATGTGTTAGTACTCTGAATGTTTCTTTAGAAATATCCAAACTTGCAGAAAATGCAAGTTCAAATACCAGCAGGGAAGAGACTGTCTTTCATCCTTCCTTTGAATTCCATGAAATTTCCTGTCTGGGTCTACACATCAATGTCTTGCCTAGACATAAGAGACAGACTTTCAAAAACAATTCATCCCTCCTCCTTTTTCTGTCTGCGTGGTAATTCAGGATAATAGAAATAATAGTAATAATAAATATTGAAGCTGGAGTTAGGGATTGCAGCTCTAAAGCTTGAAAATCCATGTTTATTGCTGTCAGAACCTATATGTTTGGAAAGGTTGTTGATGGTGTTGATAAAGACCATTACTTATCATCTCTTTCACTTCAGGGCTAGCATAAAACATACATGTCCCTGTGCATAATTAAGATTACGGTTACTTGTAATAATGGTAACAGTAATAATAATAATTGTTATTACTCTTTGTAGTTGAGGTTGGAGACTAATTTTGGCCACTTTTTGCAAAGATATAACAAATTGTGTACACTTACCCTAGTTAAGATTTAGCGTCTCTCTACAAGGTAGTCAGCCTAGAATCTCCTTACATATATTTTTTTACAAATTGAATAAATATGACTGGGAAAGGGTGAGAGAACAGAACCTCCATTATACATGTGACAAATGAGAACAGAGACACCAGCAGGTTATGGACGGCATTGTCAAAAGTAAGAAGGTGGAAGTGCTTACCCTAGCTGTTCTTTTTAATCACTAGAGAATCACACAGAATCCCAGACTGGTGGGGGCTGGCAGGGACCCCTGGAGCTCACCCCGTCCCACCCCCTGCTGGAGCAGGCACCCCCAGAGCAGGGGCACAGGGCCGCGTCCAGGCGGGGGGTGAATGTCTCCAGGGAAGGGACCCCACAGCCTCTCTGAGAAGCAGGCGGCAGCAGCAGGCAAGTAATTCAGCCTTTAGAGGGGTACCTAAGAGTAGAATGAATTAAGATGAATTCTGCCTGGAGGAACCTCCTACTCTCCATCCTGTCAAGGGACTCTGGGGTGACTAGCTCCGTTGTAGACACAGAATCTTGAAGGCCTAAAACAGGCTGGCAGAATCCTGCCTGTGACTTGTGGATGTTCAAACTGGAGTCTGTGGCATGGTCAGAAGCAAGATTGACTTTTTTAATGCTCAGTTTTGAATGAACCTGAAGAAGCTAACTGTCTTTGCAAGGGCACATGAGAACTTGTTAGCAGGAGAAGGGAGTGAGACGATATTCCACTTCTCATTTCACATCTTTTGCCATTGCATTCTGCATGGAGGTCCACAACCCCAGATGCTGAGATCTTACGCCACTTCTCGCATGTGCAGGATGGCAAATTACAATAATATGGAGTGTCAGCTTCCATTTTATTATCACGAGTTTAATAACCACACAGACTCTCTGTGAGCTTAGTGCCACCGGTGCCAACATCCTGTAACTGGTGATCTGCCTGGCAGGGAGGCCACTGTGCAAAACATCAACTTCGGGAACTGGACAGCCTTGCTTTGAGAGTGTGCCATGGCTCCATGGACCCTATAGCTACCATTCCCCTGCCAAAGGGAGTGCATGATAATAAAAATACAAAAAAAATGTTGGCTTGCAGTATTTCTCTTTTTCTCATCCTTATGCCACAATGCCAAGGATGTTAGAGGGAACGCTGGCTACCAGAATGATGGATTTATGACTACAGCTGACACCTTTTTTCCTTTTGTGAATCAGAAGTTTTAAAAAACAGGCGTGTATCTGCTGCACCAATAGCCTGTATTAACAGAGTGCATCAGGACCGAGTGCACATGTCGAGGCCCATACTGAGCTCAGTTCTGAAACCAAGTGCTTGTCCGCTAGTACAAAGCCTCACGCTCTAATCAGACATCAGAATCCCTTGGGTGCATTAAACTAAAATTTTATACACCAAATACAGTCTCTTTTCCCTGTCATCCACATCTGGGAGTTGAAAAAAAAAGAGTAATTTGGGGGACCCGATCTCTTCCTATGTTGTATTTTCATCTTTTGCAGGTTCTACTCAAATAAATTCCACTCAGATGCTCTTTCTACACCTAAAGCATTATTTTATTTCAGGCTACACACCAGATTTGGAGACTGATCATATTTTGAGGTGACACATTTGATTTATACTTTCTGGTACAGCAAATTAATTGAATCAACTTTTCTGGACATTAAGAGCATATTTGTTTGTGCAATAAGATAGTAAAAGCTTAGACTGAGGTATGTAAACTTGCCCATGGAACTGGGTACCCACAGAAACCTCACCCCAAGTTTTGATTTTTTATTAATGTAATTCAAAAATGAAATTAATTTACACATAAGGTTTTTTGCCTGTATGTTCAGAGGGATTTAAAAAATTTAAGGTGATGGCCTGAAGTCTACACTTCAGTTGAGGAAAAATGTTTGCAGTGAAGGTCAAAGAATGGGAAATTCTATTTACCATGCTGAAGATGCCATCTCAACAGTTAAAAACCTGCATAGCAAAAAAAATAAAGACAAAAAAACCCCAACAACAACAACAACAACAACAAGCCCAACAGTGGATATTAATGTTTTGCCAAAAGTATCGCAAAATAGGAAAACTGAAAAAGGAATTAACAGAAACTAAAGAATGCAGAAACAAAACCAATACAGATTTAGAAGTAGCCATTGGAGCCAAACCATATGACCATTGAAATGGATTGTCTTTCAGTCCTTAGGAATATGCAGGCTAAATCCCAAAAGAGTCGTGGCGTGTAACGGACAGTACTCCAGCAAACTGCAGCTTCAGGGGAGCCAAACCATGGGCGCTGGCAGTTAGGCCCTGGGTCTGGTTTTTCCTTTTAGGTTTCTCTGCATCTCACTTTTCCTACTGGATATCAGATTGTTTTCTTCCATTTTTTGGTGAACTTTTCTTATTAGATTAGAAGTCTTCTGACAAAGAGATTATCTGTTACATGCTTCTGCTGTGCCTCAGGCAAAAGGACTCCTATATCTTGGTCAAAGCTTTAATAGTTGCTGTAAGAACAATATAGCCGAATCCCACACGGAATCTGGTTAATGCACATACTGATCTTATAGATGTCGTACATTTGACTGCCAGTGTATATACAATGATAAGAAATGGCCATGATGTCTCTCACTTTTCCCTTGGCCTATGCTCAGATTTTTCCAACACAACTAAAGCTGGTCTATTAAACCACTAATGAATAAGGAGTGATTTTAACAGAGTGACATCTAAACTCCTTTTCCTCACTTAATTTTTGTAGTTGAAGATATACGATGGAGCCATTGAATAGGCATTAAATAATCAGATTTATTACCCTTACACTTATAAAAACTCAACAGCACCAATCTCACTTTGTACCCACTACTCATTCCAGCCAAGTACACTTAATTTGCATGGGGAAACATTATTTTTTCTTTGGGGAAGCCTAAAAATAGAAACTCAAGCAAAATGACTATAATAAGCAAAACTGCATGACAGAAGGCTTCAGACAGACGTTTCTGTTCCTTTATACTGTCCTCAGAGAAATTAGTGTGATTTGGGTTAGTGAGCAGTGATATGACGTCACTTAATCAGTCAAGCTGCAGTTTAACACAGATTTCATTTACTCTTCAATTATTTAAGAACATTATTGAATTTGCTGGAAAATTTCTCTGTAAAATCAACAGGAGATATGTTAAATGTCGTATACTGTGCCTACCATAAAACCACATCCCTCTCTCAACCTTTCACATTAGGTTAATTCCGCTGTCACTGTTTTCTCTTTTAACTCCCTCAATAATTACACTGCAGGTAGAGGTAGTCCAGGCTTCAGGACTTAAAAATTTTGATCTTATTTATGATTCCACCTAAAACTCCATTAAAGAACAATTCTAACAATGGCATTTTGGCACTGGAAAAGGAAACTGCTGGTATAAAGGAGAGGCTATACACAGACCCGGACTTGCTCTGTCCGTGCAAGCCAGCCAGAAAGAAGCCAGACCTGGCTCTGAATCTGCATACCTACACCAGCATGCTGCTGACCACAGCGTAGTCATCCTACTGTGTGCACCATTTCTGGTTATCCTGGAGTGCTACCAGTGGAGCTTTGGTCACCAACAAGTATCCACATAAAATTCCTCTTGGTTTTCATACCCTTGTTTGTACATGTATTACAATCAAAAAGGCTTTCTCCCTCATTCAAATTGCAGATTGGCTGGTTCTTTCTCCCTGAGCAGCTACTCAAAATTGTGTTTTATCTTCATTGTTCAGTGGGTGGTCCTCTCCACCATTATTTATTACCTGCTGACGACAGAATCATTGGTTTCCTCCTGGGCTTTTCCGTGGTTCTTCTTGCTAAATGTTATTGGAAATATTCCAGCAATATATAATTTTTTTTCTCAGAATCTGTTATTTTTCAACGTTTATATGGTTTGGAGAGTTGAGATAGGCTTTTTCTCACCTACTTCTGTGAAGGCATTTCACAGATTAAAACATCTATTTTTAGGTTTTGGCATGCAGGTGTCTCCATGCAAGCAAAGTATCTGAGAAGTGGAGACCCAGACAACTGGTGGAGCCTACAGGGTGATGGCACACATAGGTGCCTACTCCTTGCTCTTTCTGATCTCACTGAAGACATTGCAGGGATAACAGGAAGCCTATGAGCCCCACAATGGCAGCCTGAAACCACCTACTTCCCTACCATTTCAGTCCAGCTCAGACTGAGCCATAGAAATGACTCTTGCTCATTTGAGTGCACTGGATTAAAATAAACAATCTCCACCAACCTAAAGTGTGTAACTGTTTAATAACGCCTTAGTAACTCCTTCTGGCCTTCTCAGCTGAAATTTGAAAATTACAGATAATTACAAGCGGCAGAAAAGGAGTGTTATAACAGGAAGTGCTGGACAATGTTAATAACAGGTTTCATTAACACATCCACCTATACTATATATGACATCTGCGTTAGGGAAAAAAAAACAAACCACAGAGGATTAGACAGTCAGTATAACAGATATTAGGTAAATAAGTAAGCAAATTGTCTACAAAACCATATAAGAATCTTTGATATTTTAAAATCCACATTTTAAGCAGTAAAAACTGGACTCATGGCAAAGTCACACGCATTCTAAAGCAGTTTGTTAAAAAAATCTGCAAATAAAAAAATTAAGCTAAGATCCTGAGTTTGTGAAATATGGCAGAGCTCTACCCAAGTCAAACTTTCTTGCTGTGCTATGGCTGCAAAGGGTTCAGCAAACAATGGGTACCTAAGGAACCACCATAGTGAATGGTGCCCTTGCTTTAAAAAGAATAAGCTGCCTGAGCAGAACAAATCCATCAGAAACATGTTTTGAACTACTCTTTGGATGTGCAAAATCCACAGAACTGGAGTTTCTCTGGTTGTCTCTTTGCTAGTTAAAATCAGTGTCTGTACCTGTTTATCTCGGACAGGTCCACGTGTTTGTCGGTGCCCAGTGTGGAGCACCAAGCAATGGTCTTGTGCAGAGTTTGCAGATAGTTCCCTAAGACTCAGCATCCCTCTGTCAGGAATGCTTTAGTTCCTCAGCACCTTCTGCTTCCACCGTAGAAATTAATCATGGGAAGAAAATGCTTTGGGACATGGGTTATCTTACTTGATAAATGTACAGCTGCTAAACAGGTTGGAGCCTTTGTCCCATACAGCCCCATCCACACACCCTCCTACTACTTTTGTCCTGAAATGTTCTCCTTTACATCCCTGTGGTTGCGTGGGTCAGAGACTAGGTGGAGGTGCCCCATGTTTTCAATTTGCCAAAAGAAACCGCAGTGAAGAAGACTGTGTCAGCCGTATATGGTGGACAGTGTGTGAACAGAGAACACGCAGCGAGAGCACGGTGTATATGTCTGATGTTGCTGCACGTGTAGTTTATAACTCACTTGAGGCTCTGCATCTCATTAGTTCTGGGTGCACCTCTCCCACCAGGATGAGCAGCCTTCATTTTATGATGGTTTTGATCGGTGTGATTTAATACTAAGTGGATGCAACAAGACTGATGACACGTGAAAGTCCATAGGCAAACCTGACAGGATTATTCAGATAGTACAAGAGGGCTGGTAGGGTGATCCCTTACTCCTCATTATTTTTAGAGAGAAGTTGGTGAAATTTGGATTCTCCTAACAACGTTTGACAGATCAGCCATGTTCTAGGAAGCAGGACATAACACAGGCTTGGGCTAGGACTCAAAGACTTGGACCATTTTTGCCTGAGCTGCTCTATTTCAATCCTGAAGAACAAAAATACCACAGACATGATATTAAAGAGGCAACAAAGCCCAGCAACACCAGCACATAAAGAAAGGCATGGAGGAATTGTAAGTGGGAGCACTGAAACAGCCACCCCCAGGTGTTTTTTGCCTTTGCCTTTCAGAGCTCTGGCGACAACGCCCACAGATGGCACAGCCACGAGTGGCCAGGACACCCCGCACCTTGTCCTGACCTGCAGGAATCAGCCGATGGAGCACAGTGAAAAGCAGCTAACTACTGCGGAAAAGGAAAGATTAATCCACATAAATTTGAAGACTGGATGTTGCTTTGATGGGAAGAAAGTGGACAGCTTTCACAACAAAATATGGAGCATAGAGTGTGATAGGGAGTGCTAATGGGAAATGTAGTGGGGGAGAAAGGAGCCGTAACTCCTGCATTGCTTTTAAGTGTCCAGGGTGCATCATGGGGTAAGAGGTTTTTAATCTATGGGTGTGTATTCTTTATGGGTATGATTTTTCCCTTCAGGCATGAGCCCTTTGTTCACACCTTGGTCAGTCAGGGGAATGATGAAATATTGAAGCATAGACTTGTATTGGCACGAAAGACGCAATCAACTCAATCTGTGTTTTTATCAAAGAGAAGGCTGAGCAGTGATTTGATTTCAGCTTGTATACACCTACATGACAAAGATACATTTGATGATAGTTTTCCTAGGCAAGCAGTCTAAAAAACATCCAATAAAAAAGCAATAGGAGACAGAAAAGTTCAGTTGGAAAAGAAGTAGGGTTTAACCATGAACCCAATTAACAATCAGAATGGCAAACTGATGTTTTAAAAAAGATTTTTCCCTATTGCTGGACACACAAAAAAAAGATTGAATATTTTTCCCTTGAAGGGCACGCTTACCTTCAGACTGGAGTTAAGAATGCTTTATGGCCTGGGCTACATGGCAAGTCAGGCATCCTTCTTTAGCTAATGAAAAAGCCTTCACCAGCTTTCTTCTCTGAGGAGATGTCTCTTAATCTAGAGTGGTAGAAGAGGTAGCAAATTTCATAGTTTTCCTTATTCCGTCCCTTTCTATAGGAAGCAGAGATAGTGAATAGTACTGAGCATGCCTGACTCCTGTCCTTCATCCCCTGATCATGTCTTTTGCCAAGGGCGGCAGTGAAGTGGTGAGATCAGGGAGGGAAGCTGCAGTAAACTCCAGGCAGTGTACCTTCTCCCTCACACACAATTATTCCTGAAAACCATAATCTTAACCAGTATCTGGGTCGGTCTGAAAACCAGACTGTGCAGATGGAGGTGAATGAACGAAATTGTCTACAGCTACCTTAGAGAAGACAGGGCCTCTTTTTTAATTTATATATGCATAAACACATATATATGTATTACATTTTAATTGCCCAGACCTTGTTGTCAGATCTAGATTGGATCTCTTTGGCCCCATTTTCATTCTCATAGCACATGTTAGACCAGCTCCTTCACCTGGATGTGCTGACACACAGGTGTTTGTCGGCACGCCTGGGGGAGGGACATGCAGAGGGCTGGAGGTGGCAGAGGAGACCTGCCTGCAACCTGGCAGGGTTCAGGGTAAATACCCACAGAGCCATCCCCTGCAGCCTGCTTTGGCTTGCCTTGGGTCTCTGCCATGGACCTGCTGTATGATCGTGAGGGCACTAATCTCTCTGTGTCTCACACCTCCAAGTGTCCCATGGAGATGACAGTATTTCCTTGCATTTCCTGAGTCCGTGGATGATCTGTGTGAGCGTATACAACCCCTGGCACAAAAGATAACGGTAACGGGGCTAATATTCCAAGTCTAAGAAAAGGCTTATGTGGGTGTCTCGGAAACATGACGACTTGAAGACTGCTTTCTCCTCAGAATGATGCAGCCTGGCATCCCTTCAAGGCTCTTCATGCTAACAACATAACAGCACAAATGGCTTAGGAGTGAGCATGCACTGAATTACAACCTCCTCCTACAGGAACTCCAAGTTGCCTTTAAAAGAAGCTGTTCTTTTTGCTGCTGAGCTAACATGATTAAACAAGACAGGTCTGGCAGGGCTCTTCCACATTGTCAAATCTTGAACAAAAGGCGTAATTTTCCTATTTCTTAGAACTCCAAACAGCCTGTTTATAGAGATGGCAATTACTCACAGGCAGCAAAACTCAAGATCTTTCCAGTGTTTATATCTCCACATGAAGCATACATTTACATGGCAACGGCATGGGACAAGACATGTCTTTTAATTTTCCCATCATAATTCATAGCAGGGCCCTGCCAAAAAAACACTGGAACTGATTACCAAGTGTGACTACGATCGGATCATTTAGCAATTTGAGTTTCCACACCTTTTGTGTGAGCTTAGGCTTTGTTTTACTTAAAGCAATAATTGCATTCTAATTTCATAATACGGGTCACGGTTGCTTCATCTCTCTGTGCCTTCAAGGAAAAGAAAAGGTGCACAGAACACAACAAACATATTTTTAATTAATTTTTTAAAATGAGCTAATAAATGTTTACCTGCTTCACAGGTGTGCTTGTTCCAAAGTGACTTAATTATCATTCCCACAGTCCCCATAAGAAGGATCACAAAGGGATTATACACTGGTGTCATCCCCAGTAATAAGGAGTTACACTTTTATGAAGAAGAGAGTTAACAAATCATTTTTAGGAATAAAAGGATGACAAAGATTTTCAAATAAAATGTGTTAAAGGAGTTAAGAGTTAATAGTTTTTAATTCATGCAGAATTTCAAAGTAAACTGAGCAGAAATGGACGATTACAAACAGACTTGGACTCCGTCCTGCACAAAGCTCAGAATTGCCTTCAGAGGTCCCCCAATGAACAACAGAGATGATGAAGGCATCTCTCACATCCCATTGGGGTAGATCCAGAGTTTGTTGGAGACCTCTTACTTTTCTTCTCTTCCAGAGCATGAAAATCCATGCTTTAGCTGGAGTGGTAGGGTCATGTCAGTTTATCAGGTCACATAACACTTGACAGGTCATGGCGTGCCCCAGCTGGTCTGGGTTTCATTGGATTGCTCAGCCTCATCTCCATCACAGCAGCATGGGTTCCCACAAGTCTTCAGTCCCAGGTACTTTATGACAGATCTAGTCAATCAGCTCCTACCTTCAAACCCAAGCACAACCTGGAGGTGCTGACAAGGGGGAAACAGGCAGTAGAGGCCTACTGTGTGTCTAATATATAATATGTGATCCTCCTATTTCCATGGACTTCAGACTAGGTTTAGTACTAAGTCCTTTCCTAGAGAGCAAAGGAAATCAAATTGTCAAAAAGGAAAACCCAGATAACTCTTATTTAAAATATAAAGGAAAGCCATTTCAAAACTTTATATTGCGAACGTTAAAAGATGTAGACACTTTTATCTCTTTTAGGGAACTATAGTTCTGATCTCATTTTTGCCATAAATTTCTCACTTTATCTCAAACACTTGTCACTTTTATAGCTGGTGCAATTTCTGAAGGTCCCAAACAGCAGTGCCTTTTCCATACTGGTATCTATCACAAACTTAATCTGAGGCAGCCTATGTGTATTTTTGCCAAACAGACACAGCCACACTTCTATCTGGGGCATAATGCTAACATCCAGAAAGTCTGGAAATCAGGTAAAACCACCTTTCATGCTCTAGCCATCCTTCACGTTTCCAGCTGATCTCCCTTTTTTTCAACTGCATATGCTTGCAGAAGGCTTTGGATCCTGAAGGCTCCTATTGATTTTTGATGTGTTATGAATTTCCTCTAACATGGTACGCTTTTTCTCCTGCAGGACACTATGGGCCGACATTTCTGTACATATTAGCTTCCTGCAGCGATTTCTGTGTATGCATATAAGTAGATACCATGCATGGGGGCTTGCTTCACTGAGGGCTGCACGGCTCTCATGACGTGCTCTATAACGCGTATTGGTATGACCTAAGACTTAGTAGCTCTTCTTACAACATGTTCCATGACCACTTTCATTAACAATATGCCTTAGCCCTTTTATGACTTTTTTTAGTTATACTTCAAAGGGCTTTTAAGTTACCGTATCCTTAATCCTTCCCAGAACTTGACAGGGAAGGTAGCCATGCACAGTCATCTCTTCTTACAAATCAGCAAGAGGTGTATATGTGAGTTTCCCACAGTACTGGAGAAGCAGTGTCCAATTTAGGATTAAGATTTCAAAATATCTAGGACCATTCTTGTCTAGGTCTGCAAACATCTGTGAAGAATTTGGTGTTGAAAAGAGTCAGTGTTCCAGACCAGAGGAGGGCCAGTATTTGCAGTCTGATCATAGCCATCTAGCTCAGAGCTTACTGGATGTGAAGAGTCTGTTTATGCCTCTGTAGCCAACAAGGAAAGAAAGGATTCTTCAGAGCATCATTTAAAGCATGCAACAGGCCTCTCCTCTGAATCATGCCCTGCCTTTTTTTCTTCTCTATACAAACAGTTCACAGTGCTAAGCTTTCTAGTGTAGCTAATAAAAAGATAATGCTGCATAACTTAAACGCAACCATTCACCTTCACCCATTGCACAATGCTTATGCCACCTGCATATATAGAATAGGTTTTAATTCCAAATAATTAATGGCTTTTGGTTTTGGCATACTGAGTAAGATTCACTGGCATTTTGAGCATATATGAGATATTGCAACACCAGCAGCTGCTGTATCTGCAGGGGTAGTACAGGCATCCCACAAATCCTACATCGTGTCATGGAGATTTCTTAGCTCCTCCAGGATACTCAAACAGCCCAGGTACCTGTGTTTAAGCAACCTAGATCCATCTTTTTGTAAACAAGTTCTTTGATGTCATCAGAAGGTATCAACTGTTCTTCTTGGAAGTTTGATATTTCTATTTCTTCACCAGTTTTCCACTTGCTGGCAATGCAAACAACTAGAATGAGCCTGGTTCTCATTTGCCAAATCCCCCAAGCAGCTTCATGTAGCTTTATGGTCTGTCAATAATTACACTGTGAAAACTTACAAAACAACAGAAATTTGTTCCTGGTTTTAAATTCACCGTGGAATTGAACCCAATTTTCCTTCCATTTGATAGTTTAAATAATATTTTTGTCATTGTCTTTTCCTTGTTTTGGGCTTTTGCCTTCTTGGGACCTAAAAAATAGCTAACTGAAAACACAGGTTTGTGTCAAGCATAATTTATGATTTGAAGAGAGCATCAAATTAGCACTGATCAGTTAATGGATATCTCAATGACTTTTTTTTTTCAAAAGACACTGACAGAATTACCCCTTTTTGGGTAAATACCCTGTCTGTTATCAGTTACTTCCTTGTCTTTAGCTGTAGCTCAACATTTTCTCAGTTATTGTCAGCTATGCCCTGAGTAACAAGAGAAAAGAAGCCAGACTGAACAGAGCATGGCCATATTGTGTATTTTCTATGATGGGAATGCCCTTCAGCTCTGACTTTGCACATGGCATCTAGGTCTTTACCTCCTGACGTGTCAGAAGGCAAGCAAACAAATGAAAGATGAAGAAAGGGGAAAGGGCATATCATCGCTTTATTTCCTTTAATTATCTAAATTGTCATTCAATCTCACCTATGCTAAGTCAGACTTCTAGAGATCCTTGTAAGAGAGAGGGACTTCCAGAGACTGATCCTGCCCTCTTGACATAGGCGTCTCTCCAGTGGCCTGCATGGCTGAGATGACTATCTATGGATGGCTATAAAATAAGGAAGATGAATCCCACCCTTAGTGACTTGCCAAGGTCATTCAGGAAACCGGCAGCAGAGCAGGAGCACAGCTGTGATCTGCAGGGTCCTAATTCAGAGCCTGATCCAATATGCAACTCTCCCATGCTCTCCAAGCAGAGACAGCAAAACCTCCTTCCTGAGAGTAATGTAAAAATGAAATTCCACATCCATCCTATCTTTACTGTCCTCCAGGTGAAGTCAGAGCTGTTAGATGAGTAAATTGAGTTAGATGGTTAATCCACCTAACCATTAGCATGCAGGGAATAAGTGATGGGCTGGCAATAAATCTAATTTCTCCTTGTTCCATGCTTTTGTTCATTGCCACAACTTGTTTCTCCATAGCTCAGCTTAGTTTTAACTGGGAAATATGTGGGGTTGTCTTCTCCCATTGTGCTTGTGTGGACTCAGTTTAGTTCCTTTCCAGCTGAAATGCTATAGGGCACCTGAAACATCTACACAAGACTGGTAGAAATGATAAAAAATCCAGAAGAGACCCACACCTTTCTGGGGAAGCAATGAAAAGACGGGCAGGACATCCTAAAGCATTTTAGTTGGGAATAAATGTGATTAGGCAATGGAAAGGGTGGGCTACAGCTCACAGTTTAAGACTTCTTCATGTAGGTGATTTAGATGATCCAGGTGTTCAAGCTCCCATTATAATTAATGGAGATTTAATGCTTAATTCAAGTGTCTAAGTGTAGCTGTTTTTCTAGTACTAATTCAATGCTCTCCAGCTCAGTTTGAAAAACCTTTACATTATTACGTTGCAAGAGTTTAAAACCATTATGGTACTACAATAACTTTTTCTATGGCATGATAGACCAGATAAACTGTTTTGAAGTTTCTCTCTAGTTAAAGCAGGAGTCTGTTCAGGGAAGGTCCATGCTTACGTGGTTTGCAAGTATCTCTTGCAAGATGATCGTAATGACCCTTTCTGGCCCCTATATGTATCTGTTCCATCACTGGGCTACAAATTTTATAATGCAGAAAGACACAGAGACAGAGAGAGGCAGAAAAAAAAAAAGAAGAAAAAATTACATGGCAACTGCATTGCATAACTAGCAATCATCGTAATAGAATTACTGACATTATGGGCCGCTAAAGGAACAGTTAGTAGCTTGTCTCACTTGTCTGTAATTTACTCTGTGTCTATTTAGCCTTGATGTACAACCTAGGTCAATTGCTGTGCCACTTTCCTATCTTCCTGCTTCTGAGTTATAGAGAGAAATGTGTGCCTCATGAATGACTATCTCTCCTGGTCAAGCTTGTCTCTCATGCTGTTCGGCAGTGCCGTGTTTTAATAGATAGTGCTGAACAGTTAATATCACCAGCTAATTGGCAAAGCACGTGTGAAGCAGATGTATTTAAATATAGAATGTGGAGGCTGAAGGAGTAACTGAAATGCATAAGTGATAAGGATTTATTATTAGAACAGATTAATGAGCCCACCTATTTTTCCCCCCCTTCCTTCATCCCTCATCCTCTTCCCTGGCCAAGTATAGTTTTAATTCTTTCCTTTCAGGAATATTTTATTCCACTGTTGAGAAAATTGTGATAGATAATTTTGTGTTGGCTGCAGAGCAGCAACTTGAAGGCCAAACTGTTTATGCTACGTACTGAGTGTGCAGTATTTGTGGAGGCTCAGGTCTGCAGTAAAACAGTAACAACTGATTTATGAAGTGTAGATGAAGAAGGGTATGTGAAGAAGTGGACGGAGAGAGGTAGAGTTGTGTTTTTGTTATAATGCAGTTCAGTTGTCTCAAAGATCCACAATATTAAACCAGAATATCCTATTCCCTTTAAAAGACCTTTGGCTCAAGTCTCAGCCCTCTCCTCAGCTTTCCACTGCCTTTGCTGTCAGGCCTCTCCGTTCTACAAGCCAGTCTTCTCCTTGAGCCAAGGCTGCAATGGAAACAGAGATGTTTTTAGATGTATTCTCACTCCTACATTTAGTTCCCATGGAATCTTCCAAGCCAACTGAGATAGTGGCTCCAGAATTAGGAACTGGACTTTTGTCAACATGCACATCCTTCAGTTCACCCTCAGATGGGGAGGTTTAGGTCTTACATCTTTTCCATGGAGGTTGCCTTCTCCTGAGATATCTGGAATACTTTGCATACATCCATTATGCTCACTGAAGTCACTGCATGTACATATGCTTTCTCCATTTTGCAGAGGGAGATACTGAGATTTAGAAAATGTAAGATTAACACTTGTCCTAAGATGAAAGCTTAAATTAGAATTTAAATACTGATCTTGAATGAAAAGCAAACAGAAGAATCCATAAGGAAAGGAGTATTTTCCCCATGCTGTTCTACCCAGCCTACCATTTCTCTCCCCACTGTTTTACCAAGTGGCTGGTAGCTGGGCAATAGGCATGACAAGGTCATCATGAAAAATTAGTCATGCACTTAATTAAACAAGTATGCTCGTGCTTTTACTTGTTCATGGCTTAATGCTTACTGCCAAGAGGTCATGGTCCAACAGCTATTGGATTCAACAGCAAAACACCTTTCCTTGAATTCAGCATAGAGCCAGGTAAATGGAATTTACTTACTCTTGAACCAGACAATTAGAGTTAACTCTTCTCATTATCTGGCTTTCAGTTCCAAATAGGTGAGGTTACTCTTTTATTTATTTACTAAGTGGATTGATTCTAACCATATTTTAAGTGGTAGTATGTCTCTGCAAGACATCCAAGCTATGTCTAATCTAGAAGACCTGGGGACACTTTAGCTCTGATGTGATGCTGAACAGACGCAAGTCCCAAGTAGACACAGATCTCTTCAATCCACACAGTTTCCATGTGAAGGAAATCTCTGTACATGGACTAAATAGGGTGGTGTAACACATCCCTACCTATCTCTGATTAGGGCAGGAGGGGACTTGGACACCTTGGTACAACATGGAGCATCTGTATCTATATCTGTATCCATTGCCTGATCTACACACAGACTCAGTAGACTTCACCAGGTTTATGAAATAAGAACCATATTAAAATAATTTCGTAAAATGTCTGCAAAATCTTCTCCACATAAAATAAAAAATATGTAGATTATATTCATCTTTAAGATAAACAACTCCATCTATGTGGAAAACCACATAAGGATCCAAATCATCCTCAGTTGTACCCATAAGACCACATGAAAACGAAATAGGGCAGGATTTTCCCAGCAAACGGAAGTTTCTTTGGGTTTATCCCACACTTTGCAACTTCCCATGGTTCAGTGACATGATGTGGAGTGTTATCCATTGCAGGGTTTGCTTAACTGAGCTTGGGTTTTGGCACTCCAATACTCCCCTAAGCTGCAGTTTTTGTTTTTATTGTTTGGGCTTTCTTGGAAAGATATTTATGGTTATCCTAACATTACCTTTCATAAACAGATTACCATTGCCAATTGCACTATGGGGATGTGGTAGAAAATTTTGGGCAGGATTAAGGTAATCCTAAAACAAGCTAATAAAAAGCACATATAAGTGTTCTATTTTTAAACAGAGACAAGATGAGACACATAATCTCTTCCAATAAGTTTTCTGGAGCAATAAACCTTTAAACCCAACATACAATATATATGCATGTTTGTGTGTGTGTGCACCTGTGTACATGGGTATTTTCCTAAACTTTCCTTTGCCAAGATACAAAGCCCAGCTTGTCAGAGTTACATCACGTTTGTAAATCTCCTTTTCAGTGAAATTTGTCTGACATCAACCTTCAGCTCATGTAAGCGTAAGTCTTCTTTGGCAGATGAGTATTTGGGTTTTTATTTTCTTTTTTTTTTTTTTTCTTCAGAATATATTTCTTAGAAAGGTTTTTTTTTTAATTATTATTTTCTCAACTTTTTTACAGAGGTAATAAAAGGACAGGCCAGTGATAAGTATTTAATGTTTATAATAACTTTAAATCTTGTCCTCTTGCTGTCTGTAACCACACCACCACTAAATAAAGGGCAGAATATTTTTCAAAGCTGATGCTACAGGCTTGATATTTTCTTCTCTTTTGAAACACGTGGTTTCATATAGGTGTTTTCCTCCCATTATTTAAGACCTGAATTTTATCCTTGCTGATGGGAGTGACAAAAACCCTGCTGGATTCAATGCAATGGAAAGAAGTGGTTAATGCTTAAGACTGAAAGCTCTACCTGAGTAAGTAGTTTCTAAAACAAGGGGCAGATCTTATACCGATAAAAAATGCCATTGCTATATGGGGCAGTTTATCCTGTCCCTAAGGCAGAATTGTCATAACTCCATGGTGCAAATTGTTGCAGCTTGAAAGTGGAATTGCTACAGCCCTATCTTGTAATGAAGGTAATTTATATTGGCTAAAAACCTACCCCAGTGATTTAGATCCTGATCTTGTTTACACCAAGGTTGATGGCAAAATTGCTAGTGGATGCAAATGAAAACCAAAGTCAAATGCCACTGAAGCCTCCAGGAGTATTACCACTGACTTGAAAGGCAACCAGGAGAATGGGAGCACTTACAAATTCACTGCCATGGAAATTACTTGAAGGAGGCAGTTCTGCCTGGACTACCGCTATATGACTTCATGCGGTCACACAATTTTGCCTGTAGGATCCAGCCAGGTTTAAGACAAGATCAGATTCTTTGCTCTTTTCACCTCCCTGCTTCTTTATGTCTGGGCAGCACACTAATTTGTGTCATGTGTGAGGAGTTTCACCACAATACTCTTAAATCTTTAGGTCTTTTTCTTTTTAATTACGGCTTCCTATTTTTCACTGCCACCTCTTTAATCCTGAAAAGATAATACACTGATCTCAAATCCTGCTTCAGGGTGGCAGCTAATTGCATATTTGGCCAAGCGCTGGACTTCCTTCCTTATAACGTCTGTCTCAAGTGCTACACGAAAACAATTTGCGGTGCATTTTACTAGCCAAATGTATATAATATTACATATTATTAGAATGTTATTAAAGCAAAGACTTTTGTTGTTCTGCAGCCAAACACAAAGAACTCTTTCCCCTTGTATAAAGAAATTTCAAAGTTAAAACTTCCTGCTTCTTCGAGCTTCCAGCAGTGTCCTGACCTTAATGAACTGGGAAAGGCTATTTTTCTCGTTCCAGGAAGAAGCTGTAGATATTTTCCATTCTTGTGACTTAGGGCAGGACAAGGTGTGACTACACTGTGTGTGGATACCTCTGAGCTAATTCCAACTAACTTGTTTGGGTAGCGCATGCAGGAGAGTGCAGAGAAAAGCCCAAATTGCAAAGCCTGCCAGAGGAGCAAAGTTATAACTCTGCTAAGCTCCCTGCTGTCAGCAATGCCTGAGGAAGCTACTTTCAAGCTAAACATGTTGCAGTCACATCTTAACCTTGTCTGAGCTGTTCTTTTACCTTTTCACCTCCTTTCAGCTCACCTTCCAGGTGTAGCCTCTGATTCTGACTTTCCCTGACTCAAACCATGCAAGAATCTTCCCTATTCCTGGTGTCAAAGTTATAATGGCAGAAACAAGCGCTCATTCAGGACCCAGAAATAGTTTAGAAAATGAGTTCATTTTCCAGATCAAGAAACTGAAGCACAAAGATGTTCTTACCCAAAAGCTGGTTTCAGGGGGAGCAGATGCATAGAAAGTCTGCAGGCAAGCAAAATGACCTTCACATGCACGGGGACTTGGGAGTGAGACACAGCTCTGGCTATAAGTGCACGAATATTTGCAGCCCAACCTGTTGCAGTCCCTGAATTGGGGGATTCTTTGCTTTTCTAGACTGGCCTTGCCCCTTCACCCTCTGTACCGATTAGGACCAGGTCTCATTTCCTGACTCCATCCCTCTTCCCATCCCAGTCTTTCCTTTAATCTAGTCCTGTAGCAAGCACTTTCTACCATTCCTCCCTTCTATTTGAAATACCTATTTGAAATAGGGAAGAAAGGGGGACTGGAAAGTTGTGGCAAACTGCTTAATCCTTGAAGAGCATGCATGTGCCAAACCAGCATGTATCTCCTCAAGACCACATCGTCAGAGAAAGGCAGCCTTGCACTCTGGATCAGCAACATGGGGCTGGTGTAGAAACAACACAGCCATTGACCCTGTCACTGGCAGCATCCACAGCATGAAGGTCACCCACTCCACAAAGCCATCCCTGTCCCAGGCTGATGGCTACAGTGAGGGCTTTGTCCACTCTGCTCAGATTAGTCTGCTCCCAGATGGACTACGCACATCCACGCTAGGCTGCGCATGGCCCACATCTCCTTTGAGTGCCATCAGGAACCTTGGGAACCCACACATATTATTTTTGCGTGTGTGGAGATTTTGAACTCCTACTCCACTCCTTAAAATAATGTGAAGGCACAGCCCACCAAAGAGGTGGACAGGGTGTCATAGCCACCCAAGGATATTGCCAGGGTGTCGGGGCATGAGGACATGCAGAGACGGCAGCAGGTTGAAGACCTGCTGGAATTATATTGGGGGGGAGGCATCCAAATCTGGTGTGATCTTACCCATGCTCTTTATAGAGAGCAGTCCTTGGGGTGACCTATTGCAGAGCTTTGCTCAGGGGACCTGCACGCTCGACAATGCAGACGCATGTCTAGTGTCGTGTCCACGGTATGCTTTTCAACAACGCTAATGGGTCTGTGTCACTTCCAGCTTAAGGCTGGCTCCTCTCCAAGTTGGGAAATGCCTGGACAGAGTGAGTTTGGGTTCAGAGAAACGCGGTCTCTGTTTGCTTACCTCCCACAACAGTGCTCCCTCAAACACCAGGAGATATGTGTGGCTGAGTCCTGTTTTGTTTTGGCTTTTGTTTTAGATAAGTAACAGGAGAAAGGCTCACAAACCCATCTTTCTGTTCAGATGTCACAAGACTTGAGTGGAAATGTGATGTATTTCGCTCATCACTCAGGCTTTTAAACTAGTGTAAAATGACGATTTTGAAACATTAGCTTTTTTTCCCCTCCCATTTTGCCTTGACCTGAATTTAGGGAACCGACAGATTCTTTCCACCCTTCCTGTCCCCTTCAAGAAAAAATAAAGTTTTGTATTTAAATAATTTTGGTGTTATTGTACTTAAAAGACCCAGTTAGAAATGCAATTAGTATCTTGTTGATGACATCCCAGTGACAACTGAAGGTAATAAGGGCTGTAAAAAGTCATTTACTTCAATTGACTTATTGAAAATGCACAAGGGCTGTCAGTTTCATTAATGCAAAAAATGTAGGAAAAACCCTGCTCTCTTTCCTTTCTTCCCTTCTTTTTGAAGTTGCAAATATGTTACAAATAAACTGCTAAATAGATTTAATATTTGACATAAAGAACCTTTGTCCCAGATGTCTGACATAATTTATAAATTACTATGCTTACAGAAAATGTGTTATTGCTATGTGACTTTACCTTATTTTGTTGTAATGACTGGATATTATTCTTTGAGCAACAGGGAATAAAATAAATCACCAATAACTAGGTAATGTCCTGTAAAACACAGATACCAGCATAAATTCTATTCATATTTAAGCAACACGGGTTGAGGTTCAGTCATATAGTGAAAAATTTAGCATGCCCATTTTAAGGGTCTGTCTTGAAATATTTTTTAAGCCATTTTGTTAATCTTTTGGAATTGTGCTTTCTAGGGAAGACCACTCATCAGAAGCCACCCTGTTCCCTCTTCTGTAAAGTGAGCAAACTTTATTGTTGCACTAAGTCACTCACAAGGATGAGAAACAATGTCTTTAATGCTGAAGATTTCATCCATGACAATTAGGATTCCTTTTTCCAGTGACTGCATTTTCACCTTCAAATCCCAAAGGTCACAGAGAGGTAATGTTTTCATTAAAACATACCTGCTAAGGTGACCTAAGCCTTAACATAAACAAAGTCTTTTAAATGCAGACACCTGAAATACCTTGGTTTTCAATCCTGGCTCCAGTGTTTGAATCTCAAAGGTGAAGAAGACATACCAAATTCCTTTGAAGCCCAGTTTTCTAACCCTAAACTACTTACTAGAGGCAGATTTCCACTTGAAAACAATTAATCATGCATGTGGAAATTTTAGCAAATTTTAAATATGCAGTATTCCACATGTATATGTTTATTTCCAATTTGTAAAGATAGGCATTTTTAAAGTAAAAAGACCCTAGCTTTTATTTTATAAATATAGCTTACGTTTTTATATGGACATGTAATATAAACTTTCTCTTAATTAAGGTAAGGGAGTGTAAGCCCAAGAGTGAAACTTTCAGTACAGCATAGCCTATTACTGGGCATCAACCCATGACAACAAAACTGTGCCAAATTTTATGGGTGCATCAAACTATGCACATCATCATCAAACTAGGTGCACAGTTTACATAGATGAAGAATCTGAACCCCAGGTCCAACTAGGTTCTGTAAGGGTGAAGCAGTAGCTTTTCCATGGGCTCTGTATTTTAACATCTTCAAAACCTATACAGTTCAGCAGAGGTATCATCTATGCTCCTGGCTGACCCACAGTCCATATCATGCTTCCTCCAAGCTCCTCTGCAGGCAACTGCCAGATTTATGTTCCTTCTGTTTGTACGAGGAAGGGGGATAAGTCTAACCTTAAGGATTTTCTGCCCCCACATCCTTATTGACCTTCTCTCCAGCAACTTCTATTTCTCCTTTAATTATTCTGGTCTTGTGTTATAAATTCTCTGTGTGCATGTTCTTGTCTTCTTGTCAGTGGATGGGAAGCACAGAGCATTCAAAATCTGTGGTTCTTGATAAATGGTGAATACAGGCAGCAGGAGAGAGTAGATTCAAAGTTCCTCTTAGATGTCTCACCAAATACATTAAAATTTGCTAAAAATCATGGTTTACAAGGGAAATATTTACAGCTGTGGAAGGACTTGTTCACACTTTGCGATTAAATGAGTTATTTAGGAATTTTTCTGCAGCTCAGATCTAATCTGTTGGATGTTTTCACCTTTTTATTAGTAGAGACCTCGTTAGTGACTTATCTGAAATGAGTCTGATGCTTATAATTGCTGTAAATTTCCACATTAAACAAATAAACATCAATAAAACATGCAACACACCTGGAAAGTTTGCCATTTGAAGAAAAAGGCACCATGCTTTAGTAGATAGGGGTGATTTTGACGTCAGGAAACTTCTTTGATACACAATATGTGGGATTCAGCCTAAATGCTACTACTAACTCATGCCTGTGCGTTAGGTGTGTAGCAAACCAAACTTCCTCAGATAATGCCCAATATGACTTCTCAGTGGAGAGAAGCACCTTTGGAGGAAACCAGAGGGAAGTGCTCTGTAACTCCTTGTTAACACCTAAGTCTTAGGTGGATAAATCATTCATCTGCTGGCCTCGAAAACACTGTCTATGTCCACTGCCAGTACAGGCAACTTAGTTAAGGGGAAGGTCACATAAATATAATTTTAGTTATCTAAATTTGTTCAACTGTTTTGTCAAGCCAAGTGAAAAAATAAAGCATCTACGGAGGCTTGAAAGGACAGAAAGAACAGCAAACTGAGGTGGTGGTCTTCAAACTCAGGAAGAGTCAAATGCATAGTGTCTTCTTGTTAAACATGTTAAATGTATCAAATATACAGATCAGAGTGTAGTCAAGTTTTCCACTTAAAGCTTTAACGCCACTCTTTCTCGGAAAAGCTAATTCTGCTGTTTTGTAACAGCATGGCCTTTGCAGTGCGGCAAATTCCACTTTTGTTCAGTTAGGCCTGAATCTTCAAGAGCAGTAAAACTGCTCAATAATAATAATAATAGCTAGACAGTTATTAGTTATAAATTATATATTAAAACTAAAACTGGCCGTATCACTGAACCGAAGCCCCGTGTAAAACATATAGAAGCTGGTAAAACATTTATTATACAGTTAAACAGTGTAATGATTTAAGGAAATAATAGGGCTGCAAGAAAACCTGAATTGTGTTCCTGTCCTGAAAATATTCACAGTTCTCCTTACCCGTATACTTGTTCTGTAGAATAAAAAGGGATTGTCCATGTGTTTAATGTCTGCAAAGTTGCATGTTAGCAAACGTACGCAGGAGCTGGCTCTACTCAAGGAAGAAAAATGAAGCAAAAAAGTTAATTCCAATGAAAGGAATCTAACGATTCAAGTATGTATATATTGAAACAGTAACTTAGGAAAAGACTGAGTGAATGCATGTGTGACAAGAATGCCAATAAAGGGTCACAGGAGTGTGAAACTGCCTTGGCTCTTGTTCCAAAGTCAGCGGAGGCCTGTGGACTCCAGTGGGGTTTTGCACAAGGTCCTGAAAGATCCCTCAGAGTAATCTCAGCACTCATGAACACTGCCCAAAGAAATTAAATGGGTAGCTTGGCCATGACTGGTTTTCTTTTTAACAGGTAACTGGTTCTATGGTCATCAATGGAGCTACGTCAATCACACCAGCTACAGATCTATCTGGGGTCCAGATATGAATTTCTGATGGATTTGTTACACTGGCTGAGGTTGGAAACAATAGGAATCTGCACTGGGATGCTCAGCCCTGGTTTTCCAATTCTACCTCCTCAGAGTGTGAGAGAACAGGAGGGCAAATAAGGTGAGCAATCTTAACCACTCCACTTAATCCCCCACTACATGATGCTTAGATAGGCCAGTGACGTAGGAACATGATTACATGAGAGCAGACTTAAATATCTACTTTGTGTAGCTATGCAAGGATGTGCTGAGCTGGGAGTCCCCTGAGAGGTCTGTGTGAACTGCTAGGAGTAAACTCAGGTTTGAAAACTGAGGGTCACACGTATACCACAGAAACTATTTGCTTTAAATAGGAACCTTGGTTCACAAAATGTTTTTTCATATTTATTTTGATTTGATTTTCTTATAGCTTTTCATGTTCTAAGGGGGGGACGGGACTCTTTGCTAGGGTCTTGTCGTATATGTTTCCTACATTTCACGCTTGCAGTCTCAAAGGCTCTGAAAACAGATGTCTGGTTTTCAAAACAGGTTTTATTTTTTTGGCAATGCCAGACGTTTTACAATAGAAAATACAAAACAAAAACAAAGCCAGTGACTTCTGATGTCTGCTGTTTCCTTATCACCCTTTATTATGCTTGTTAATCAGGGCAACTGGGAGTATTTTAAATATTCGTAATATATACATTTCCCCCCCGCCCCGCAACATGTGTTTATTTTACAACAACATGAACCTTGGGGAAAAAAAAAAAGAAAAGTAGCTGCTATTATATATTTTTTTCAAAATGAAGAAGTAAACATGCAGCTTTCACATTTGCTACATCAAACGGATGCTATTTATTTAGTCGCTTGAGGCAGGAGGCCTGATCAGAAGAGAATTTCTTTTATGGCCTAAGGTGGTGAACTATTTTTAATAAGAACAATGCTTAAGGAAAAGAAAATTCCAAAAAAAACTCTTCAATCAGTTGGAGAGGAGAGAAGGGAAATCCCCTCTTGTGGTAAGGAAAGGTAATGAGCTACTGCTCCATAACACATCCAGCCCGGGCTGCCTTAACCTTCCTGCGCTGGAGGAGGGAGAGGTGTCACCAGGCATCATCTCATCTGAAGGTCAATGTGGAAACACATCACAAGAATCACATGCCAAAAAGTTCCTGTTTCTCCCATGTCCATGAGCAGAGGTGAGGGCAACCAGATCAGCCCTCAATGCCTGCGCTGGGGACGTCGCCAAGCAAGTGGTGTCCAACTGCTCCTTCTCTCCCACAGCTTTGTGCTTGTTTTGCTCGATAGCGCATGCCCAAGCATTCAAATACTCAAGAGAAAATAAGAAATGCTAAAAATATAATAAATGCAGAATTTTATTTCTTGGCCTCCCACAAGCAAGTGAAATGGCCCAAGGCAGAGGTAGTTGTCTGGGTAAAAATCATCCAGGAACCAGCTCAAGTCTTGTTCCCTAGCCTTATTCAGTTTACGAGTATAGACATAGCCCAAGGTCTTCTTTTTTTTAAACTACTTGCCAACAATATGCAAGCTAGAAATTACAAACAGCTGAATGAAAGCTGATGTAAACAATTTAAGAAATCAAGACTATTGAACCCATCATCAAGAATCATAAGACTCACAATAAAACATGACATAAAGGTTTCATTTTTATACTTTCAGAGTTAAGCCTTCACTTGAGACAAGGATATGTTTGTCACTTGGTTTCTATCTTCAATGTGAGCAATTAATTATGAATGCAAAACCAGGAAAAATGACTGACTGTGCACAAACTGAAATATACAATTTGACCCACAATGCAAATATTGTAAGAATATGACAGAATTTGAAACTTCAAAATTTCTTTTAGTCTCTCATTACTATATTTGGATAATAGAAAAGATTCTGGAAACTATAAACAGAATTTTTAAATAATAAAAATGTTGGAGTTTTACTCTTCAGGCCTCAGATTTCAGAATATTTCAAATGGTGTTTTAAGCACAACGAAAACTTTGTCTTACAACAGCATTTCCCAGAAGGTGTTTTCTTCTGTGCACAGAACTCTCAAATAAACAGATACAGTCTACTTTGCATCCCATCCCTTTGGTGAGAAAATGCACTTTTACTGTCTTGACTAACAAATAATAACGAACATGTTAATGTGAAAAGATAAAACAAGACTCTGAAATGCTCATTTGGGTCAAAATGAGTTTATTTCCCAGGGCATAGGGAATCCCAGCTGAATTGGTTGCTGCAGCGACACAAGAAACATGCAAACTGTACCCTCGATTAGAATCTGGGAGAGAGAGATAAAAGGTTTATCTGTGTGACAAGAGCTGTTTGATGGACTATTAGATGACACTTTTTTATGTTTGCTTAAATCTCACAGCTTCTGTTGCTGCTTTATCACTAGACCCTCCCACCCCCCACCCCCCCCACATCCCCCCCCACACCCCCCCCCAAATTAATAATCTTGCCTTTCAAGGAAGGCTTTCTGGCAAACAAAAGTGATCAGAGCAAATATGTAAATATCATTAATATTTTGCTTCAAAACCACATGCAAAGACATGCATGCGTGTGTGTAAATGTTCAGGCACCCTCATAGGCTCTGCATGTAAATTTATCCGTGTGTGTTTGTTTTGCATTATTGTGTTTCACACGCCCTTTAGCAGGTCAAGATTTCCAAGCACTCATGTGTTTGTGAGTTGGCATAGGCACAGAGAAGCAGATACTACTGCATGAACCTATGGCCGTAAATCAAGATACAGATATATATATGCTGTACCTATATGTGCCCAAACATAAATATATTTTGCACATATTTTTATGAATATGTACACATATAACCAAACTGTCATGAGGTAATGTACTCATGAATATTTATGGTTTTTATATATAAATCAATACACATATATTTTCATTTACCTAATATATGTATGTATATCATATATGCATATATATTATTGTACATATATTGCGTGCATATGCAAAAAGATACATCAAAACCTAAGTTTAAATATGATTTGATGCATTTTAGTCTCCTTTTAATGCTTTGTCTTGGACAAGCGGCTCCAGTGAGACACAGTGCTGATCTGATGTAATTCAACTGTGTTCTCGGTGTTGCTTCAGGGTGGTCACAGCCGCGCAGTGGTGGGCTGAATGAATGAGGTGGATGGCTATAAATGAGAGGCGAGATGACAGAGGAGCAGACCTTGCAAAGTGTGATGGGGATAAGGAGTATAGCCAGCTCCTTAATCAGATTTCCTAGAATACAGATTGTATTTGTTTATAGGTTTAGTGTGGATAAAAGTTGCTGCCTCTTCTTCTGAAGTTCTTTTAACTACTTGCTACAGCACAGGGCTATAACTCACTCCCACTTACTCCATAGTTAGAAATGGAAGGGCCTACAGGGAAAGACCTTTGTTTCAGAGGCCTTCATGAATTCTGCCAAAGGACAATACCCTGGCAGAGACTCATTTAGCCTTTGTTTTCCTTTAAAAACACAAAACTGGGGGAATTTTGCACACAAAGCAATGTTGTCAGAGTTGAAGTTGTGTATGGTGGTGCCCTATGTATTTGTCCTAGTTTCAGCTGGGATAGAGTTAATTTTCTGGTGTAGTACTGTGTTTAGCATTTAAGATGAGAGTAATGTTAATAACACAGGGATGTTTTAGTTACTGCTGAGCAGTGCTTGCATAGATTCAAGGCCTTTTCTGCCTCTCACCCCATGCCACCAGCGAGTGGGCTCGGGGTCACAAGGGGTTGGGGTGGGACACGGCTGGGACAGTGACCCCAACCGACCCAAGGGATGTCCCACACCATATGGCATCAGGCTCAGCATATAGAGCTGGGGGAAGAGCTGTCGGGGGTTTTGCTGCTCGGGAACTGGCTGGGCATCGGTCAGGAGGTGGCAAGCAATTGCATTGTGCATAATTTGTTTTGTGTATTAATAATAACAACTTATTATTATTGTTGTTATTGTTGTTATTTTCCCTTTCTTTTCTGTCCTATTAAATTGTATTTATCTCAACCCATGGATTTGACTTTTTTTTTTGTTTCTATTCTCTCCCCCATCCCCCTGGGGGAGTGAGTGAATGGCTGTGTGGTGTTTAGCAGGTTAAACCACAACAGTACTGCATCACTAAGCACTTATCAAAGCAGAATTAACACTGCCAGCAGCTTTGAGGCATGCGCCTTTTGCAAAATATCATAACCAAATACACCTGCAGGCTCCTTACCTCCACCCATTCTTCCCTAAGCTGGAGCTCACATCCTGCTCTTTAATATCATATTCAGGTACATAATTCGTTATTGCACTAAACACTCTTCACTGCTGATTTTTCTGAGTTTTAGTGGTTGCATCACGCTGGGCCGAGAACAAGACAACTGATCAGATAGGTGGGCTAAGATGACTTTCCACCTATCTGATTCTTCAGCTAGCTGGAAATGACAGTGGCTTCCTAGCACAGCTTGCAGCAAACCAAAAGCTACTTTAGGTGACATCAAGAACAGTTTTGCTTCCTAAATGGCTTTATGACTCACAGTGTTTTTGGATTTCGATAAGACTGATGACATTGCCTTTGTCGTCGCTCCCTCTCCTCCGCCTCACCTGTCTGCCAGATGTTGAACAGGCAACCAAATTGCCTGTTTGTTCTGCTGTTGCATAGCCTCAAATCAGAGTGGTTTAACTTCCCAGATAGGGCTACCAGGCTGTGGCATCCAAAGACCTAATCCTGATTTGCTTCTGCTGTCGCAGAGAGATAATCATCAGCTATGGGCCTGAGGGACAACTGGTCATGGTACAGCTTCAGCTGTTGCAACTAAACAGGAACCAGATGGGGGGTACTGAGGATGCATCTTGTGTTCTGCACACCCATCAGTAGCTAAAATCTGCATCTGAGTTATATTTCCTTGGTGGCTGGTGGAGGAAAATGGTCACTTTTAGAGCAAAGTTCACCTTATCATAAAATAAACATACAGAATAGGCAGTATTAGTCATGTATCTTGACTCTCAGGGGATCTTAGGAAGGTTAGGTGGGATGTACACATCTAAAAATAAATGAACTCACTCAACAGTAAGTTGGAATCTTAGGGCTTTTACTTGGTCACAGCAGTAGAGAGCTGATGAGCGGCAAAATGTGTTAATTTACAATAACTCAGCTGGGTTAGACTGTAAATTTTCTGTCCCAGGTGCTCTGAAATTGTCCAAGTGACATTCTGTACTAGCTGGTTTCTAGAAACATCAAGGAAAAATATCTATATAATGTGTGTGTATATATGTATACTTATATATATGTGTATTATATGGGAGAGCAAAAAAGTAAGCGAAAATGAAAATGCATCAGAAATGAACGGAAGTTACTCCATGTAGAGCAAATCTGTTCTCTATGTCTACCTTAATCCATGCACTGCAATTAAATCTATTTCTCTGCACCTGAGTCTATTCACTACATCAAAGCCAACCCACTAAAAGTACTTATTTTACAGTAATTCACCTATTAATTGGCATTTTCCTGCCCTGCGCCCCCCATCCCAGCCCTCTTACTGTCTTCCTGGAATGATTTATCATGAACGGTGAAAATTCCCATGTGACCTTGTAGTATAGGGTAACTGGAAAGTGTGAATGGTGTTGGAAGGACTCATTGTCTGATTTATGTTATGCCAAAAATAAGCACTTCTGCTCAGGCTCAGCCTTGTTAACAAATTTCTTCATCCATGGGCAAAGCAGTCATTGCTGCCAAATTATGCAGTAATGCCCACTCAGCAGGAATAGTTCTTCTTCAAATCATAATGCCACTGATTTTATTTTTGGGTTTTTTACTTACTCTTGATTTACATCTGTTTAAGGGTGGGTGAATGAGGTCTAATGACCCCCAGAAAGGTTGCTTTTGATTTATACTGCTGAGTGAGCATCAAGCTTACTCTTCCAGGGAAAATCTACCTGAGCCATAGTAGACCTTAAAATATACTGGATATTAAAATGACAACCTTTGATTTCCCTTTTCTTTCAACTGGAGCATGAGCAGGTAAAAAAAGGGTTTTAAAATATGTTTTTTTTAATGTTAAAAGATGTTCTCATAGGAAGAAAATAACTGCAATGCTAAGGAAATGCATTATATAGTCAAGAATGAGAAAATGCCCGTGGCTTTAAAAATTTGTTATTTTGTAATCCACCTATCCCTCCCCACCAAAATATTAAGAGTGTCACTGTTAAAATGGAGAGACACTACATCTTCAGATGTAGGGATGCTCAGAGCATGGGGATATTGCAGACTGCGGAGACAAATGGCAATGAAAATGGGAACGACAAAGCTAATTCCTGCACAAAATTTTCCTATTAGTTCCAACAAGGTAAGTGCAGAGAAACCGTCCTGTAAGGGTAGAGCGACCCCGGTGTAAAAGTAAAGCCAGCATCCGCTGAAGCGTGGTATTGCGACACCAACACGAACCTGCCTGTCCTCATCACGTGGGTAAACAGCAAAGAAATGCCAACCAACCCAAATACCACTCAGTGAGACACGAACACTGATAAATATTTGCTATGTTTTGCTTTGAAGAAAAGCAGGTAGGCACTTTCGGAAATTGAGCCTAGGAAGCAGTTGGAGCTGGTTGTTTATCCATTGATTAGGGTCTTTATGCTTTTTTTGGGGCTGGATTTCACTGTAAGGAGGTCATAATATGTGCTGCTGGTGTGGAAAAAAATGGACCTCTCTGCCCAAGAGTTCACAATCAAAAGATTTCAGGTCTGGGCTGGGAAGCGGAAGTGTTCAGCTTCCAAGGAGGCTGATTTTGTGCAAGTCAGGTATTCTGAAGGAATAAAAAAAATTGATAGGAGTGGCAGGAGTAGGTCTCATTTACGGTAAGCGCTACTCAAGTGCCTGAGAAAGAATCATTCCCATCCCCAAAGCTTTCGCAGCCTAAGCAGGTGGTTTGTAAAGGCAACATGACTGCCTGCCATTTGCTGGAAGAAGGTAAATGCACATGGGAATTCTGTGGCAGAGGCACGGTTAGAATTAGATGCCGTGTTAGTACTGAAATGGAAAGGCTTCTTTGCCTTCTGGTTATGCTTAGTAGAAGTTTTGCTGAATTGGGATCCAGGACTTCTCCTTCAGAGACTTTGACGTGCCCTGCACCTCAGTTTCCTATCTACAGGGAGAGTAATAATGTTATTTACATCAGATTATATCTGGTTAGTCATGAAAATGATGTAGAATTCTATAACATTTATTAAAATGGTATGAAAGAACAAGATTCATCCACTACTTATTACTCATTGGTAGGATTACTCACAGGGTAGGTTTTTTCCTGATCAGATGCCCACCATCCTTTTAAACAAAAGAATAATGTGACTAACAGAAATTACTGTAATGTTGATAGTGAATGACAAATACCTTTATTCCGTTAATTCTTCTTCATATTTTTAAAGAAACGACCAAATGAAAAACAGCCTTTCTGCAAATGTTCCTATGAACTAAAGCCACTTATGGCGAATAGGTATGAGCAGTGAATTAAAAACACACGCCAGATTTTGATCTCAGTTCAGCAAGTTTTGCTTGGGCACAAGTCCATTGGCGTCTTCACCCAACCAAGCAAGACACAAATCAGGCTGACATACGAATGCATGTCAGATAAAAGTGTGCAGGGTTATGTCCATATTAGTCATGCGATAACAGGACAGATACATGTTAGGGTGGAACAGTGTTAGCAAATTATCTCACAAAAGGCTATTTGTCTTCCCTGGGACTTGTGCCACCGTTTTAACAAGTCTGAATAAATCTACATTCCTGACTTTCCGTCATGGAGACTTAATCCAGCTCGGTCAGCGAAGGGATGCAGGCTACAATAACTTGGTTGGAGAAGGAAAAGCTTTCAGAAGGTCTTACACTTGCCCTCCTGTGGGTCCATGTTTCTGCACTCAGACTCACTAGGGTGCCCAGCAGCACGCTGGGGAGAGGGCAAAAGAACGGACTCATTAGAGATGCCTGCAATCCAGCTACGTTGAGGCTGGCTGGATTCCCTTCAAGATCCTTGGCCAGATGTTGAAACATCAGTAATGTGTTTCATCTTATCTGCTGTAGCAGAAGCTATTTCTGTGTTGACTACAAAGGGAGCTGAGGGGGACTAGCTTGGGTAGGGTGTGTTTGTCTTGTTGGATGCAGATAAATTTCACTCTAATCATGAGTCAGAGCTCCTCATGCCTGGCAACCCTCAGCAGAAGGCAAAGTGTAAAGCCACTTCATTTTACTTTTTCCTGTATTAAATGGCAGTGACACGAGGACATTTCTGAGCCCTGTGTGCCACTGGTCCCCTCTCTGTGATGGTACGAGCACCCCCACAGCAGAAACGGCTGGCATTTAAGCTCCCAGTTGGCTTTGCTTAAGCCACCACTATTTTGCCCTGAAGTGCACTGGGAGCACTCACATATTCTGTCTTTCAGCAGCAGTCGCAACAGCCTGTAGCTAAAAGCTGTAGGAAACAGTAACTCCATAAACTTCTTCAGCTAAAAATACAAAGCTGGCCTGCCTACGCCTTAAGTTAATCAAGCACAGATACATTGCAAGGGGTGAGCAGAGAAAGAGAGAGCATTAGACCTGTTTTCCTCTCCCCAAAACTCAGCAGAGCAGAATGGATGCCCTGGATCACATCTGCCCATGCTCAAACCTCTGCTTGCCTGCGGCTTTTAGGTTATGAGCTCTTTTGTAACCAACCTGTGACATACAGGTATTTACAAGAGAAATTTCTGATCACATGATCTTGCTGGCTGTCAGCCACCAAATATTATTAAATATACTGACTCTAGGACAGCCATAGACTGGGAATAGCTCTGATCAACTCCTAACCTTGTTTACTGGAGCAGGACCTAAATTGTGAAGTTTACATATTGTTTAATACCGTGACCTCTGCGCACTTGCTAATCCCTCATCCACTGCTCTGCAGCTTCTTTCTTGTCCACAGCCTCCAGTCTAATACCCAGAAAGATGCTTGGATTTCTGAAACTGCAAACCATGCAGCTGTCAAATTCGCAGAGGACGTTTTGTTGAGTCAGCACACCACCTCAGCACGACCACAGCTATAGTATCTCTCCTTCCTATGGATAATCACATCTTCACATGCGCCTTCCCGCTGCAGCAGGATTTTGATACTAACAGCAAGGTTGCTTCTCGCTCTCAGGGCAAGCAGAAACACAGAGAAAAGACTTCGGATTCCGTTATCCAGATAAATAATGTTTCAGGAATCAATGTTTATATACTTTGAATCACCAAATTTTCCCCATTGTGAAGATTTTTTTTAAAAACCCAACTATCAAACGTTATTTTTGGTGGTTTTATATTCGGGAATATTTAATTTGTATTATGAACTTAAGACTATCCTCTTTTAGCTAGAAATGCCCAGTGCTTGATTAGTGCAGACTCAGAGTATGGGCTCACAGAGAAGTAGAGAGGACACAAACCCACAGTGTATCACCCTACAGTATCTGCATACTGAGGTGTACTTACCTCGCTGCACATGCAAGGTGCTCCATCCCTCTTTCACGGCGAGTGTAGTTCCTTCACATTTTTCCTGCATGCATTGCAGGCAGTGCTCAGGATGCAGCTGATGTGTTGGAAGTTCACACCCTAGCTCATCCTAGTCATTACTTGTATAACAGTAGACTAAAAATCACTGCGCTGGAGGTGGTGGAGCTGCACTAGTGTATAGGTAATAGGGGAACAGAATAAGGCGGTGGCACTTTCCTTCCCTGAAAAGCATGGGGGGACACTTGGAATGTCACTTCACCAAATCTGAAACAATTTCAGGTGGCTCAAGATGAGTCGAAGAGGAAGATCTTTCCTGGAGGATATTCACTGAGAGAGAGATCAAAGCAGGTAGGCACATAAATCCTGTGGCAAAAACGTTGTATGTAGAACCCAGATAGACCCAAAACAGAAAACCTGGCAGTGCCTGTCATGCAGAGTTTCACCGGGGAACGCTGATTCAGCAGTTTTGTACCATGGGAAAGAAAAAAAAACCTGTCACTGCTTCTACAACTAAGTTTATTGGAATATCTGATTATTAAGAAACACTAAAGGAAACTACCTTGTAGAGCCACTTGAGCGAATCTGTTCCCTCCAAGAAAGTGCCTTTTTGCCCTTCCATCTTAGGAAAACTTTCCTCTATTCTAGGAAACAGCAGCTCTCCTCCAGGAAATTCTGCTACTTAAACCTCAGTTTTCCTGAAATGTGGCAAAACAAAAATGACACTGATTTGAAAGTTTTGAAATAGTAGTTCAGAAGGAAATGTTTCATTTGTAAGTAACGTATTAAAAATCAAGGAATTCTCAACATAAATACTTTCCTGAAAAAAAAAAAAGACTCAGCCTTATAACTTTCCTGAAAAAGATAATAATTGTATTTAGGTAAATAATTGCCCCTGTGAATGTCTTTTTTTTTGTTTTTGTTTTTGTTTTTAATAGTACAGTGCTAAATAGCTGTGCAGGCAATGAATAGGTTTGATTTATAGGAAATAACTAAGGGCAAATAACACAGAAAAGGAGGGGGAGGCTTTGAAATGAGATTGTGTAAGATGTTATTAAGAAATATTAAACAAAGGCCTTCCCTGAAACAGAATCATGTTAATATTGAAATTAAATACCTTTAAAATATAAGATGCACACTTCACAATATAGATTCTCCTAGGGCTTTGATTATGAGGTGGCAGGAACAAGCCTATAATTGTTATTATATGGTGATTTCTATTTAAAGCAGATTGTTCCAAGAGCTGTAATCACCACTGCATAAGCAAGGTGTCCTTCAATAGCTAAGAAGGAATTAGGATCCAGAGCAAAGGTAAACATAAAAACCTATTTAGTTGTTGGCAATTTTTTGTAATCATGTAATTGAACCTAGAATTTGGATATTTCTAAATAGATTTAGCAGTTGCAAGTTAGATCCTGTCTTGAATCTAGATCCTCTTCACATATCAGGTCAACATTTATTCTGTATAACGGAATAGAATTATCCTGAGGGAAATGATGCCTTCAGAAATGTTTGCTCTGTACCTTTGGCCTGAGGCATCATCCTTAGAGACCAAGCCATGTGAAGCAAAGAAATAGCCTGTAATGGAGCTGTGAAAATCGTAATAACATCTGGCATGGTAAAACAGAAATTAGTAATTATCATTTCCCAGCAGAGCAATGGGAAGCAGCTATTCTCTCTCCATGAGGAAGAAAATAATTAATGCTTAAAATAAAAAAAAGTCTTAAGGAACCAAATTAAGTTTACCTAATCAAATGCTCTAATACAGGGAAATTTGTCTGGATCACCATTTAACTAAGTGGTTATTTAAATGGGTGTGGAGTATTTAACATGAATTTGAGATATTTGCTCCCTTTACATCCCATGGCAACACATTCCATAAGTTAATTATATGCTGTCTTTAAAAAACCCAAAACATTTAATCCATTTCACGGTGGCTATGTTGGTCATCAAATGCCTAGAACAGTTAGCATCTCGGTGAGAGTATCAGCTCAGCAATTTTTAAAACCAAAAGGGCTGATTTTGTCATCTTGCTTGACCTATTAAAAGATAAAAGCTATTCCTGCTTTAACTACACTAGATCCTGACTTTACAGCAGATATCACTCTAGATTTGAAAATGGCTGGTGGTAAAAAGAGTGGTTCCAATATTTAATTACTCTCATTTCTTCCAGCCTGTGGTTCTTCAGCTTCTACTTCCACCTTTTGGACCTTGCTATACCCTTGTTTGGTAGAATAACTATCCCTCTTCTTGTCCATCATTGATTTTTGGTTGAAGTGTAACACATGCTGTTTGCTCGGGTCCATGTTAGACAATTGGGATCATAATCAGCCCCTTTTCATGACTCATCTCTCCTGTGCTTTTTGTACTGTTAATATATTTTTATCAGCATTGATGTAAAGGTTTCTTGCAGGCAAGACGTCAAATAATCATTTCAGGCCGACAGTGCTCAAAAGTGATGCTTTCTAGTCAATGACCTGCTCCAGCCACCTCTGCGTGACAGGCCAAGAGCTTCTGAACTGTCCCTCATTAGACTTCTGTCCAAAGATAAGACATGGGGTGTTCCAGATACCACATCTCCTTTCCCAGGCAAATTAGTCCTGAACAAATAACACCGGCCTAACCAAGATTTCTAAAATGCATAATCCCTTCCCAACAGTGTTCTGTTAACCTCTGATGAACCTTGCCCTCGTTTGGACTGCTGAATCCCCCTTGAAAGAAAAATGCTACTGCTGTCTGGAGACAGGGTCTGTTAGCACTGGCAGAGGTATTTCCTGAAGATCAGCTGTCTGATCCTAGTGGGGGTATTGCGTGACTGAATTCATCTCAAGCAAACCAGAAGAATCCTTTTTGTCTGGAAACTTTGACCTCCTGTGTGAATTGGATCCTGAATGACTTCCTGTTCAAGCTAGGGAATGTCCATTCCACCAGAAAAGGGACACGAGGAACTACTGGTTAATGCAAGAAAGCAGACATTTATCTCAGTTGCAATACTCTGAGGACATAATTTGGATTTCAAGTGGCCAGAGCTTTTGCAACAAAACCTGTCAGGAGCAGTATCACCAGGAGGCTGCATGGCCCGGGGCTTGGGACACCACTGGCAGAGAGGTCCTGGCAGAGGCTCCACAATGCTCTGTGAAGTGTTTGCAGGGAGTGGATGGGACTATGAGACCATGTCCTTGATGGCTTTTCATGTATGGGTGCAGACCTCAACTCCAAAACCTGATGCCCTCCCATCATATAAAAGTTCACATCTGAACGTTAGGGTTGATTTTTTGTTTTTTTTTTTTTCAAGTGGAATAAAACATAGAAATATCGCACCACAGACAAAAAGCAGCTATGAAAAGATAAAACACTTTTCACATTCATGCCCGTGGTTTCTTTTTTTACATTATTTTTGCTGGCTTTTTTCATTCTGGCCCCTCTATATTATAAGGAAATTCAAAATATGTTTTTAAAAGTACAAAGTATGAATTGATCCTTTAAAAGAAGGCATGCTACATTAGAAACCTCTGTTGCATCATTGATATGGTAACTTAGATTATTTTAGAATATCCTAGGGCAAAAACTCACTGTGGTTTCTCTGAGCTGGCAGCGCAGATGGAAAGGTAACTGTTGTGACCAGACTTTTTGGATATGAAAACACACAAGAGAGCTGTTTTCATTCCTCCATCATGTGACAAAGAAGCGGTCAAGTACACTTTAGCAGTTCAGTCTGCCTACAGTTTTTAAAAATCACTTGTGATCTTCAACGTAGAAGAAATAAAACACTGAACCTTCAGTGCCTGTTAGTTAACACTGACACCTTGCTCGTGGCCAGTGATGCTCCTTATTTCTAGTTTCTTCTCATACTTAAAGCTACTAAAAACCCATCCAGCATTTTCCTACCTTTATGTGCTCATGTCGGAGATCCCACGTTAGGCCCACAGCTGCCAAAGGGAGCTCTGTGGGTTGAAAGCTGGGTGCAGCAGACCACGTTTCTCTTCCACCGGAGTGATACAGAGGTTGTTGTCCTAACTAGAGGTAGAGATACGACAAGGCTGGGTGTTCACAAGGCACATATCCTGCTCCAAGTGGGATAAGAAACATCCTGAACCTTCTTCTGCCTGCTCTGGCTGGTGGATATCAGTGTGCTCCACACCATCCTGCTGCACATCTCTCCCAGGCTCTGTTTTCTCTCTGCCTCCTGAGAGGTGGCTGCGCTGGACAACAGGGTTGATGGAAATAAGAATTTTTCCCACTGAAATTATATGAGTTTGTTGACTGGAATGTTTTTTGAATTCATGCTGATCAAGGAGATTTGTTTCAATTGAGGGGAAAAAAAAAGCAGTAAGAAAATGGGAAAAGGGTTTTGGAAAAAATGTAAATGTTTTTTATTTGCACAATTTCAAAGTATTCTGAGGTGATGTTTCATTTAAAAATATACTTCAGTTTTATTTAGAGTAGAATAAACATCCTTTTCAAGGACTCAGAACTGCAACATTTCATTTCAGCCTGGAAAAAAAAGACTTGAAACAAAACTTTTGCTGCTGTTCTTGATTTCACTTCTCATCTTTATGTCACTTAAAAAAAAAAAATAGTCAGAAACCATATGAAAAAGTAACTGTGAAACCCAGAAATGGTGGGAGCCAGAAAAACCTTTCTGGGTTCCACATCTGTTTCCACATCTCATGTATTTATATAGAAAACTGTTGGGCTTCTTAGCATTTTTTTGTTCATCTAATTGTACTCATGTCTATAGCAATGGTGCATGATCTTAGAGGAAATATCTGCTACTAAAATGAGAATGATACCTCCAGGTAAGGGGAAGACAATTTGCAAGTTCTGCTACTGATGGTGTAACGTCATCAGAGGAAACCTGAAAACCAGCGCGGGATCCTCTGAGAAGGGGCTACTACCTGTGTATGCATCTTGCGTTGTTTTTTTTCACAGAAACCCATGAAACTTATTTTCAGTAGCTTTCCTCTTTTCTTTTTCTTGCCTGATTTCCAAATGGGAGGTCAGGTCAAACTTCTGGCTGGTATAATAGCTAATTACACCCCCTATTTGGCCTAGGATGCGGGGTGAGGCATAAATTAGGACCTGATAGCTTAGTTGGTGCCGCAGCGGGTTATTAGATGTGTGTCAGCGAGCAAAGTTCTGATCAAAGCTTACAGCGAGGCAGCCAGAGGTCGTGAAGCATGGCTGGGGACTAATTGCTGGGCTGTGCACTAAAAGGAAGTTTGCAATGAAAGGCCATTAAGCTGCAGCCTTTCCAATCAGTAGAGCAAAGCTATGGAGAAATGCTGATTGCTGAGCAGGCAGGGAAACAAGGGGGTCCAGCATGGATCCTGCTCCGGGTGACAGTGATGGCTCACCTCATTTCTAAAGAGCTTTCATAAGGAAGGGCAGAATCTGCTCCTAAGCGTCAGTCCTAGGAAAGGCTTATTAACCCACTGTCTTAATTTAAATGTGTTGGTGAAACGAAGCGAACCTTTTTTAAGAGCTGGCATTTACAGAGAAATTTGGCTGGTTGTAAAATGAGCCGGCAGCAACAAAACTTCACTTGTAGGGCAGAGAATGGTGAGGATAGAGGGCTTAGACACTTGAAAAGCATACCAAGGTCTTTGAATGACAGCTCTTACATCCATTGAAAGAAAAAGTTATAGCAGCTTTTTATTCTCCAAAGTTTCCTACACACTGCTCAGCACATCAGCTGTATTTTGCCATTTTACAAATGGGGAAACTGAGGCAAAATGAAATAGGCTTCACTTTTTTTAAAAAAAATTTTTATTTTTAACATTCGCATTCCCACAGGTCAGACTTTCTGAAGTCCAAATGACATAATTAAGCTGATTTGAAGGAGAATGAACAACCTTTTCCCCATTTTTATTCCCTTCTGCTGCAGAAGTTAATCACTTGTGACCTGCCAGTCACATCTTCAGTCTTGTTTCCTTTCAGATATTTTTCAGAGCTCTGAGAAATTTTCCCAGTTAAACCTTTCTTGAGGATGGTACCCACCTCAATTTCTCTTTCTTTTTAATCAGAAAATTTTGATTAAAGTAAAATAAATCATGGCTTTCTATATGCTCAGTGAAGATGAGGACAAATGCTTCTATTTTCTAAATATCAGTATAATTTTTATGAATGTGAACAGTTTAAATGACCTAAGTATTTAAGTTATAATATGACCCAAGACCTAAATAGCAGAGTCCAAATATTTTCATTTCTGTTTAAAAAGGGCATCTTGAATATAAACAACGACAAATAGCTAAGAAATGTCTAGTGGCTCTGGCCAAATATGGATTATCAGAACCAAAGTTGGAATTTCCACACAGGGAAATTTCCACTCCGTCAACATTTATTTTCAGTCTCGTTTGGGACAAAAAGTCACATTTTGGGGGAAAGGAAAAGAATCTCTTGAATGTTTCAGTCAGAAATGTTGAAATGTGTTTGTGTCACTTTGGCTTTCAGTTGCTCCCATCTATGCTCCAGCAAAGTTAGAGAATTTGTAGCTTAGATGAGTCATGTCCAGCATTTCTTCATGAGTTTTTTGCCATAACTACATTTCTCGTGAACCCACGTGTCCCAACTCAAGGAAAAGTTTATTGATTTGAGTCAACATCCAGCCTGTTGGGCCATGTCAGTTAATATAAAATGAGAACTGCCGGAGGGACAAATACTGTTGCAGTTTTAGCTTAAAAAAAGCTTACGCAAACTCTCACCTGGGTGGGAATCACTTTTCAGCTCTCTCTCCTCCTTTCCCTTGCATCTGGCTCACATTTTCCTTTTCGTCTCCCCTACCTGTCCTTGGGGTAGGATGTGAAGGTGTCATTGGCAACGGTAATTATTAAGTAGTATAACGCTATTATCAAGGCATACCACCAGCCTGTCAATGAAGTCATACCTTTTAAATGTACAGTTTATTATTTAAAAGCATATAATGAACCTTAAAAAAAGTAAGCCATGGCTGTAGTTTTCTTTCTTTGGATCAAAGGAATTGTAGTTCCATGTAAATGAATGAATTTAGGGAAGAAACACTGAAATAAAGATTAAATCTCTGTGTGGTATTTCACAGGTGACACAGAAAACAAAAGCAAGATTTAATAGCTTTCCTAGCTGCTGCAACCTATTTTCTTTAAAAGAAAATCACTTGCTGTGTTAAAGCACGAAGGGAAAGAAAAAATTTGTTGTTGTTGGATTTGTCTTTTTCTTTCCCTTGGTATTGAAGAGAATGAGAAAAGAAATCTGTTTCATGTCTCTTTCTGTGCTTTTCATACAATTTAACTAGATTATTAGAAATGTTCAGTAATAATCTGTAGATGAAAGGAACATTAACTCTTGAGTATTATGATTAAGGCTTGAAGTCATTTGAAAATTGTATGTGGAACATGATCTATTACATCTTATGGCAAATAGGGGCTCATATATTTAGGCTACAGCTAAAGAGTAACATCTGCCTATGTATTGAAGAACTAATTGCTAGCAAAAGAGAAATGAATATGTTTGTGACTTGGTACGGTAAACCCGGCAGTAAAGAGAATACGGTCCTGATGTGGAAAATTGGAAAGTCAGTTGTTCTGCAGAAACAAACCATTCTTCTGTGAGGAGTAATGGAAGAGATCTTTTTCTTTTTATATCCTGAGAGAGTAGGCAAGACCAAGACTATATGATTTTTAAGTTGAACTTCCAAACCCATAATGGATAAGTTGGTTTCAATAGATGTTGTCAGTAATGCTGCCAACCACAAAGGTGCTCTGGCAAAAAACCTGCTCCTGTTGAAGTCAAAGGCAAAATTCCTTAACCTGTAGCACCCACCGTCGTACCTAGATATTTCAGAAATGAACCAAACACCCGGGTTTAAAAGTAGTATTTTAACTTCCCTAAATTCATGTTAAACTTGTTGCTGGGCTTTAGGTTCTGCTTGCTGGGAAGTCAGACTGATGCCATTTGAAAATTTCAGATCTGGATCCAGTTTTTGATTTAATGTACTCTCAACACTTCAAGTTGTTCAGTTCCAAGATTTTAGTTCAGGTCTTTCTATTCTCAGTTTTATAACTTCTTACATGCAGTTGTTTGAAGTCTCTAAAATGATTAATGTGCATGCAACTCTGTGAAAACATTCTTTGGTGTTCCTCCAGTTTTGTGGTTTCATACATGAGAATAAGAAGCAAAGAAGAAATATTATCCTTTGCCTGCACTGTAGCAAGTACCGCTAGTCATGTAAATATAGCTCCAAACACAGCAAAAGTTGCTCAGCTGTATTTGAAACACTATTTGCAGAGCTCAGCTATATTTTACTAAAACAGCTGTTGGAATCCTATGTCTTTAAATGAATAATTCACTTGTATGAGGAAAGAAACCTGAATGAATTCTTCAAGTGATGTAAGCTGCTATCAGGAGAATCACAAGAAGGGTACAGGTTTATTACCCAGAGCCTTTTCACAAGGCTTTGGCCACACAATTAATTAGTCAGGTTTAAGCATCTCAGAAGAGGGTCCTTAGGTGTCAGAAGAAATCATGGTTAAGAGACAGGTAGGTAAAGCATGTATATCTGGAACTGAGGAACCATAGATATGAGGTTCAATAGATGTATATGTACGCACAGCATTCACAAGTTTGGGTAAACACAATCCATAGACATTCTGGAAAACAGTGATTTAGAAAAGGCATCCAAACAACATGAAGATTATTTTGTGCAGAACACCATTTTCTGTACAAGTTGCTAAAGTGAGGGATACAATTCTGGTATGTAGAATCTACAGGCTGTTAAGTTCGAGTAGAAGGTAATGCTGTTCAGGTACATGACATCACTCAGATTGGTACTGAAATAATATGTGCAATTCTGGTATTCATGTCTAAACCAGGATGTAGCCAAATTGGATGACTACAGAATTATTAGAGTTCAGGGTCCAAACCAAAAATGTCCAGTCCTCAGTGAAGTTCTTTAGTCTCTGTTGCAGACACTCATGCGAGATGATTGTAGCAGTCTCTTTGTGCTTAAAGTTTTTAAAATATGACTGTTGTTGATCATTTTGATCCACCATTTGCTCTTCTAGTGTAGATATATGAGGATAGTCTTTTCAGTTGCTTCTTCTACAATCTGCAAGGATTTTTCCTGCCCTTCCTGTTATGAACCTCAGCCCAGAATGTCTCATGTAATCCCTGATCCCAGTTAGATGGAGGCAAAAATGTTGTTTGGCAAACCCTTCAACACACTGACAGCTCCCGAGTCCATGGCTTTTCCCTAACCCTGCCAATACACCCCATAGATGTGTACAGGGCAGAACAAGGTCTATTGGCAGTGGAGAAGTATCATGATAACCATTTTTCCAGGCTGAAGCTGAATCTTGCATGTCTAGCCTAGAATAAAAAAGTTACTGGACTCTATTTTATAGGCACAGGTTAAGCAGATGGTCAACTGTGTTGATGGATAAATAATTTTCCAGTCTGCACAAAAAGTGATGTAAAACACCCACATAGAGAACATGGAGAAGTTGCAAACTTATAAGGAGATCCTCCTAGTCAAGCAGTATTCAAAATTATACATGAGTCTGCAAAAAAAAAATCAGCATGGACTGACGTCTTCATCCACAGCCAATGCAAATCCTGGAACATACCCAGGTATAAGGTAAGACTGCCTGGAGCCAAAGATATCACAAAACTCCCAGTACAGTCAGCATTTCCTGACCCCACTCTGCTCAAACTCCTTTTCCACAAAAGAAAGAGCGAATCAATACCTAATTAGTTTATGCATTTATGCACGACTCTCTAATGTCAGACTATAGATACATTTGTGCCAATGCATTAATATTGACATGGACTCCACTAAAATACTACTGAAGCACTAGAGGTATTGAGGACATTGAAATTACACAAATGTGACTATGCAGAAGATAAATAATTTTGAGCCTATTTAGTGGACTCTGAATATTAAGACAACATAGCAAGCCATGTAAGCCTTGATATCCTTCAGCACATCTGCTCCTGTGTGTAAGTGATGGATAGCTCTTTGTTCTGTGTGCTGTGGGTTTAACTCACTGTTGACAGGTTATTAGTTTGAACTACTTAGTTGGAAAGTGTCATTTTAGGTTCCAATTCAATGTGTGTCATATCTCTTTCTCAAAAGAATTACAAATCTTGATTAAAGTCCTGTTGAATGCGCTGTTAGGGTGCCACTCTGGATTTACATTACTGGAAATGAGAACAATATCTGATGCTAAGATACCAGAACGAGGACAGATCTTTATTTGATATGAGCACAGCTCTGGCAAAATATGTGAGAAATACCCTGCATTGTGAGTCCCCTCTACGTTTCATCCCTCCCCTCCCACCCAGAAAGTCAGCTTCCTTGTTGGAAATTTCTGTTCCCCCAAAGCATCTCCCCTGCAGGTTCGCGCTGGTTTGAAGCATATCTAACACGGCAATTGAGAGGTTTGTTGGGTTCACATGCAGCACAGAAAGCAATTTTACTTTCATACTTGCTGTTCTTGTGCACAGCTGACCAGAGTAGCCGAGTGCACAAGTTGTAATCTTTCCAAAAGCAGTAGGTTGATATCAAAGACTTTGCAGTGAAGCAAGGGATTGTGGCAATACTTCAAGGAACAGGTTTGCAATTAACTGCTAAATACAGATTGAAGGAATGCCCTGCTTGGTTGCTGCAGGCTTTCCTTGAGTGCCAGCAATGACTGAATCTAAAGTACAGAGCATGGCAAGATGATAACCTGTTAGCAGGGGGAAAAAACAAGGGAGAATTATTGAGTAGTTGATAACATGCAGGCTGCTTAATGGTTTCAGAATACTGCACAAAATAGCAAACCAGACCCTCTATATAACAATTCGGTTGACAAAAAATGAAAAGGCAAGGAAAATAACCAACTCATATTGCGTGCATGTGAGGTTTCTTTTAAAAATCATAGCAAGCTAGAAATTGCTCAGCCTAAAAGCTCATTCAGCTATCAAAGGATAGTACAGATGGCAGTTCACATAATTTGGAAAACAAAACAAAACACTTTGCAGAAAAAGGATAAACTGAGATTGCTTTTATAGTTGGCGATGTAATCTGGGGTCTAGTGTGCTCAGTGGTTCTAGTTTTAGGTCAAGCCATATAAAACAGAATATTTTGATTCTGTTTTTGTCCCATTCTTTAATTGTCAGATTTGTCTGTTTGCACTGTAAGCTCCTACTTGGTCTGCAGGCTCCATTGTGCAAGGGATGTCTTTGGTGTACCGCACTCTGTAGCATAACCAGACACAGAATTCAGCTTGATGAGGCTACTGTGTAGGAGGCCATGATTTAAGATACAGACCAGGTCAAACTGGGCTTCCAAGGCTTCACTCCTCTAACAAAAAGAGAGAAAGCCTCAGGTGAGTTTCTAACTTCATGCTCACGGAGATAGTTCTTATATCAAAACCTCTGTCCTTATTACTTGGCCATAGTACTTGTTACAGTGTGTCCCATGCTACTGTGAACTCTTCCAGTTAGTAAGAGTATCCACCTCTTTTTGGCAGTATGTCCCCATGGATGAACGTGCCTTTAAAGAGAATGACCATCACCATTTCTGAAGGGCTTTGCGATTTTTGTAGTATCACTTTCCTATGGAACAAGGGTAAACCTAAGATCTGAAATGTAAAACAAGAGCTTTGATAGCTAAAGGTCTGTTTCTTTTAGATTTTAGACATAACTGAACTTTTGGGTTTCTGTGACTCACCACTCCTTAGGGTCACAGAACCTTCACTGTGCAAACAACTATTACATTTGCTTGAAAAGGAAACCTTTGGATGGATTAAGAACCACACAAAAATAGGACTTGAAATAAGAATTTATTCCTGTAGATGCTATAGCCCAGACTGAAACCAACTTTTCAGAGGGCTGAGGATTTGTGAAGGATCTTCAAAACCAACTAGCATCAGCAGAATTTGCAAAGAGTTGCTCGACATATGCCAGGTTTTGGCACCGAGTTGTTAATGTAATTTGCTTAAGCAAACAGTGTTCCTGTGCAGTTCATGATTTGGCCTGAACCTGAAGATCAGCACTGAAAAAATAGGAAAGTGCTAAATATAGTGAAAAGGTATGATGTTTTCTCTACTTTCAGAACTTGAAAATAGCACGGATAAAGAAGTGTCGTCCTGCTTCAACCAGGATGTTGGACTAAACAATTTCCAGTTGAATTATCCCATGACCGTCCAAGACGTTGCATATTGGACTGCCTGTTGTGCCACTGGCTGAGGTAATGGTCACCCTCACAAGAAAAATGAAGACAAATTTGAACCACGACCTTCAAAGAACAAACCTCAGTGCTTTGGCATTCACATTCCAGGAAACTAACTGATTTTCTGCCATTTGTTCAGGAAAATCTCCTTTGAGACAGCAGCCTCCCAAAGTTATATCTGAATGACAGGTTTCTTGTCATTGTTACTACAGGCAATCTGCCAGTGCAGTGTTTTGCGAAGTTCAGGATTTGATTTCTTCCTCTCATCCTAATTTTGTATGTCTGTTCCATCCCTAAGATCTTAACCCAAGCAGTGTGTGCCAATATCAATAGGTAGCACCCACACTCACCATCTCTAGTCCAAACTAGGCTTTTGCTGCATAACTAAACGTCAATAATTACTAATATTTGGAATAAGAGGCCATGTAAAGAAAGTTAAGTGAATGACTCAGTTTAGATTGTACCTTGTACTCTTGCTTTCTGTGGAAATACTTACTCATAATTACATTGAAAACAGGCATTTTCAATAAGTTTTGCTTGGAACCTTTGACTTTTAAGTGTTTTTATTGTTGTCGAAATCGGTGTTGATGCTGTGTTGTGTCAGTGTTGATTTACGATTTTGCTCAATATAAAATGTTCTTCTAACGTTAGAGACCTTTGTTTTGTTTAATCAGAGAAGTCAGCCAACTCAAGCCAGGGAATTAATTGGAAACGGCTAACAGCTAAGTTCAAGTTGAATTCAAGGGTTCTCATGCTCCAGCTTTGCTGTCTATCAGATCAGATACTCAACTGGTCTTAAAGTTACAAACTTCAAAACTACTTTACATCCTTGAGTGGCAATTGCAAATATTCTCAGTGGAGCTGAGGTCTGGTGATGAAGGAAGTGACTAACACAAAGCTTTCATTTCAATTTTGTATGAAGAAGCTCTACAGGGTTGACTCCTCTCCTGTGCAAATAGGAATAGCACCTGGTTCTGGTTAGCCCTTGGGCTCTTCTGCCAAAATATAGGAAACTGAAAGAAGGAAGAAGGTGGAGAACAAAAAGCCAGGGATGGTATGAAGAGAGATTCTATGGGTCAAAAAAAAGTGAACAGTTTAATATGTACTTATTGTCCTTCTCTATTTGTCTGAAGTGACTATGCCTTGGGACATGTGCCAAAATAATTTAGCTAGATTTGCTGTGTGCGAATGTACATGTGGAAGAAGGTTTATGATCCAGAATTAGTTTTATTTCCTGATCCCTCTTTTTTTTTTTCTTTTTTAAATTTCTGATGTAACCATTACAAAAAAAAAGTCTTGGTAGATTTCTGAGAATGAAAGATATGATGGTAAGTGAACTCATGTTTTCTGGTTATAAAGGACTGCTCTACAGCAGAAGGTCTCCCTTTCAAAATTAGATCTTTCCCTGCATATTTAACCTTGAGGTAAGAATTCTTCACTCTGTTTTACATGACAGTAAAATAAGGCAGAGACCAACCTTTTTAAATGCTGGGTGAACTACAGGTACGGAGCAGTCTTGAAAACATTGCCCCAGCTCTGAGCTTGAAAAATCTGGCCTTGAGCACTGCTTGTCAAGTAGTGACTTGCCTAAATGCCAGTAAAGCATTACGTTGTCACCAACTTGTACAAGAAGTATAAGAAGGACATTGAGGGGCTGGAGCGTGTCCAGAGAAGGGCAGCGGAGCTGGGGCAGGGTCTGGAGCACAAGTGTGCTGGGGGGTGGCTGAGGGAGCTGGGGGGGTTTAGCCTGGAGAAGAGGAGGCTGAGGGGAGACCTTATTGCTCTCTGCCACTGCCTGAAAGGAGGCTTACTCCTCCAAAGTAACAAATGATAAGATGAAAGGAAATGGCCTCAAGTTGTGTCAGGGGAGGTTTAGACTGGATATTAGGAAAAATTTTTTTACTAAAAGAGTGGTCAGGCACTGGAACAGGCTGCCCAGAGAGGTGGTGGAGTCACCGTCCTGGAGGTATTCAAAAAACATGTAGATGTGGCACTCTGGGACATGGTTTAGGAGGCACTGTGGTTTTGGGTAGGTGGGTGGACTTGATGATCCTCAAGGTCTTTTCCAAACTTAATAATTCTATGATTCTATGATTCTATAAACCAGAACATCTACAACCGCTCTAGCTGCAGGGTCCCATGGTCTAACCTCCCACTCAGCTGCAGCCTCAGCATGGGTGTGTCAGGAGGCAGCAGTGTGAACAACCTACAAGGAGACCTTCATGGGGGATGCTGTGAGGCACTTGACCTTCTCTTTCCTCTGGCCAGCAGTTTCACCTTTGCTTATCAGATCACAAATACCATGACACACTTTACCAAAGTTGTGTTAACTTTTCCAGAGAACCTCTTGCAACCCGTTATGGCCATGCAACCAGTGTTGTTAGCAGGGTAGTCTTGGATGAAAGGCAACATCGCTAGACTCCAAATGGTGGTATATGTAGCTAAATTGGCATAAGGCTATCAGATTAAGAAAAAAATATATCTTTTTCTTTATATATATACACACACACACATATATATGGCCGAAAAAAATGAATGCTATTTGTTTCTCTGATCAGCTTTTTAAACTGTTTAGCTACGAGCTTGTCCAAGGGCTAAAGCCAAGGAATTTGTGCCTGATGCCTATGCAACGTGCCTGCATTTCTTAAAGTTTGAAAACTGTTTTGTCAACAGTTAGCCTGAGATAAATGGGAGGCTAGAGTTTTAAATCATGTTCCCAATCACTTGTTAACTGCATCCAGTCACTGAATTGTCATGTTCCGGAGATTGCTTTCACATTCTTGTGAATTAGTGTAGCGTGTGTCAGCATTCCTTAAGAGGTATCGTTCAGCTCACAAGCTTTCAGCCTGTTATGAGCTCCATCCTCCTCTGAGCAGGAGTTCAGTGGATGCAATACCACTTCTTTGGGGAAAAGAGTCATCAATCATAATCATGCCTTAGTCTCTCACTGGCAGAAACAGTGAGAGTGGTATCTATTGACTAGACTTTCTAGAAGAATATAAGAAAATATATTTAAAGACTAGCAATTACACCAGAGTAGAGAGTTTGATCTCTTCTTGAATCCATTTCTTTTCAGTTCAGAGGTAACAGGACTGATTGTGTTAGGTCATCTCAAATAATGCTATAAAATGAGGTTCTAGAAAGGGTGAAGGGTGAGATGTATAGCACGCAGCACCTAGCTTTAAATATCAGTAGCGCTCGCATCCACAGCTGAACTAGTATCCCTCAGCTGCCTTTATTGTTGAGTTGAGAAAATAAAGGTAATATTGGGGCATAATTTTTCACACCCTAAGGTAGCTGCAAAAATAAAGCAGTTGACTCCACTGCTTATCAATAGAGTCTAAGAAAACTAGCTCAGCTGCAGAAGTCCACATTAAAGATGACCAAGGTAGGTACACTTACTATTTTATACAAGGAAAAGTGTCTTTTCCCTTCCTGGAGTCATTCAAATTATTGTGTGCATCACTTCTTGAGAAGGGCCCTAACTACAGGCAGTAGTGAGAAAGTAACTTCCTAACCTCTGGAAGCAGTGTGGTTATACTGTACAAAAAGATGGACAGAGGAAAAAAGAAGAAAAATTGGAGGGAGGAACAGAACTGAAGGACAAAACAGGCAGAACCTAATTCTGCAGCATCGTGATTACAGCACCCTGAAAAAAAAAAAAAGGTGGGACTCTTAGTAGCTGCTCCATGCATGCTAGAACACTTCTGTCTTCAAGCAAATTATCATCAGTGCAAAACGGCATAGATGACATTAGAAAGAGACCTTGGAACAAGATGCAGCATGCCGGCCCCCCAGGTGAATGTCACGAGCCCTGCGCTAGGATCATGATTTTTCTTGCAGTTTGACCTTGCTGTTGCAGACGTTGCCCAAAATCAGAAGGAAGGGTAGAGTATACCTGTGCCAATTGTCTTCTAGCCTGGAGACTACAGACAAATTTCCTAGGAGATGGAAGTAGTAACAAGCTAAATTAGGAAATGAACACTTAAGTTTTCCAGCACTTAGACAAGTGATGTAGCCTAAAGGTTATGATATAAATGCCAGGGTGACTCTGCCAATCACAAAGTGGTAGTCATCAGTACTTCTTCCACAGCTTTTGAGCCTGTTGATTCAAGTCAGGAATGCTCTGATGATGCCTGACAATGTGGCCTTTTCATGAGACCTAGAAGGAGGAGCAACTCGTTGTAGACTGTGAAGCTGTCTAGACACAAGCCAGTGCGGTTCTACCCTGTTTTGCCAGGAGAAGAGCAGTTCTAGACACATGCAGTTTTAACTGCCTGGACAACTTAAACCAAAAATAAGTGAGGTGAGGCTGAGTGACCCCTAGTGTTATGAAGATTTTAGGATGACGCTTTGGGATTTGGGAACACAGATTCCTCTGTCTCTCTGATTAACTGCATGGAGATGGACACCAGTCTCCACACTGTCATATGCAATTGGCCCATCTCTGACAGCAATGGGAACATACTTATCTTGCACTAAGAGATTTTGAAAAATCCAAGACCTTGTGATTAGGCAAAGAAGATATAAGGATGATTTTGCCTGCTCTTGCAGCAGAACCCAAGATAAATGAGATAATCTAGCAGGAAGCAGCAAGATGCCCCATATTTATTCTGAAATTGGCTGATGTCCAGGAGATTGCATAGGAGGAACCACAATGGACTTCAATCCAAAGACCAGAAAGAGACATGACCACCATAAATGCATGTGAAGTCTCAGTGTCCTCTACAACTACACATGGGCAGGGTCTGGAGGTTTTCATATGGTGAAGCATCAACTTTAATATGCAACTGCCCTTGGAGCAGTAAGAACCCTTTCTATGCCATTTTACAGGGTGTGGGCCCTGCTGCTATTGAAGTGCATGTGGATTTTTTGGGAAGCAGAAAAGGAGAAAAGTCTGCAGACGGGTTTTGCAGAGGTTAGAGAGGGTGCTAGCTATCAATAAAGCCATTTAAATACAAGTTGGACTCTTAAAGAAGACATGTTTCACCCTCACCTTAGAACAATCTCAAGCCACCCTCCCAATGAAGAGGAGAAATCCTTAGTCCAACATCACAATGTGATAAAGGAGTAAGTGCAGCGTAAGTGGAATTCGTCAACCTCTAGGTTGAAAGTTCACTTATATTTCTTGCACGCACTAAGTTGCCTGAGGTTTTTTTATTTCCCACATGTTTCTAGTTGTAGTGAAAGGGACTGTGACTGAGATCCAGACCTGATGGACTGCGAATGAGAGCATGAGTGTGAGGGGAGAGAAGAAAAACTCACAGCAGCTGCAAGCAGAAAGCTGGGGTCTGAGACCTGTCGGAATTAGATAGAAAGGTAAGAGGCATGGTTTCTGTGCTGAATCAATTTATTCCAATAAAGAGAAAAAGTTTGGCTCTAAAGAAAGGAGATTGACATTTTTTTGCTTTGGAAAGGAGTTTTTAATGCACCTCTGGGCAAGCTGAGCTCTTTGGCATGCCTGGTTGGCGAGTGGGAAGACATGGCCGTGCCTAGACACAAGGGACATCAGATTTTGTTCCTCTCTTCACACTGGGGCTTCAGCATCTTTCGCAGAAGGGAAGAAGAGCTTTTAAAGAGTGGTAGTTGTGGGTAGAAGCAAGAAGCAGGGAGGGGAAAAAAGAGAAGAGCTAAGTTCTCCTTCTAAGAAATAACTGTGGTCCCAGTCACTTTTATGAAACTTTATGAAGCTGAAAGTGCCCGTTCCCTCAAATTGATGTCCTTTAAAAGCATGCTGGGGTGGGAAAGGCAGAGGAAGAGCTGTGATTTTAGTGTTGCAGTAAATGACACAACAGGCTTTTTCAACCTGGTCCTTCAACATTTGCATATTAGGCTTAGAAGAAAAATACCCTAAATTATGTAACAAATTTGGAATATCTTTCTTCTATTACACTTAACAGAACATACGATTGTTGATTTCTTTGAAATACCATGAAAAGAGTATACTTATGACACAATGCTCTCTATCCAATATGCTTAGCATTCTGTATAAGGAAGACAGATATTTTCTAATGGAGGTTTGACATTCAGGGTACCATAATTTCCAAGTTTTTCACAGTTTAAGGAGTTGAAAGATGAAGAACAGAAAAGAAAGAAGAAAAAAAAAAAAGACAGGAAAGAAACATGAGATTATGATGAAATCACATTGTTTGAGTAACAGGTATGTTTTTAAAATGCTGAAAATTGAAAATCTCAGAAGTTGGAAGCTCTTACTATGAAATTTACGTTCTTTTTGTTGACCAAACTAGGTGCTCTCATAGGTAAAGGTGAAGTTTCAATAAAAAAAGAAATGAAATTGTCAACAAATGTAACATTTAATACATGGTAAATATTCCTATTTCACACACAGGGAAATAAAGCACTGCTAATATAAAAACATTTTTTTAGAGCAAGAGTTTTGCTTAGTGTTATTTCAGCTTTTTTTCTAACACAATAAAGTCTAAACTTCCACCATAAGGTGTTCTAATGCTTGTAAAGAATTTGGGAGGGAGCTTCCCTCCTCCATTCAAATATTAATGCACAAGGTTGCAAGGGGAGAAAAGCTGACCTCACATTTGGCATGTGAGCATATCCTTCACTATCAAGATGAATCCCAGTTTTGCAGCAGAGAGATTTCCACCACCTACTTCAGGTAGCTAAGAACAGGGTAGCCCAATTAAACAGAAGACGACTGCCTACGGCTGGACTGGTTCCTGGACTGGTTCCTGGCTTGCTGGATGGGCAACACAGTGTTAATAGAATGAGTTACTGGGGATGGAAGAGATAGGGGAAAGATACAAAGGGAGGATGATGCTTTCAGCATCAGTATGGATTTTGATATTTTGAAGTGATATTGTAACTGCCTAATCTTCCTAGGCCCTTTCCATTGGCAGCAGAGTGGCCCCTCTAGAGCTGCTTGAATTAGATGTTCTAATGATATACTTGCACTGGGGTACCCAGCACTACCTCCATGTTCCCAGAACATGGCATGGGGCCACACTGCATCCTGACCCAGCATTGCACTGCCCTCCCCTGCCCATGCCTCGTTTCCAAGGGTGCACAACCAGCTTTCATGGCCAGGACCCTGTTTTGAGCCATCGGGAGCTGGTGTCCCAACGCATGCCGTGACAATGTTCCTGCTGCTGACTTCAGACATGGCTTGAAGCACTTGCTGAAGGAGCCCACTCTCTGGGGCCAAACATCCCTGTTAGCAATCTTACTCGGCTGTTGTTCACACTACCACATTAATTGCTTAAGGACTGTCAAAAGGCTGTTTATTTTTGTGTAGGAATTCTCATGTAGGCCTGGTTGTCTGCCTCCCCACCAAGGATTCCTCTCTTCCGCTTTCTTCAGCCCAAAAAGATAAACCACTCATCTCCTTCTCAGCAGGATTGCCTAAATTTCAAGAGAATAGCAAAAGTATCAGGCTGAAACTCTTGCTACTCAGGAGAGATGGTGCTGTTCCACTTCTGCATCACTACTGAACCATGCTTGAAGTGAAACATCTAGTCCCAAATTGTCATTTCCCTAAAGGCCACAATACATGTGTGGAATTAACTATGTAATTAGATTATGCACCACCATGGCCTTGCCAGGATGAAATATTTTGAGCATAAGTAAAACAGCTGTATTATGAGTTAGGAGTAAGGTAATATTTTACAGACTTATACGCTACAACAAAGATAGATAAGTGTGACATTAAAGTAAAAGTCTTTTATCTGTGTATGTCTTTGAAAAATCAGTCTACACAGACTCAAAGCATCTGTTAATCAGATTATGGGCCATATCCTACTCCCAAAACAGTTATTAGGAAAGCTCTCATTGATTTCCTCAGGACAGAAACATGCCCTAAAGGAGCACTCTACTTTTTCATAGACCTGCTTGTTGGAGAAACATTTGTATTATTCACAAAAGCAAAGTGATTTCCTGGAAGCAGAAACTCCTACCTGCGCTCTTACCAATCCAGGCTGTTTTAGGAAAAATTCCATCCAGCGTTAGGATTACATTTTCAAAAATGTTTCACTCATGTTTCTCATGCTGCTTCTATGCCACCCATGAAGGAGGGGGAGTTGTTTTTTGATTCATAGGGGTCACGCTTTCGGTGGATATTTTTCCCTGTCAGATCTTCTCTTTCCCACCTTCTCATGTTAATGGCTGGTCCTAAGCCTCCGCTGAGATGCATACTGGGAGGTGCAACATTTGCACCGATCTCCACGGTGGTGATGCACACTAGAAATGCCTGTTCACATCAGAGTGCAGGATCACAGCCGACGTTCATGTTGTTATATCATTCTGAGAGCGTTACATGCTCTTTACTGCTTTTGTTCCCTCAACTACTTCTTCAAGATCATCCTTTATTTTAGCACTTCTGGTTTAATTCTCTTTACGTGCCCTTGTGGTGTATTCAAATCTTGCCCTTTCTTATACAGCAAACAAAAAGAGGCAATTGCTGTCTATATGCAAGTTACACAGTTTAAGTTACTTGTAGGGTTTTGGTCATTAAGTAACAGTAACATAACCTGCATTACCTTAGCAAAGAAAACCCTCAAAATAGAGATTTGGAAATTTCCTTGCAGACTGTATGATTTTGGGGTCTTCCATTACTTAACGTGGCTGCTAAGCCATTGTAACGGGGGGGGCGATTTCTTTGTGTTTTAGTCACCAGGGTCTGCTAATGGGGTGCTTTTGAGACGCCTCACTGTGAACAATGAAGATCAGGGGTGACGTTGGAAAACCTTGGTGACAGTGACTTGCATCCTGCGGCCTATCCATCTGGGATTAGGAGATGATAGTACAAAGGGTGCTTTGCAATCCTGGAATATAGATCACCTTCCAGCCTATGACAAATGCAGCTTTGTTAGCTATTGCTTACAATGCTGCCCGTTCTCCTGCCCACTGTGACACAGAGGGACACTTCTCCTTTCCACTTGCACTAGGATCTTTGCTGTTACACTTTGGGCTGCCTCAAAAATATGTCAGTAGTTAATTTTAAATCTATTAATTCCCACAGCTCGACAGCGGCAAACAAGTTTTCAAGGGCTTCCTGAGTACAAAATCTGGACCAAAATCTCTAGCTATATAATTTCATCAGCAGGAAGTACCTTTTGCAGACCTCACTGCTAGTCAGATAGATAGAAACCACAAATTCTGCTTCTGTTGATAAACCCCCTACATTAAAGACTTCAACCTTCAACAATTTTCAATTCCAGGCAAAAACCCTGACAATTTTATTTCCCATGTGCTTCTTATTTTCCAAGAGAAATGCAGTGTCCTCTCCCACTGCATATCAGTATAACTCAGCCCACAACAGCAGCAAAAACTTTTGGAAGCTCATTTTCCATAAAGCTTGTTGCTTTACATTGCCTAGAAACAACTTCTTCCCCTGCATCTGTCCTGAAACTGCATGTACATTTAGTCCTCTACAGCCTTAATTCACAATCACGCAGAGGCTTTAAACAAATTGCCTTTCAGGCTGCTCTGTTTCCACACCAGCAGCCTCTTCCTATTTCCACTGGTGTTATAGTCTTTGCATTAACATAAACGGGAACCAGGACAGGCTCTGTTGAGATTGAACTAACTTCTGCTACTGTCTCATACAGATCCCAGCTTTAGTCCCATTTATTATACTTATATAGCGCCTGTATTCCCCTAATACTTAAATATCTGAGGACTTTTTGGGGCTTCATTAAACCACGTGACTAATGTATGTCACATGAAAATCCTGTACGTCCTATATGAAGTGCTGCCATAGAATGGCATCCAGTAAGCACAAAGGACTGGGCAGTTGCCTTCAAGAAAACAATATGAAAAACTGAATTTTTGCCTTGAATCTTACCATTTCTAAACCTGAAGATGATTGACTTAGCATTGTAAGAAGATGTCTCCATCCAGTCAGGACCCCAGATCAGCCTTTGCTTGACAAAGGAGTGGGAGCATCCCCAGTGGTGATGTGGTGGGAGAGGAATAAGGATAAATATGGTTTACTTAGGATTTAGGCAATGTAGGGTTTATTCACATCTCGCTGCCTGGCCTACAACCCCAGTTGGGTGAGTAAGTTCCCTTTCATTAACTAAGTAGAGAAGCCTACCTTCACTGTAGCGCAGTGGTTACAGCACTTCTGAAGAGCACAGTGAATGTGTGTTCAGTTCCTGCTGAAGCACAATCTAAGCTTCCATTTCTCTGAGAAAGGTATTAACCTTTATCTCTTCAGAGAGTTTGAGGTCCTCTACTCCCCACATAAAGATGTCTAAAAAATGATTCACCATTCCTTTGGCAAAGAAGCCTAAAAGAAAACATTGCTCTTTAGTGATTAAGGGTTCATTTGGATAGGTAGAGTCCTACATATCAGTCCCTGTGTTGAAGACTGTTTTTTGCATATTGTCTAATGACTGTTACATATGAAGTGACCAGAAATGGACGTATGAAATGCCATTCATTGGAATATGCACTAGCATCTAGGCTGCTTATGTAATTACTAAGCTCTTAAATCATGTCCTTGTGTTGTTGCTCAATGAATCGTGTTGGTTTTTTTGTTTTGTTTTGGTTTGGTTTTCCTTTCTATTTTTTTTTCTTTTTTCTGCAGGGACAGTTGCTAAAGAAGGATGCATCAGCATACCCCCAGTCCCTCAGTCCACCATCAATTAGCCCACAGGTTTCCAGGTAGAGTCCTTTCTTAAATGATGCCTGTATGAGTACACAGAGGGGAACAGTGACTCTGGTCTCCCATGTCCTGGACAAGTGGTCTGAGAGGAGCCTACTCTGCTGTGGAGGGCACATGAGGGGCATCTTTCCTTTTCTGTTTTAAATACTCTTTCTTACTTTCCATTTAAAATGTCCAAGTGGAGAATCTTGAAAACATGAGGGTTTCTCTTCACAAACATAAACAAAAAGTCTGTGTCCCACCCTGGCAGTAATGGCTCTACAGTCAGTGTCTCAGTACCTTCAAGTATCTACATCTTGCAGAATATTTTGAATAATGATTGGGCTTGTGGAAATGGTGTAAAACTGCCTTCTTTAAACAGTCTGGTTTTTGAAACCTGAAAGTTCTTCTTTCACAATATTTTTATATGTTTCACCTTCATGGTGGCAAATTTGATTTGTTTTTCTGTAGCTCATTTGCTAAACCTAAGAAAAGGAATGGGATTTTTGTGCCTTTCCTGTGTGTACTGAAAGGTTTAAATTCCCTTCATGGATGCATGAATGTACCTACAAACATTCAGAAATGTTCAAGGAAGGGACAAGAGAAGCTGATTTATTGGAGGGCGGAGGCTTTTTTATTTTATTATTGATTTATTTTATTATTGATTTATTTTATTATTGATTTATTTTAGGAAATCTACCCTTCTTAGACTCCTTCCATTGTCAGTCAAGCAAGACTTTTCCTGAGGGTGATTCTGGGAAGCCGTTTGCTTTGCATGTTTCGAGTCACATTTTGGCAGTGGCAGCATGCATCTCCCATCCATAATCCTCAGTACGCTTGAGCTGGGCTGTAGGGAGGGCTAAAGGGGCTACATTGCCATCTGTAGGCATCAGACAACCTGAAGAAGGTGGCTTTTCTTATTTTCTTATGAGAATCACTGAGCAGAGAGGGTGGCAATGTGGGTTTTCTTTCATCTTCTGCTGTTTGCTCAAACACACATGTTTTTCCCTATTTCTGCAAATAAAGTGGTTAAGTTAAAGAACAGCTCCAGAGAGGAGGCAGGGATGTACTTTGATGACTTTTGTGGTCAGTAGTGCTGTGGCATGAAAAGGGAGTTGGCTGTGGAGCTGAGTTTTTTTTTGGGTGTTCTGACATTTGAGTTGTGATATGAGTTGAGGTAGATGCGGAAGTTAATGTCACTGTATCTGGTGATAATCTTGGTTTTGAGTGATTTTGTTGACAAGACATGGGTGTCTCTGAATAACCTTAGAACAAGCTTCAGGTTAGGTTCATGTAATATTACACGTGCTGGTGTGTCTGATGCAGTTTTGTGAGAGAAATCTGGAACTGTGTGTTCTGAACAGTAAATTCACAAATAGTGATTACAAGATGGGATTTGCACTGACTGGTCTCTGGCTTGGCTGGATGCTGGTTGGCAAATACAGTCCAGAAGTTTATTTTCTGGCCTGGTGCAGAGAAAAACCCATTAATTCAACAGAAGCTGGAAGGATGTATTTGTTCTATAAGGCTTAATAACTTTCAGCCTATTTTGAGTTGTGTTGGTGAGTTTATATTGCTTTCATTATTTGCATTGCTGTAAAAGCAAAACAGTCCACTTTGGGGTCATAGACTTCTTGCTTTATATATTGTGTGTGGGATTTATGTTCTCTAAATTTAGCCGTCTAAAGGTTAGGCTTCAAAGCTTGCTCTCTAATCTATGAAGAGAGGTACGCAGTTTCAGAAGAAAATTCATGCTGCCTATTTTAGGGTAAGAAAAATGGTCCTGCTGACATCCCACTTCTTTTCTCCATTTACAGTGGTGATAGACCAGGTGATTCATGTACACTGAAATTCAAATCATCTACAGTGAGATGACTGCAGCTGAACTAACCTTCCTCAATTCCCTTTGCAGTCCATGGAGAGCACGAGTATTTTAGGCATGACTCATCCCACCTGTTTGAGACACCTATTTCAGAATAAGATGTCTGACTGAGATCCAGTCATGAGGACTGTCTCAGGTAGAGGCCCTGACTTTGAACTTTGACATTTACTCAGAGTAATCTTTTCCTAAATAACTAACATTTTTTTCTAATTAAAGATACAAGAATGAACTCAGCTTGATCTTCTATGTAAATATAAACAAAGACACAAAGACACAACTAATCTAAGATGAGAAATAAGACAATATAATATCAGCCCAAGTGTGGATTATCTGCCAGAGGACCTTGGGAACATGCTGAAATATGTATTTCAGGCTTTTGGTAAACTACTAAGGACCAGCTGGGCTGTTATTTCTTTATCATGTCTCTAGAAAGAAACATATATTTTTGCAAATAAATATTGAAGTAGCAATAGAATTACTGTCTTATTACCATACAGAAATGAATTTTATGGCAAGCACAGGAAATATACCACATATCTTCAGTGCCAGACCACCCTTTACCCATAAATCTAGCTTCCTTCTAACTACCTGGTAATACCAGGAAGATATTCCTTTCTGGTGATCTGCACGGCAAGACATGCAGTTAATATTTTTTATTAAAAATAAATATTTCTGTTTGTCTTGGTTGAAAAAAATGCATTTTAATATTATTTTCTGTTTTATTGATTAAAAACCAATGTGTTATCAATTTTCTCCATCTAGTGTTTTGGTTTTATTATTGATTCTTTTCTGGTTTGAACAATTTTTAACTGGAGAAATAAAATTCCTCCAATCTAATCTTTTCATATATGGAAAACACTGTATAAGCTCTTTTGCTTCCCTCTACCTAGGATATATCTGTTCCTGATTGTACAGGATACTTTTTGACTCAAAAGTTAATATTTCAAGAACCCTGATAGTCTTTTACAGCACCAGAGCCTTCTTCTGATCAAGGGATTAATTTTGACAGTTTTAGGGAGGCATATCAGTCCCAGTAATGGTCCTGGATTTTTGGAACAAATCCAGTACTTTTTGCAAAGTACTTGAACATGCATTCACTTTTCTTTTTGTTTCCTGTAAGTCTGCTTGCAGATGAGGCCTCTTCCCTCCCTTCTGAATACAGGAATGAAAGGACTTCTCCCATATGCAAATGAAAAGGAAAGCTTCCTTCACAGTAATATTTTTAAATATTACTGCTCCATTTGCATCTATGCAGCCATATACCAAAATCATAATAATATTCTTTTTAACCCTAAAATGATGACTAAAATAGCTTTTTATTTGATTTCCCAAGTAGTTGCAATTTACCTCCCTCAGCTGTACCAACCATTTTGATACTGCATTTCTGGTGCAGTATGGGTTTTAAGGGGAGATATTACGGGGCAGGGTCTGGAGCTTTATTTTGTTCTTGTTTCTTTGGTTAAAGAGGAAGGATTGTTTGCTTGGGGTTGTTTTTTTGTTTGTTTTTTTTTTTTTATAATTCTTATAAATAGAAGTCTTACTATTTGCCTACACACTCCTGGTACATTTAAAACAACCATCACATTATCACATTTTAAATTTTAAATAGAAAAAGGTGTTACTTTGGTTACCTACATGTACAACTAAGGAGCTGTTGCCTTAAAAATGCATACAGAAGCAAAACCTGTAATCTTCCTTCCCACACTCTCATCCTTTGACCTGGATCAGTAAACACAAATTAAGGATTTAATCTCGCAACAAGGAAATCGTGTATTTACAATGGTCAGTTGAGGTTAGACCCTTTATAGTTTTCTCTTATTTTCATATCTCTGCATTGTTTTTTCTCTAGACATATGTCCATTGGAATGCTTTAGTAAAGCTTTGCGTTGTCAAAAGTCCCCAGAATAATCTCTCAATATAAGAATTAGTCTCATTTTGCCCTCAAAAAGGTAAGAGTGTTACCTCACTCCAGATTTGGAGATATCAAAGTATGGAAAAGTCAAGTGACTTATCAGATCACATAACAGGTATTTTTGTAGACTTACAGAAGATTTTGGAAGACTAGACTTTTATGTCAGTTCTTCAGCCTGGGAGATTTGAGCTGATCTTTTGGGTTCCTAGAACTGTATTTAAATGGCATGGTTCTCTACATCGATTTAAAATCTGTAGAACACAACGCCAATACATAAAGCATGACCTTGGCTGAACTTAAAACCTAAAAATACGAAAAGAACACAACAAAGCAGAGTGACACATAAGAATTAATATCCAATATCATGTGTACAATACTATGCAGTTTCATTCTAGCTGTAACTGTGATGTGAATGAAACAGTGATCTCTAACCAATAATATTGTTTAATTTTGGATGGGGCAACTGCACAGGGGAGCTGCGGCATCCTGACCACAGGAAATCCATGACTCATAGTGCTGGAAAAATTTTCAGAGCAGAGAGCTTCACAGAATGGTTTAACTATAGCAAGAAATTAAAAAGTAGGAAGTGAAGCCAATTGTCCCTCACACAAACTCAGTTATCTTTAATTCAGTAGACCTTTTTCCTAATGGTTTCACTGTAGGGAAGAAGATCACCTTCAGGATGTCATGGAAAACATGGGTGCTAGGGGTTGGAGGAAAGAAATTAAAGAAAGAATACGGAAATAGGATGCAGACAAGCCAAGCGGGAACATAAGTGGAGATCTGTAGGGATCTCATCCCTTGTAGGGACCCCATCCTTGTTTTAAACAGTAAAGTGATTTCTCATACTCATAGTCAGAAAGAGGAGCTTTTAGAGTGCCAGTAGTATTCTAATTCCTTAAACTATCAGGCAAATAAAAATAAGACTTCAAAATTTTTATTTCTTATATTTTCATTACTTGTAAGGGGAGCAAAAAGGGGATTTATTCATGACTCTAATGCTTGGATCTGGCAACCATGCTGCAGGGCTTGGGTACAGAATTTGCATTGTGGGTTCCTATTCCCATGGGAAACCTGAGTACTGAACACATTTCAAAGGTCCTTATAGCTTTCAATAATTCATCCAGTTCAGCCAGAACCACCAATCAATGTGCTGGTTTCTTTATAAATGTTCCTTAAGTTTGTGTGCCCTTCAGAATCATCACCTCACCTCTTTTTTTGGTCTCTGCTTTTGACCGGACAGCTTCAACACCAGATATCACGGGTCTGACCAGAACACATAAAGCTTAAGGTCACCTCTTTTAATACTTTTTTATGCATCGCTGGTCAAGTATTAATCCAGAGAAAGGTATCACGAATGCTATAGTATCAGATCTGAAAGACAAATTGTCTTCTTCTCATGATGCTTCCTCCTGATTTCTAACAACTGATGTGGTCACCCTCTGACGCATGAGGTTCCGTATCTCTCCCTATCACAACTCTGGGTCATGCAAAACAACCTGTCCCTTTATCATGGTGTCATTTGGTCCATTATTTTTTTAAATTACTGTTTTGTTTTGACTTTCCCTTTTCTATTTTCACTGGATGTCCCTTTTCTTTGTTACAGAAATAACCAGATTATCTGTTCTTTTCAGCTTGTAAAGGTCTATTCCAAAGCCCATTTAAGTCAATAGTGTCTTTCCTCTGACATCAATGAGCTCTGGATGAGCCCCAAAATGAACATGAGTTAACTTGGTTTGATAGGAAGAGTATTAACTATAATGATTGCTACTGGAAACAAATTTATGAGCCTCTCACTCTAGGAGCCAACCACAATAATTTTAATTATACAAAAGGAAGTATTTCTTGTGTAAAAACATTCCAACTACTTCCATTTCTTTTAAGCTACTTCAAAAGTGGGCAGAACTACAAAGTAGTATTGAAAACTCAGGATGGGGTGGAGGGGTATTTCCCTTCCTCTGAAATTCCTCCCCCATATATGCATACTGCTAAACCATCCCTAGCAGGGATTACTTTTATCTCTAGCTCATGAAGAAACTTCTGAAGAGCTTTTTGCTTTTGTCCTTGGAATACACCACATTGTGCAAAATGGCATGGGAAACACTTTCTTGAAGAAGGAGCTCGAATGGCTGCTGCCATGTGCTTTTCCTCTCCTTCCTTTGCCAGTATCAAAGTTCCTGTTGTGCAGGATATAATATAGGATACCTGCGTCTCTTTTCAAGCACTGCAAAGTGAGCATCCCGCTGAAAATCATCAAGCTACTGAAGATGTACTCAAAGCTGCTAAAGTGCATATCCTGCATATCAGGTGAGTAGATACAGCACATTTACCCTTCATCTGTATGTAGCTATGTTGGAACTTTCTACTGAAAGTTTGTATCTTCTGGGAATCTGCACAGCTTAGTGTCAATAACCATACTGGTTTGATCTGAGGGACTATATTTCAACACATAAGAGAAATGAAGAGAGGTCGTTTTCCTCTATCAGCCAAACTCTAAGTCCTTCTGTCAGTACTAATAGCAGCCATGGTCCCATGTTTGAACAGAGGTTCAGATTACTCAAACTCAATTTTGATTATGCCTGACATACCCTCCAACAGATCACGGAGCACATAATGCTGCAAATCTCTGCCTTGGTTCCCTTCCTGCCTGACAGTGCTTCTGTTCTAGGCTGTAAGCCAGGTTAGGGACTGCTCTGTCATTGAGGAGCTGTTTCTACTAATCATGATGGGACTCCAGTCTCAGTTGGACTTCTGAAAGTTTCTGTTCTTTTTCTCTCACTGGGTACTCTCAGGGCAAGGTATGTGAAGTGGAAAGCAGTAAGGGGCAGGTTTTTTCTCCCCTCGCATCTACCTGCCTTTGTTCATGTGTATTTGGATGTATAGCATAAATAGTAATGGTATTGAGGAGTATTCTCCCGAGATGTTTGGCTCAACATCTCTCAGCAGACTATCAAAACAGTTTCTACTCTGTGGAATGCAGAAATTCCCATTAAATAGGAAAAATCAACAAATCTACTCAGCTTCTGTGAAGAGAATCCTACTTTGTACTCATGCAAACCCAGAACAGTGCTATCGCCTTATCTTTCATCTGATGATTTCAAAGGATTTGGCAGAATTGAAGCAATGGAGTGTTGTTGTGTCCTGGGAGGCAGGCAAGTCTGGGGATGGGGGATTATCCCAGTGTCTCCCCCTTAGCCCTGTACCATGGGACTGCCTCATGTCTTCTCGCTGGCAGAAGGAACAACCCCTTTACAAGGTAAGTGCAGCACCTTCTCTACTACTGTTCTCTTTCACTTCTGAATGAAACCCAGACCTGGAGGCAGCAGGAGAAAGGATAGGGACAGCTGTGCAATGTTAAAGGCGGCTGTAAGAGGTAAAAGTGTTGGTAGGATGGCTGGAGGAATGAGCTAAGAATTTGAGATAAAATGGCCGTACCATGAAGCTGGTAAATACTCCCTCTGTCTTCTCTCCTGTGAAACTAAAGGAGAGGCATCAAAATGGGCTTGTATGGAGGAAAACAGGCTGCTATGAGTGTGTGCAAGGATATTCTGCTACAGCTCTGGAGGTACATATTTAACATACACAAGCACAGAAGAGCCTTGTGACTTCCTAAGGTAATGCAGGAAGAGGGGAAAACACAACCTGAGCGTCCTGACTCTTACGATTCTGCTAGATGTGGCCAGTCGTCCTGAGCTGTCTCCCCTGCCAAAACAAACGGAATGCTCTGCGGAATGCTCTGACCTCTTAAATATATTCTGCTATAAAAATAATATTTTCCACAGATAAGAGTGCCATATGCATTATATATGAAACTAGAACTGTCAATAGTCTATTCATGCTTTCCTTCCTCTTCGCTATGTGAGACGACTCTAAGAAAACAATCTTGTTGCAAAAGAAAATTAAAAAAGATATAAGGAGAAGAACCACATAATACAAACACAGAGGTACTGGTTCAAGGAAAGGTTTTACCCCTGAGAAGCAGCTGGTCCCTCACTTTCCATCAGAAAAACACCCCCACTTACAGGCTTTTCAGTTTTAGTCTTTGGGTTGTAACAAAGCTCCCTGCTGTTATCTTGTTTTGCCAAATACTTGCACTGTAATAGAAGGAAAGATCCACACTGACGGGGATGGAATGCATGTATGGACTGAGTGGGGATGTTTTGATTAGGGAAAATAAATATAAATATTCTCATAAGGGAAATATAGATAAGGGGATACATATTTTATGGAGGCCAAGCAGGTGAGCTTAGCTAGACTCAGGAGAGGGGCTTTGCTCTTTCCTGTCTCATGCTCAGCATCTGCATGTGGAATGCCAAGAGGAGGAGGATACAGCCATAACTTTCCATGGAAATTCACTTGGAGCCGGAACGACCACCTCTGCAAGCTCAGGGGGGATTTTCATTCCTGACCAGATGTTTGGGTATCAGACCCTCATATAAACCTACATATAAACAATATCATCGCTGATCTAAGAAAACCTGCCAGCTTTGGTGGGCTCTGGGGTCTCTAATGTCCTCAGCACCCTTATTAACGGGGACTCCAGATAACAAAAATTCACTGAAATTTTAAATGATATAATGGAATTTTAAAATTATGTTCTCTGAAATAAATTAGACAAATATTTTCTGATGGACATTAAATCTTCTTCTCAGAATACCAACACCTGAATTATTTTCCGGTTAGGGAAATAGAGTCCCTAATTCTTAGTTAGGGACTAAGAGTTGAAAATAAATAAAGTGGGATTTTGGAACCTAAATCCAAAATTATAATGCCAGTAAATCCCACTTAGCTGATCTTCAACTATATGATGGTCAGAGCTGTAGGAGCGTGTGTTACAGGATCTTTCTTTGGCACAGTTATTAATGAACATGGCATGGCTCATATTCATGTTATATGAATCTCACCCTTCAAAACAGGCTAGTTGCATCTAAATTGCATATTGGGACTCGTCCCTGGACTGTGTTAAATCCCATACTGCGCCTAGTAATTGTTGGGGAAAATGCTATCTGGCCCCAGGCCTAAGCAGTGACCTTCTAACAATGTAGTGGTGTGCACTGCACTCTTGATACAGGCATATAGGACTCAACCCATCACTAAGCTCAACTGAAATATAGGGTTGGGATTCAGTCTGGGATCGAGACACATTGAAGTGTTTTGATGAAGCTAACTGCATATTGAGGATGTAGATGTTGATAACTGGATAACTGAATGGAGTCAGTTCAATTAACCAAATCTTGGTGTCCATTTTGGGGGGAAGTGACTATCTCTCTAGGCTCCCCTGACCACACCAAGGGCCTGATTCAGTTGCCCACACAGAGGTGAGTAGTGCCACTTGGAGTTGCCTCAAGGCATCCCACCTCACCTCCAGCTGTCACTGTAGAAAGGCACTTGCCTTCCATGTCCTTCTCACATCTGCCAAGTCGGTACCATAAGGATTAAGCCATACTGAGGAGCCTCAGTTTATGTCTCAGTACCCTAAGGCTTCTCAAATGCAGTAAATGTCAATGTGGGAGCAGCTGAGCCCTGCATGTCTTTTGATATAATGGCAGCCTAGATTCCCTGCATGCTTGTAGGCGCCTCTTACAGAAACTTAGCTGTATACGGCTTTCTTACACTTGAACTGAAACCTACCCTACAGACTGCTCTTCCTTGAAAGCTTCCATCCTGAGAGTGTTTCCAGTTCATGCATAATTCTATGGATCCATGGAGGGGCATCTGCTTTCTGTTCATGATAGCAGTAATATGGTAATTTGGTCAAGTTAGTGTCATTCAGGATTTGGAAGAACCCCTTTCAGTCTCCATCCATTCCTGGGAATATCATGTCCTATTTCCATTCCCTCTGTGGCCCTCTCCCACCGAAAAGGGGAAGCAGAGGGCCTGCTGTGCATGCTGCACGCTCTTGGGTGAGGAGGAGCATGGTCTCCACACTTTCTTGTGAAGATCTTTCAATCAATGGGGGAACCCCCACCAAAACCAAAAAACCAAAATGCCTTTAATCAGGACAAAGTACCTTCTAGTTAGAGACAGATCTACAGAAAATGTCATTCCCTGCAGCCTGAAGTCAGCCTGCGCACTTGCCCTGGCTTGCAGTGGGTATGGCGTGGTGGCGGCAAGGAGAGAGAAGCTCGGGAGCAGAGGAGCTGTGGAGGTGTAAAACGCAGGGAGGCAGCTCTGGGGTGGCTTGCTGTGCTGCCTGCTCAGTTTGTGTACGGTGGCATCCCATGTGATTCCCACCCTTAAAGCGGCACTGGAGCAAGGACACTTTTCGTGGCATCCTCACTCGAGCTCTGATGGGGCACTCACAGAGCTAGAAGGGAGGAGGACATTTTCAGCAACTCCTTGTTGCTGTGGGCATGTTTTAACCCAATGACTGTTTGGATAAAACATTCTGATTTCGTTAATTTTTTGGCAATACCAGCTTTTAACGTGTGCCAGTCCCCGCTTCTGGAGACCTGCTTCCCTACTGCTCCCCAGCATCTCCTTACCGCCTGAGTTAAAAGTCCATATCTGGGATTCTCGGGTCAAGAGGCAAATAGAAATGGTAGTAATGTTAAACAGTTGAATACCTTAGCTTCCTCTGGCTCAGAGGAAGCAAGGGGCCAGCAACCACGGTAGAGAAAATGAAAACTGGCTTAATCTGATAGCTTCCCCCTTCCCACTGGGAACTGCAGAGCTGCGCTGCCAACAGTACTGTTTGGTGAGGCTACAAAGAGCAGGGCATCCTCCAAAGATCTGAAATATGCTGCACTGCCAGCACGACCCAGGGCTGTCCAGAGAAAAGTAAGAGATCCTCTGCTAGTTGGTGTAGTGTCAGTATAGGCAGTAAAATAACAGGATTTGCATGGAATTTTCACAATGTGTTTGCTCAATTTTTAGTAAAACAAGCGTTATTTGGCATGGCTGGTGGAGTTTTTAAGTTCATGCATAGGAAGAAGCAATTTCTGCTGTTTATCTATAATGCGTCATACGGGATTTCAGTGAAGGGATTTCCCAGGCTCTGTCTGTTTAAGGGTTTTGGAAAACATGTCTTGACATTAACCCATACATAGATGCTCCTTGTTCGGTTCTTCCATTGTTTGGGGTCTGTTCTGTCACAGGATTGAATTCCTCTGCTAGAGGAGGACATAGGTTATTATTTATACTCAGAGCTGATGGAAAAAATAAGGGGAGGCATATTTTCTTTTTTATTTTTCATTTTTGTTTGTGTGTTTACCTGTGTGTGTGTGAGTGTGTAGAAATTCAGGAAAAAGTTTTAAATCAGAATTGCACATATCTCAGGGACCCAAAATTTTGTCTCATGATAAATCTACTTTTTTTTTTGCAGGGGGTGTGTGTGTCATAGAAATGATATAAAAATTCTTTATTTGAAATATTTCAGTCCAGCTCATAAGTGGCCGGATAGTGACCGTCTCTCTCATTGCTAGAGTAGCATCTGTCAGTAGTTACTGACATGTTAATGGGGGACAGCCTATGAGTGGCAGTACCAGGGATAAGTAAGAACATCACTAGGAAAGATAACCTCCAAACAAATCTACGCCATACCCCACATAAGAGGTTTTTCCCAACTTCCTTCCCCTTTCAAACATAAACCGTATACTCGTCCTCAGTGCAAGCAACAGTGAGACTCTGCAGTTTGCCCCGAAGGTCAACAGACCTGGGCTAGCTCAGAGAAAGAGATCAGACAACATTAAAAGCAAGAAAGTTGGCTTTACTTGCAACAATGCTTTACTACTTAACAAACATAGCCCTGATCTTGCAGGGAGACCCTTGCAGGCAGATTGCAGAATTCAAGGCCTAAATTAATATTTCAAATGAGCCAGACCCTTTCATTTTAATCAGAACCTCATTTTAATGAACTTATTTTGCCAAGAATAAACAATTCCTGAATAGTATTGTAACTTTCCCCCCTCCACACATACTTCAAAACTGTCAAGGTACACAGGGAAAATATTCATTAGACATCTCAGGAAGTTACCATATAGCTTTTACGCCATGGCCTTATTCCAATTTCTTTCCTCTCTTTCCTTTGGTGTTTGAAAATTTTAAATCCCAGTGACAGTCAATTCCAGGTGTTCATTTCTGACAGGAGTGACAGCTTTGAACTCCGTGGAGGAAACCAAACCGGAGAGGGAAAGATTAAAAAAAAAAAAAAACCAGAAAAAAAGAAAAAAAAAGGATGAGAAAGAAAACTTTTTGCTTAGATTAGGTCGGGAACCTCTTGGCACTGTCCACATTCTTCTCCTGCACCTTGGCTTCTTGCTTCATGTCTGAAAGGGAACAGAAAGAGCAGATAATCAACCAACCCCGGTGCACTTTCACAATTTCTGTATAAAATTTCACTTAATGCAATTGTGGCGCCAGGGCTGGGTGTATGATGGTACCATTCAGAATATGTTTATATAACATGACTGCATGCCACTGCGATCCTTTAAATTCTTTTCTAAGAGCTTTACTCACTCCAGGTTCACTCATCCAAAACCCTTTATAATCTCAAATATCTCTGTTACTTTCTCCTTTGAGCAGCAAGGCTGGAGACAGGGGGGAAGGGGAAGGACTGAAAGAAGAGGGGAAATATGTAACTGATGTGAACACTGGGAAGACTTTGCTCTTTTCCCCCATTCCTGGGGCATAAAGAACTTTTTTGCTTTAATGTAAATTCAGCAGGATACAACTGCCTTTGTGGTGGCTCTAAAAGAATATAAAGGGAGAATTTGAGAACTCCTTAAAAGCAGTTGCTGTGCTTGTATCATTAGTGCTACGTGCGGTACATGTGTGATGCACAGACGTGCCCTGGCTCTGGAGGGTTTGGGACACGATGGGATGGTGGCCTCTCATGGCTCCACACAGCCCACGTCAAATGGTTTCTGCTTATCGCTCTCCATTCACTGCTAACACAGCTCCTCCAGCCTCTCCTTGTTTCTTCTGTAGCTGTTCAAGCACACCTTTGTGCCTGTCTCTGTGCTTGGGGGAAACATCCTGGAATCATATTGTCACATATTTTTTCTTTCAAATCCTTCCTGATAATGTCCTTTTTTCATGATGCAATGAGAATACAAACACCCCTCGTGGCAGGGAGGCTGCTGGTCTGCTGAATTCCCAGTGTGTTGGAGTGACACAATATTGTTGCTTCTTTATTTTCCCTTTTTTTCTCCATTCTTACTCTGTTCTTTGTCCATCTGGCATCCCACAATGCACTTATCAGTGATATCAGAGGGGCTATAACAGTGTATTACAGTTTGGACAGTAAATAGACATGTCAAGTAGACTTTGCTTAGGGAAAACAGTTCCTTATAAAGCAATTTTTTTTAATATGCATGCTCTTCCAAGCCTATTAATAGGATGTTTAAATGCATATTCCAGCTTTTGACTCAGCTTGCATAATTTCTTCACAGTTTGCTTTAAAACAATATTATTGCCAGACGTGAAAATAAGTGTGTCTGTTTCCAGCAAGAACAATGACAGTCTTTCATTTGGATGGTACATTGCTCAGTCATTTTAACCTAGGCTTGGGGATTAAGGCTTGCAGTTTCTCATCATATGTCAAAAAGTCCATTAGGCAAGTGAAAGATATTACACTGTGGGGTATGTTACTTATTTGTATAAACAGTTCTTATAGCAACAGCAGTGCTGTATAAAAAGGAGTTTTGTAGGGTATGTTGCTGTTGTACATTATCCAAAAATTCATTTCTGATTGAGAAAATACTTCCAACAGGCAGGTAGGAATGTGCTATTGTGTAATCATGGCAAAGAAAAATAGTGAACTCCATCAGGATGTAAAGCATTGTTCTTTTGGAGTGGTACTGGTTATTTCCGTGCAGTTACAGGTTAAGGGGAAAGGCAAGGAGACCAACCCAGTTACCCGCTTTGCAAATCTCTCCCTATGTTTATTCAGCCTGTTGGGACTCAGTTTCCCCATCAAAACAATCTGGCTTCTCTTGAGAACTGCAAAATACAAGTATCAAGAGCGAGATAGTTGCTTTGCCTAGGGAGCCTGAGTGCTGGTTATTGTGGGGCCAAGGTTTTACCCCTTGCGCAACGCAGAGATCCCGTGGTATGATCCACAGTACACAGCAGCCAGTCTGCTTGTGGGCGCACGAAGCTTTCCACAGCCAGATCACACCAGTATTTTTACGGCTGTATAAATAACTGTAGAAGCTACGTGTATCAGGAAGATACCAGCATTTCAAGATCATTTCTCTCTTTCTCTTAGCAGGCAAAAAGCTCCAGGGATTAATGTTTGCTCAGTCTATCCTAAGGGAGGTATTAACTGTGTCACGGTGCCTTTCCCCACTCCCTCCCCAGCTCTGCAGCCACAGGGCACCATGCGCTGGTCCAGCACACACACCACGTTTTGTGTGAATTTATGGCACAATAGCTCCTTTCTTTCTGCTGGTCTAGTAGACACTGATTTCACACTGAGGCATGGATGCCTCCCACGGAGGCAACACACAGGGGTGTTTCCGTTAGGAGGACAGTTGCTGTCAACTGCCTATAGAACACGTAGGATATTGAGCCCCCTTAAGATCTGCAATATCTCTAGATTAAAAGCATGACACGGAGCTATGCTTCTTCTGGATTTGTGTTTGCTACTAGTTGATCGGGACTTTGTGAAGAAAATAAAACTTTTACTCAAAGAGATTAAATTTCCATATGTTTTCAACTCATAATTTGATTCTTTTTCCCCTCAAATGGTCAATATGCTCTCTGAAATGCTGAAAAGAAGGAAATATACCCTTCTTTTTGGCTCAGCGTGACTTTTTGTTTTAATTTTTTGCTAATAGAAATTTAGAAAAATAGAAAAAAATGTGGAAAAATTTTATCTGAAAAGCATTAAATTAACCAGGATGTATTTGTTGGGTATTTGCTGCTTGTTTTGTTTGTTGTTTTGGAGTGGAGCAGGTTTTCTGGAATCTCAAAAATCATCATGGGATATGGAACTATCATTTACATGACTCGATTTACCATGAGTCGTGGCATATTGGGATTGACTGGGAATCCTCCTTTGAATATCTGATTATCTGGATGTGCAGCAAACGTGCTGAAAATAATATGTACTTTAAATGCACGCCTTAATTCTTATCATAGTAGTGCAGGAAAAGAAAATTTATTTCCATGCTCTTTTCTTCATAGGCTTTTTACTAGCAAGTAAACACATCCAGTGATCATTCTGTGGATGTGTATGTTTTAATAGGCATTTTAATAAAGTAATGTAGAATATGTTTACTGCCATTCTTTAAGAGTTTGATATCAAAATGTCTTACAACCTGTCTAAATTCATAATAACTGCATACTTGTGAATATTTTAGCTTTGCCTACAACCACCTTGGAGGTTTATCACATTATGCATAGAAAAATATTGTGGGAAAGCACAATAAATATAATCTCAGCAGCTATTCCCTTCAAAGACTTTCAGTTTTATGCATCTTGAATTCTAAATAGGTTTATTGCCAATTATACATGATGATGAAGCAGTAACACGGAGTATATGCCATATTTAAGAGACTCACACCAGCAGATGCTCTTGTAAATATATTTTGCTTCAAACCAAGAAATCAGTATTGTGGAATCCCCCCAGAAGCTTGCCGCTGCACTTTCTCAACTCGGAACTTGTAAGCATTCTTGCTCTTTGATGGATGGCTTCTTATAAACTGGCCAAAAGCAACCGCAACACAAAGATGCTCGTTTATGCCCAGTCCTTCCATATTGCATTAGTGCTGGAGGTGTGTAAAGAGCTCAGGACCCGCTGTGATGACATCCTGCATCCAAACAAAATTTGCAGTCTTAGAAATGACAGACAATAGGGCTGGAGGGAATGTTGGGAGGGTCACCCAGGACAACCCATCCTGCTTTGCCCTGCGGACAAGTGCATGGGGGAATAGATTACGTTTTTCAGCTACCTTTTTTACACAGGAGATGACTGATATCATATTTCTTCCCTTCTCAACCTTAAGTAAGCCCCAGTTTTGCTATCTTTTCCCCAGCAGTACGCCATTTTTGTTATTGTTCCTCTGGATGCTTGCCTGTCTTGCCTCTTTTTTAAACCACTTTCCTCAATATTGAGCAGTGCATTTCAAATGTAGCTAAGCAGAACCAAAGGGCTGTTTCACAGGTTTTATTTAAATATGCAAATAGAGACAGAAAAAGAAGGAAGTATGTTATACTTAAATTTACACGTCTGGAAGGGACACAGAGAGAAATTAAGGTCTTGGTCCAGCAGATGTAGATACTCTTAAGTTTACTAACTGGAACGACCTACGGGATCCTCAGTATTGTTGGCTCCAGGCATGCACCTAAGTATTACTGCAGGTTTGAAAAGTGAAAGACTTTCCCAGCCTCACACCAAAGTAAAGCTGTGAACAGAATCCAGCACTGCCTAGTCTTAATTCAATGCCTTAACCACAAAACCACAGTTGTTGTGGTTTGGGTTTTTTTTTTTCCCTGTTAAAAAAAAGGGTTTCGGGCCTTTCAGAAACAGAAGATAATACCCACCTGTCCATTACAGAAAGTTCAGCTTGTTTTATCGTAATGGTTTCATGGTTTGGTTTCACTGTTATTCTTAAAGCTGGCAAAACAGAAACAAGGTCCCCAAGGCCTATGACAATTTCAAATGAGTAATTGCATTAACGTCCCTATTCGCAAGCACTCAAAGGGGTTAAATGATTATGAGGATATTGGCTATTGGTAAGATTTTTACTTGACTCCTCTCTAGCTGTGGTTGAGCAGCCAACTCACACAGTACAAGCCCTACACTGTGCTTGATTCTCTTCATTCATTCAGATGTCCTTTAAAAAAATCTCATTTCATTTTGCAAGCCTTGGAAAAATTAGTTTAGACCCGTGATAGCACAAGGATTTCTATGCCACCAAGTGAATCTTAGAGAAATTTTGATTCTGAAAAATGTACATGCCTTTACCTACACATCTATTTTATTAAGTATAGACAGGAATGAGACAAAATGTGCCAGAATCCAGAGTAACAACTATGTATTGTTCACATTTGAAATATGAGCAAAATTTTAAATGGAAATTTCAGCCCAAAGGTATGATTTTTTTATTCACCTGTTATTCAACTCTTTTGCCCCTACATTGCACCCTATGAACTTTAATTAACAGGGACTATCTCTATCTGTGCCTATTAGCACATCTAATGTTCATATTCTTAACATCAAATAAACAATAATGAAAATTCATTGCACATCTGAGAAAGTGTTTCCCATTCAGGAAAATACATGGAAATGCCTTTAAGCTTATCCATATTAAGGACAGCATGTAAGCAAATAACTTTAATCTTGTACTAAGTATGTGCTTAAATAAATGAAGATGCCTTTCCAGCCTATATGTTTCACATTACCTATAAGCGCATCAGAACTTCTCTAAGCTTCACTTATTGGCATAGGAAGGATCTCATTGTTACAAGCCCGAAGTAGGAGGTCTAATAAAATTTCCTAATCTGATGAACCACATAAAAAGAACTGGAACAAATATAATTTTATATCTCTACTGGGGGGGAAAAACAGATGATGTGGCTTGAAGTTTGCTCTCCTATCTTTTATTAGGCTGTAGCTTACACAAATTATATCAAACACTGCAATAAAATGAAGCTGGATTTATTTGTAGGCACCGATCTTCTTAAAAAGATGTACTTTCTAAAATCCTGTAGGAAATAGAAGCTGTACATAAAATTACACCGATTTAGAAGAAAAGCAAATAAAATACAGATGACAATATTATAAAGTTTTAAAATATGTATTTATCATGTATTGTCTTTTCCCTTCCTGAAAGCACAGTTTCAGGGCTTTCAATAAAAACAGCAGTTTTTTGCACTAATAGTAGCAAATTGCATAAATGAAACCACGACCAGAATATTCTCATAGTGAGACAATATGAGATAAAACAGCATGCAGAAGAATAAAAAATTCTAAACGTGAAGGAAAAAAACGGTTTTGGAAACAATCCAAGCTTTATGTTTCAGGCGTCAGACGTTCTCTCACTGATGAATGGGTAGGAGGAAGTTTACCTAGCGGTAATCACTCGGCTCTGATTCATCTTGCTAATGTTTAGGTGTCTAGGTATCTAAAAATTAGGTGTCTAGTCATGGCTAATTATCTATGTTCCTTCTGTACTCAATAAAGAGAGATAGGCACCTCTGGAAGGTGATTCAGTCTACCTATCTCAGGACATTTATCTTGGATTGGAACGAGCCTCTTTCTCTCTGGGTGCCTATTTCTGTCTGTTCATTACAGAGGGAGCCTAGGTGGTTAGCTTAGATTAGATGCCTGACTTGTAGATAACTAAATTCAGGTGAGATGATTCTCTCCATAAGTAATTACTCCTATTGATACTGGGGATAATTTCCACTGATATCAGGACATGGTATTTATCTGTACACCCTGTGGGATTTAACCAACAAAGTTTTCTGAATGGTATTAACATTTTCCAGAAAAGGAAATTTGTGCCTGGATTTGTACTTGCGCAGGCCATCCCTTCCAGTGGCTGTGAATAGAAAAGCAGCCTGCGCCTCCCATCTTAACCTGTTGTACACCAGAGAGATGAGCAACTCCCACAATCCACCCCAGAAATAGATGCATTTCAGTGAAGAGGAAAATAACTGATTTATACATCTGCAAAACCAGCAGCACGTAAGTTCTGCCCATTGTTCAAAATGGAGTTAACAGTCTTCTGCATTGTTACAAAATCTTATTTTCTGCTAAACTTCTCAGGAGCCTCACGTGGAAAAATGCAACAATGCTTAAAGTGTAACACAGACCTGGATTCAGTTCTGCAGATGGATCCCTCCCTGGGCTGCTTCTTGTATGCTATATGCTGTTTGGTGGAAGAGAGGGAGGCCACACAAAGAGAAGGTCTCTCTCCACCTCCCTGGTTATTTAACAGAGAAGACCCTATGATCTGAAGCACTACCAACAATCCCTATGACACACTCCAAGGCACCCGAACTATACCCTCAATATCAGGATGGTAAAAAAAACCCACCCCTTGGGAAAATAATAAGTAAAAAACCCCAACTGTGACACAATTTTCTCATTATTTCAGGTGTTACAAACCTTTTTTTTAAAAAAAGTGCTGATAGAGGTAGAGGTACTACAGGAAGCAGGAGGAGACCCTGAGCCAGCACTGTGCTTTTGTGGCCAAGAAGGCCAGCGGTGCCCTGGGGTGCATGGAAAGGAGTGTGGCCAGCAGGGTGAGGGAGGTTCTCCTCCCCCTCTGCTCTGCCCCAGTGAGGCCACACCTGCAGGGCTGCGGCCAGTTCTGGGCCCCCCAGTTCAAGAAGGGCAGGGAACTGCTGGAGCAAGGCCAGCGCAGAGCTGCCAAGGGGATCAGGGGCTGGAGCATCTCCCTTGGGAGGAAAGGCTGAGAGACCTGGGCTTGTTCAGCCTGGAGAAGAGAAGGCTGAGGGGGGATCTCATCAATGCCTATAAATACCTGAAGGGTGGGTGTCAGGAGGATGGGCCGGGCTCTTTTCAGTGGTGCCCAACGCCAGGCCAAGGGGCAACGGGCACAAGCTGGAACACGGGAAGTTCCACCTGAACATGAGGACAAACCCCTTTGCTGTGCGGGTGCCAGAGCAGGGGCACAGGCTGCCCAGAGAGGCTGTGGGGTCCCTTCCCTGGAGACGTTCACCCCCCGCCTGGACGCGGCCCTGTGCCCCTGCTCTGGGTGTGCCTGCTCCAGCAGGGGGTGGGACGGGGTGAGCTCCAGAGCTCCCTTCCAACCCCGACCACTCTGTGTTTTTGTGATTCTATGGGCTGAATGCTAACACAGATGTGACCCATCCAATGCAGAGACAACTAATTCTGACCACAGTATGTGTAAGCCAAGCAGCAAAGGTTGGACAGAAATAATTGGTTTTAGGAACAAAAACAGAGTTTTTGATACCAGGCTTCCTTTTAGTCATTAAAGCCACAAAATTTTCTTTTTTCACTCAACAGAACAATTTAGCAAAACTGGAACTGGCTTTGGGACATGGTTGGTTAATAGAGGTCACAACTCAAAATGTGAAGAAAAAAGGTTAAAGGATTTTAATATCTATGGCATTTAAAAAAAAAATTGTCCAGATTGGATTAGAAGTTCTTTTGGTCTCCTCAGCCATTCTAACACACAGAACCCAAACCTTAGGGCTCACTATTTAGTGTCTTTAACTGCCAGGTAAATGGCAAGTTAAGAGTAGGGCAAACTTCCAATAAATTTCTAAACTCACTTCTGGTCTCCACAGTCCAGAGCCTAACTCCTGGCCCCAAGGAGCCACCTCTGTTCAAAGGGATGATTCAGTCTTAAGTTGTGTGCTGAGGCTGGGCATCTTATAGCCCATCAAATCATTGACTTACGTTGTCCATGGAAGTAAGGCAAATTTTGAAGGAAGAGGTGACGAAATTAACTGAGGAAATCCATCCTCTATTTTTCTGATGCACATACCTTTGGCTGGATGAAGACCTACTGTGCCTCAGAGCTTGGGTTTTTGTTGTTCTTTCCCCCCAGCCATACGGGTTAGTCTGATAAAAGCTGTATCTTCTCCCTGCAGAGCTTATCTTTCTATATAAAACTGTAGACATGCTAGAGAGATCTGTCTGAGAACAATTTGCTTTAGTAGTGCTTTATAAGAAATTAATTGATAAGTTCTCTGCCCACTTCTTCCTAAGTAATGTTTGGGTATTGATTCTGTAATAGACATTCTTTTGATTGCTCCAGAATGACAAAGAACTTAGCAGCTCTTGGATGGTTCTAATCTTGGACGTGATTCTCAAAGAGTATAGTTAAATATTCTGCTGAAGAGAGTTTGGGTGTGTGAGCAAATGCCTTTCACTCACAAGGAAATTAAGTTATACAGAGTTAAACAACCTATTACTGCAAATTATTTGGGGCAGGGATCTTCTTTCTCCTCCAAGTTTAATGGCTTAGAGCAATAAGCTTAACACAAAAGGTAAATAAAAGCGTTTAGAGCTCGATCATAGGCCTTTTCTCTACTTGGTAATTGTTTATTTGGGTGACTCCCATGTAGTTCAGTGTTACTGCAGGCCACGTAGACACCTAGGTACATATTGCAGAACTGGCCCAGAAAAAACAGAGAGTGCTACTTCTTATTGCTTTCTGCGGACCAAAAGAAAAGAAGAAAAAATCAACCTACAGGGCTATTATTCTGGCCTTTCTTTGATCACTGACTTCACTTAATTTAAAATTAAAGAAAGATCAGAAAGAATAAATGCATATTAAATTAATAGCACCTATTCAAAAGGCTTGCATATTGCAGATAACAAAGTAATGTTCACAGAAAAGATAGAGATACAGAATAGGATGGAATTTCCCCTACTTGTTATCGTTTTCAGATGTCCGTATTCATGCTCATTTAATCATTACCATAATCTGTATAGAAAAATGGCCACGACAATCTGTATCTCACTATACACACATACACATGTATATTAGCTGGAAAGGAAACACAAGCCCTGGTTCTGTTCTCCCTTATCTAGGCATTATGTGTACAGAATCAGTTGTCCAGGGTGTGGATGACCTAAATGTCATTCTTTCTTTATGCATAGGGTCTTCAGACTTCCATCATCTTTTGTCCACAGGCATTGCCTAATCACCAGTTAGCAGGTTATTTCAGAACTGAAACAAAACAGTGTGGTTTTTGCTGTGGAGGCCGGAGTTAAGCATTCATGCCAGGGGGACCCTAATATTGCCTGTGTCTGTGGCCTGACTGTCATGATGTTCAAATAAAAGGAAACAGTCTTGAGTATTGGTCCCCACTTCAGTCTTCATTGTTTCGCAAGTTATGGGGTAAGCTATGGGATGAGCAAACCCTGGTGTTATACCCAGAATCCAGTTTCCCCTTTTTGTTTTGAGTGCTGTAACTACTGGGTCCCAGAGGGTCATTGAAGCCTTCTTGTCATGATCCTTGAAAACACCTGTGTAATTAGTACACGGTCAGACTGACATCGTTCTTATGTTCTCTTCCCATGCATTGTTTTTATATGTGTTCCTCCTGTACCATGAAACAAAGGCAAATGACACAAGAAGAAAAACAAGTTCTACCTGTGTCTGCTTTATTGCACTATTTCTTGTTGGATATTTTACCCATTTTGTGAAGAGATGTAGTTAAACTGCAACACACCTTGATTCCCTTGGTAAACGGTCACCTCTCTTAGATCTCTCCAAGTTCCTCATCTGTCTGGATATGAACTCCAGCATCAGCTTTCATAGCGAAGGATTAAGCTCAGACAGTTGAGGAAGGTTAAGGCATTGGCTGCATCAGGGAAATGATCCTTCTATCACATCTCCTTTGAGCATGAAGCCCCAGGAGATGTCATGCACTTGATGGCTTCACAGCACCACAGTGTCTTCCGTTGTGACTCTTCTTGCCCCAGACTGAGCCAGTGGGTGCTCACAGAGGGGGCTGGTGCAGGGGAGATTGGGTCCTAGGGTGGCAAAATAGCTATGCAGGGGGGGCAAACTTGGTGTCAGTGGTGTGACCAACTCAGCGTGCAACCTGGTGTGCCTGGGCATCGCTACAGGTTGAATTCACACTTTGGATTCAAAGTGAGCTTCTTTGGTATTCCCAGCTCTAAAACATACATTAAAAAACCAACTTTGTCCCCCTTGAAGTAATGATATTTTGAGGTGACATGTCAGACATATCAATGGAGGCTTTGCTCTTGAAATAAATGAGACCAGGATCAGGTTGTTGTTGTTTTGCCAGGAGAGATTTTGAAGAAGCGGATTTCTCAAAGGAAGATGGCCGTTCTGCACAGTTTCATACTATATAAGCCCCCTTGATTAAGCTCTTTTCATTTTCAAATTACTTAATTACCATTCTTTTGCTTTCAAATAAAAATGTGCAACAGCTTATCTCAGTCATATGAGAAGGCTAGTAAAGAAGGCGAGATCACCAGGAAATTAAAAAATAAAATAATGATAATGCTATTCGGCCTCAAGAAAAGAATGAAAATTGACTCTTACTAATGTTATGTATTAATTACACTTACCCTTATTCAATGTCCCCATTATATTACAGAGAGGGGTGCTCAGTAACCCCAGTGTAAATGGAAGTCTTGTCCATGGTGTCAGCTGAAGGTTCCCTTCTACACTCTGTTGTTGTAAAGAAGGAAATTTAATCTTTGTGATACTTCTGTTCCTTGAAAAGAATATCTTTTTCAAACAACATAAAAATCTATCTCTAAGGGATAATTTGGGTCAGATTTTAGGCAGGCATAAGTTTCAGATCAATCTGGAACATGCACATGCCAGAGCGGGAAGCCAATAAGAAACTAAAGGGAGATTGATTCCAGTTTCACTGATTTAAAAATAAAAAAGTATAGATTTTTCAGAAGCATATTGAGAAGGGAGTTTTTCCAAAGGCTGTTAAAATTTTCTCAGTAGGTATTGGGACATTATGAGATCTTTACATTGATTTTCTGGAACACTTTGGAGTGTCTAGTAAATCAGGGTTAATTTTTTGGCAAAACCATTTTTTTTTTTTTAGTGAAAAAAGCAGTCAGTTGTACCAAAATGTTTAATGGTGCCACCTACAGTTTGCCAAATTGCTCATTCAGTTAAAAAAAAAAAAGAATTGTATTTAGTATTATAGCACTACATTCAAATATTTTCTATGGAAATATTTCCAGAGAGTTAGGTTTTTTCTATAATTTTTCTGCATATTTATTAAAACCAGTGTATGTAAGAAACCTTATCATGCTTGAATTAAATATAGAATGCATTGTGTCAGAATGAGTAGAAAGTGTTATGCCGTCCCTGATGATTTTTTTAAACATTTTCCTTTGGTTAAAAAAAAAAATTCTTTTTGCTCTAACCTCCCCCCCCCCCCAATTTTTTTTTTTTTTTAATTTTGTACGTTTTGCAGAAAATTAGTCTGTTGTGCAGGTACCCCAACTGACAAGAAGCTTTGTGCCTAAACTTATAATAAAGAATATATATATATGTAGAATGGCTGAGGTTTCCCATTATTCTCACAAACGCTGCTGTGGTAGGGACCCACCACGGTCTGTGAACACAGATCTGATCTACTTCAGTAAGATCAGTTCAACCTTATTCAGTTCAATAACATAATCAATTCTGTCACTTACTTGATAAAAACTCTTTCTTTCTTGGATTTTCTTCTCTAATGAAATGCACTGTAGAGTTCAAAAACATTGATCAGCTCTTCTTTCACATTATTGCCCAGGACTGAATTTTTTTTATAGAATGAATGGTTCAAAAAGTAAATGGTTAAGGGCTATAGACTCAATCCAAACCACCCTGGTAGTCAGCAGGTGGATTTTGGTTGCTAAATTCACATTTTTAAAAAACTATTTTTAACTTTTTCCTCCAGTCTATAGGACTTCTTCCTAATTACTTATTTTCACAAAGTCACTCATTTTCCAGGGTAATTATGCAGATTTTTGTTGAAAAAGCACTAGAGATCAGAATCCGGCGCGTTGCTAGCATGAACATCACTTATCAGTGTAAGCCTCCTGAGCATACTGCACTTTGTGCACATATTGAAAAGTTACAAGTCCAGTGCAAATCTATATCCTGTTCAGGCTAGCCTTAAAAATCAATAGAGCTGGCAAAGTTCCTCTGTCTGTGACCTCCTAACACTGTAACTACAAAGTCACAATGGATGTAATTGCTCTATAAAACTTCCACATACCATGGAAGTACATAGTCACTGAGAATAAGATTGACAAGGTATACTTTGTACGTTATGTATTTTTTTTTCCTCGGGACAGTAAGGCTCCATTTAGGGTGTGTTGTGGCAGGAGGACTGGGTATTTTTTTCTTCCTGGAATGATGAAGTGCAAACAGTTCTCCCTTTCAGTCCTGGAGGTTACAGGTGTGCCACCATGTTATCCATATCACTCTGCAGCATTCTTCGCAGCTATCATCATGCCCGTAAAATAAACTAGGCTCTTGCTCATGCCTGAGTTTATACACTGTTAAAATTTTACTGTCACCTCCTGATTTATGAACTTGCTTTGCAAAGTTCTGAGCTTAGCAGTGGGTGACACATCAGCTCAGAGAGAGCTTCAACCCTCTTCTCCCACACCACGATAATATGGTGCTAATCACGTTATTTCAAGGAGATCCTGGGCTCGTACGTCCAAGGCCTGATGATCAGGGCAGAGCCACCTCTAAGACATTCAGTGAGCGAAGAACCTCAAATGGCTCAGAGATTCATGCTGAGGCAAAGCCTTCACGTTTCAGGAGTTTTTGGAAATATTCAAAGCTTCTGGTTATTCAAAACCCATCTAGACATCTTTTCAGAACTATCCTATTTAGCTCATAGTTATTTGGTTGTTTTTTTTAAATATCTTTCTGTTTCTAGCTGCAGGAAGAGAGGGCAGATTTTTCAGCAAGTTGTTGAATAGTTACAGAGACTAGCTATATAAAAACTCTTTTGCCCCAAGTTTGCTTCAAACACTTCTTATTTTACTTATTATTTTCATGGACAGCTTTATTTCTTGCTAATGCTGAATCACAGATGGGCTTAATTTTGTCAGAGAGAAAATCTGGCTTTAAAAGGGCACACGGCAAATAGTTTGTAGCAAATGTACAAGGTGTCGGGGGAAGCTTCTGTCGGTCTTTTGATAGATCAGATCAGTCACTGTCAAAGCTGACTTTCTGATGACACACAGAAATCAGTCCTTCTGACTCAAGAATTCTTGAACTTTCTCATGATGCAGATAATGTCTTCGCATGAGGAGAATCTCACAAATACTTTCAATATCCAAAAGTTAGTCTCTGTACTTGTTTTAATCACATCAGGCTCTCACAGTGAAAAGGAAGAGGCACTCTCTGAGGGGAAATTATCTGGCCTATCTCAGATGGCTGTTTTTCAATTATCTGAATCACCCTCTGCACATGCTTCTCTCTCTCTCTGTTGATATTAAAGAGACCTTAAAGTGATCAGCTCAGACTTAGGTGCCTGACTCTTACATGTCTACATCTGCACAGCCCTTCAGAGTCACATAGTTCCCCTATAGTGACTAGAGTTGCATTAGCGGAGACTGATTTTGTGTGTTTGTATGTTGCATTTTCTCATGATCTGGTCATGGGGAATGAGGAAAAGGACTGGCTAATCAGCTAATCACTGTGCTACCAATGACTTTGGAGCACTAGAGCTATTCTTTTGCCTTTGAACTTTTCTGAAGAGCTTCCCACCAGCCATGTTTTGTTCACTTGTTTCAAAGAGAAGAGCATTATGTGCTGGTGACTCAGCCTGTATGGGCCACATCATCTTCTGGGAAGAACACCAGTAGGGTAGGGATTACTCTGATTTACACAAGGGAATTATGCTTCTAAAGTGGACTCGTCCAGTCTCAGAGACTGTCTCCCTATCTAACACTTGCATACAAGTGATCATCTGCCCTCTCTGCCAGACAGCTTTCAGCCTGATTAGTATCCTGGTAATGGGCTCTGCTTTGTTCTTGGCTGCCATAATGGGTCTAACAACACATAGCAGGGTCCTGCATTGGGGAGATCCCCATTAGAAAGGACACTCCCCAAGTGCAGCACGATCAATGTCCTTTTCTCCTGTATCACAGGACCAGCGCACCACATGGTTGCTCAGAACATGGTCAGACAAGCCTCTAATGTGATGTGTTGGCTATGCATTTCCATCTTGTGGCTTACTCATGGGTTCTTGCACAACTGAGGAAGAAGAGAAGAAAAGGCTTCTTTAGGAGACGAGGATGCTAGGTAACACCGTCTTCCATTGCATAAAGAATTGTAGATACATGAGCCCGGACTCTTGCCAACCGTGTTGGCAAAAAGGCACTACTGATATCGCAAGAAGGGACATTTCAACATAGAGACTATGTTTACTATGGAAGCAGTTAAGGACTGGAACAGCGTGCCTGGAAGGGTTGTGGGATCTCCATTCTTAGAGATTTAAAACCAAAATTGTTAATGGGTTCTGAGCAACCTGGTCTGCCTTGAAAGAAGAAGACTGAACTGGAGATCTCCTAAGATGCTGAGATCCTGTGATTCTAGGTTGAGAAAGGTGACAGATATGATAGCATCCATGTAATACAACATCTTGTTCCTAGCTATCTGATTTGGGGAACAAAACCAATGTCAAGTACTGCCAGAGACGGAAAGAAGGTATGGCAGATCGAAATGGTAAAGAGAGAGGAAAACCTGCGCAGTCGTGTCCACGTCTCTTAATGAAGACTCAAAAGCCGGAGCTACAGGCTGGATCATGAAACTCTCCTTAATCTCTGCTAGATACACATTTGAGTCAGGTCTATAGAAAGATTTACAAATACAAACTTTTAAGACTGATTTTGTAAGGATATGAGGTCTTTGTGAGCCTTCGGTGTGCATCTGTGAGATGCCCACTGGAACTATGAATGCTTCAGTAAATTTTAGCTCTTTGGACAAATTTTGAGAAAGAGTTACACTTCCCAAGGAAATGAGTTCCTACGTTTTTCTTTTCTCCCTGAAGACAGATATCAGAATAGATAAAAGAGAACTGAATAATGATCCTATTTGAGGAATTCTGCAAATGAGAATCCACTTTTTATCTGTTTGTGTATCTATGTATCTATCACATGCTTGTATACTTCCTTTATTATGAATAAGCTTATGCACACCGCATAATCGGAATAGCAATTCATGTATTTCACCTGATTCCCTTCTCTGGTTGCATTCCACATTTAAGGATTAGGATCTTAAATACAAATACAGGAAAGTGTGAGTCAATGACTGTTAAAAATGTAGTTACAGAGAAGGTAAAATGTGTTCCCTTTCTATCAAACACTTATACCTTCTAGTACACAACAGTGTACGTATTTTCGTATCTCAGTCAGTTTCGGTAAAATGTTCCAGCCTCAGATTTGTTGATATTACAGAGTGACTGTATCAAAATTCATTTTACTTCACATTTCATTTTTTTCTGAGACTCTGGCTCAGTTGTAACTTCTGTATGCTAACTGATGTGGAAACATTAGAAACAAGGGGAATATTAATGTATAGTTATAAAGACATTAATAATACTAATTTTAATAAAACAAGCTGTGCAGTAAAGAAAGTGGGAATGTAACTTATCTGACCATGCCTATATAAAACTGTAGTCACACAACTCAGAACTTAAACTCCATATCATCATAATAATGATATCTTTGAGAGGAATCTAAAAAATGAGATACAACCTGGATTCTGAAACAGAAAGAATTAAAATATCCCACATTTATTTCTTAGGATTAAGTGAGTTACATTGGAATGACCTCAGATGAGATTCTGACCTCCAAAATTCCTCCAATAAGCATTTGAGGATGTGTGTAGAGATTTTATTTTTTAAAAAATGTGAATAATTAATCATTTTTGCAGATTATCAAGAAGAGTAGAGTCTCAGCCATTTGCACTTTAAAAATCTGGACTAAGCGCCATTGTGAAAAATACCTTTAAGTTTCAGGACAGTTCAGCGGGGGCTCAGTAAACTTAATCACCACTGAAATTCCATAGACAGCACCGGGCAGGAGTTCAGATTATAATAGTCCTTGAGTGTTAATGTCTTCAGGTGAAATTCTCACCCTGGCCTGGCCTCTTATTACCCTTTTGCCTCATTTGTACCAGTAAGGAGTCTTAGAAATGCTAGTACAGCTGCATAGATGGAGTTGAGGAGAAAGGGGGATAAGGCAAGGTTTCCTCCATATGGGCCTGGTGGAAAGCAGATGTGATATCTAAGTGTCTTTTCTGCAAGAAGGAGTAAGGCTGGTGGGAAGGAAAGGGACAAGAAGGCAGGAGGGGAAATTCAGAGCTTCAGTAGGAGCCATCTGAAAAGCTCTGCAATTCCTTAAGTCTAGTTTCACCAGGAAGAGGGGATCAGCCACGGGGAGGGAGGGTGGGAAGCCTCCTTAACCTTACTGGAGTAACACATTTCCCATGTTTTTGCTGGCATTTGGCCCTCGGCAACTTTCCTGCCTTGTTGTCTGACTCACAGCAGTTCGGCCTCTGCCCGGAACAACTCCAGCCAGTTCTGTCCTGATTGACCAAATGTCAATGATTTCCTTTTTTTTTTTTTTTTTTTGGTGTGTTTGTTTTGGTAACCTCTATTCATGGAGGAAGTCTGGATCTGATAGCTTTCCTGTTTCATTTCCTACCTGTGTTTTATGAGTGATCATCTTTCCTTGTTCTCAAGCAGCAAGTCTCCATGCAGTTTCCCTTATGAAATGTTTTTTTGCCATCCTTTTGAATTCCCAGCAGAGATGCTGAACAGTGAGGGAAAGACTTTTCTGGTAGGTATGAAGCACAGCGATGTCTGAAAACACAGTCCTGTTAAAGAAAAAATAATAATTAAAAAAACAAACAAAAAAAAAAAAAAGAAAAAAGTGTGTGAAAAAGATTGTGAAAGATAATATGCTGGATACTAGCTCAGATTAGTCCTTGAATGAGTGGAATATATTTTGATAATACTTATCTTACTCTTGTTCACATGCATTGCATTTTTTCCCTGTAGTAACTATTGGAATGGAAAAAGCAACTACAAAATAGACAAGATTTGTATTTTTTTTTTAAGAGAAACAATGAAGAAGCAGTATTTGGAAACAACTGTTTTATGTTTGGGTTCAAGATTATAGTGGGATTATGGTTTGGGTTCAGATGCAATAATAATAAGTTTCCCCACCGGTTCTTAGTTACTCTCTTTAAATAGGCTGCGGTCATCTAAAGCTTCTTGGTTTTTTTGTGGGTTTGTGGTTTTTTTTGGTGCTTGTTTGTTTTTTAAACTGTGTTCTGAAGCTTCAAAATAACCTGAACTTGAATTAGAAAAATTTTTGAAATTTATTTTGTAGTTTTATCCAACTGGAGAGCAGAAAGATAGTTATTTTGCACTCATAAGGTGGGTGGAAGGCAGGCAGCTCACTTGTAGAGGATGGACCCAATTGAATCCTCACCCTGATATAAATCCATTGATTTTAGAAGTCTTAACCCTGTTTCGCATTGCTACACATGAGATGAAAATTAGATTCTCAATGCACTGAGGAGTATTTGTAATAATGAATCATGTGACGAAAACTTCCTCCAGTGTGTGGAACAAGTAACAGTTTGTAGAGCCCACTCTGCGCCCACTGTATTGAATCACTGTTTCCTTATGCTAGTTTTTAATGTATAATTCCAAGTGTTAGTTTGGAATGCTAAATTAATATTTGTGGCCACTAATGGAAATAATAAATTATATGACACTTCAGAATGTATTTTTAGCAACAGTTGTGGCACATGAAGAAAAACTGATGAACCCCACGCAAAAAGGTATTATGATACTCTCCAATTCTTTCTCCCAGTGTGCTTTTCCTTATAGACACATACACATTTCAGGTACTCTACTAAATGAAGTGATTACTAATAACTCATAAAATTTGGTTTGAACCTACTAAGATATTTTTGAGCTAATGATATCAGAAAGAAGCTTTTTTCCCTTGTATTTATTCCTGTTGCATGGATTCAGAGGGACCATTTCATATTTCATAGCCAGAATAGCCATTGATTTCCTTCTGGCATGCATTTGAAGTTCTTTTATCTACAATGGGAGTTGTATAATCCACATGAAGTTGAGAACAGGCCCTAATTCAAATTCATAGCCATTTTCTTCAAGTATGACTGTAAAATCAGAAATATACCAGATACTTTTAATTTTTAAAAAAGATATATTTCACTGGAAATTCTACAGACTTAATTACTGTTCTTTAGAGCTGCTTGAAAAACTCGCCAGGGACCTTTTGCATTATATTTTTCATAACCATTACATCTTTTTTTTTTTTTTTTGCTAACTATATTCTTTCGTGGCTGGTAACCTTTCCATTTTGTCATTTGTTTTCTTGGACACCAAAAATTTCGCCTGAGCAATACTTCATCCTATATTCACACCTGACCATTTAAGACTTTGTCCAGAGACTATGAAAAACAACGGAAAAGTTCCCACTTACCCCAGCTGACTATGGATCAGCCCCACAATAGAACTCACGTCAAAGTTCAAAGAATTTTTTGTTAGTGTGGATGTTCCGTCTTTTCTCAGAATGAAGCAAACGGAAACCCTACATCTAGATATTTATTTATTTTTGTCTCTTGTTGATTTTGTTAGTTGTTGAGTCAGTTTTTCCATTGCTACAGTTTCTTCACATTTCGTTAAATTCAGTCAAATTAAACAACGCATTTGAAACTCTTTTTTTGTTATATTCCCACCTCCAACCGAACTGGGAATGTTAGGCAACAACTAGCAAGATCATTGTTAATTTCTGGAGCATAATCTATTTACTTAAAATTTATAGCAATATACTGGCTTTATTCCACCATTTTCTCTTCTGTTCCAATTCCATCCTAATGTCTTTCTTGTTTGGTTTAAATGTCTTCAGCTTACCAGTGTGATAATTAGACTTGCTTAGTAATATACTGTAGTAGATGTCAAAAGAAATCTTATCTTTTCTAAATGCTTATCTGGGACACAGACAATAATCTGGAGTCTGGGAGGAAGAACATTTTTGCTCTCCCCATTTCGGTACAGTACTATTTGCATTAAAGCAATATCCAGAGGCCCCAGACAACAGTCCACTAAAGATGAATTCTGCTTTATTGGGCACAGACAGCCCAAAAAGTTAAGAGGTTAATCAGACAGCGCATATACGTCTTACCAAAGAAAGTGCTGATGATGACTTTTGAAGAGCCTGCTCCACAGTCACAAAAAAGTAGAGCTATGGGCCGTTTCTTTAGTGTGTACTGATCCAGGGCTCTGCCAGGGGCTGACCATGTGAACACCAAAAGAAAGGTGTTCAGTCCTTATGTGAACTTATAAAGTGCCACAACACTGGCTTGAAAGGAAACCTCAGCAAAGCTAGGATATCAGAATAAATCTCTAGATGTCTCTACTTTTTTTTTCATAAAGATCTGTAATTAAAGGAATATTTTTATATATATCTTTATATACTTATTTCTTTCCAGCTAAACTGATAAATGTGCATTTTCTCTGTGCCGTATTTCAAGGTTTTCTGATTCTGCTCCATTGATTTTAACTGGTTCTTTTCACATTTACATTTCCATTATTGCTCTTCACAGAAAGAGGCTGGTAGGTTACAAATGTGGAAACATTCTGTAAATGAACTACATAATCTGTGAATAAATTGCAGTTTCTTCAGAAATACTAAATGAATCATCTAGAAAGATGTACAAGAGAGTTCCTATTTTCATAACCTGTATTTTTTATAAACTCATGTTTCAGCCAGCAGACAAGGATGTCAGAATGGAATTGCAACATTTTGCTAAATCATTTCACCTCTATTTTTTTTTCCTCTTAATTATAGGAATAAAAGTTTATGGTGCTTATTATCCTTAAAAGAACCCCTTTCTCTCATGTCCTTTTTTATTCTTCAGTACAAATTCTTACATCTTGTTTCCTCTAAGGATTTTTCCAGTCTATCAATAGGCTTTCCACAAAAGTACATGGCAAGTGGCAAAATGCATTAGAGCTATTACTTTCCTCAATTACTTAAATTCCCAAACACTGAACTTTTAAGAGTTTCATGTCCTTTTGCTTATGCAAAGCTTGGTCTATATCAGAATACAGTGAAGACAAGCTAATAGCACTGTGTTTACCTACTTCTATATCTCTGATTAATCACCCAAAGAGCCCAAATGATAGTCAACTGTAAACATTACTAAAAGCTACTGGTTGGCACCAGTTGTTTTGGTTTGGGGGGCACCAAAGGAAATGGAGATTTGCTTTTGTTATTTGTTAAAACATATACTAGAATTAGTTCAACTTCTTCCAATCACTGATGATTTATGAGGCTCTATTAAATACTTTATTATCTAGGTGAGCTCTTCTGTTTTCACATACAGCTTTTCAGTATCATGGGAGCAAGTGGTCAGAACAGTTTTTAGCTGTCATTTTACCCACAAGTTTTCAGAATAGTACAGGATGTGTCTAGAGAATATATTGGAGATGACAGTGTTATATGTAAATATATATATATACGCACAAAGCACGCACAAAGCAAAATGCCATTTCCTATGTGTGTGAGCACACACGCAATCATGCAAAGATCTTTTTCCTATTGATTTTAAGATCTGTGCTGTGTGTGACTCCACTGAACTCTCAGTTTGGTCCCACGGTCTCTGGTCATGTGAAAGGATACAAGCCTGGTGAAAGCAATGGCATGTCCTCCACAAATATAACCATTAAGGTCTAATAAAAGTAAAAGTAAATGAGGGCTGTAGCTTTAGAACCTGAAGAAAACATCTCAGGCTCTGCTCCACTGAGTCCAATGGTTCACCCAATGTAGCCAAAACTCTACTGAAGCTAATGTGTGTCCTGTGTTTGGGAGGGATATGTGATTGCAAGTGTGCCTTAGTCTTTTGTTTGTATGCATAGGTTCTCCATACTTGATTAGTAATGGGTTTTGGGGAACCCTGGGATGGTACTTCAGATGTGTTTATACTGAGAGTGAGACCATAAGTCCAATGAAGGGAACAGCAAAACCACCATAGGGAAGCCTTATATTTCACTCAGCATAACCTGATTTTTTTCTCCCTTTCAAAAACATATAAAAGAACTTTCTTTCCATTCCCAATAGCTCTGACCAGGTAAAGTATTATTTCTATCATCAGTGGGCTGGAAACTTGGGAAGTTATTTGTTAATGAATTACAGACTGTGCAGCATCTATATATGAGTCCCTTGAAAGCTAATTATATATATGTACATATAGACATACACACACACTCGCAAACACTGTTTCTCTATATGTTCAAGAAGTTTGGACTTATAAAGAGCACTCGCTTACTCAGGTACTGTTTGAAAACATCAGCTGGAATTTCCATTTTGATCCTGTTCAGGACTTGGCCATCTGTACATGCATAAGCACAGAGACCACCTATGAAGCTCACACCATGAGATTTATAATGAGGTTGACTCGTAATATTAGTTAAATTATGGCGTGGCATTTCTGCTGGAAATAGGTGCATTTATTCTGTCTTTAATCAAGTGTCTACCTCTATATTCATCCAAAGAATGCCTCTGAGAAACAAAATACTTTTTACAAAGACCAAATAAATGATTTCTAAGAAAAAAGAGACAAGAGAGCAGATCTTCCTCCATGGCTGGTCACACTCCTTGGCCTCTCATCTGATGCTGCTGATAAATTTGCTGATAAAATCAGGAGGGACTTTCACAGGGGAACTCTACTTTTCAAGTAGCTATGTAAGACTCAAACCTCCTTACATTGCAGATCTGCTGATCCCTGTTGTCTAACTGTGGTTACATGTGCTGACTGCAGTTTCAAAAATAATTTCTTAATCACTTTTGGCTCATCTTGGTTTTTCACATTGCAAAGCCAGTGCAGCTGTGGAAGGATGGACCAGATTCTATTCTCCCTCACACCTCATCAACATCAGTGCTAATTGAGTCCTAGGTTTGGGGCCAAGTTACACTCTGAGACACAAATGGCCTCTAGATTGGGGCAAGGGCTTTTCTCTTTATTTGTGCAGTGCATGGCATGACGTGGTTCATGGACCATGTCTGAGATTCCCAGGAATTACTGCAGTAGAGATAATAAATAGCAATATTATATCTGTTAAGTAAATTATAGCAATTCCTTCATTTGTAATAGTAGGCTTGGGGTCAGCAGGCCAACTTTGTGTCTATATGGTCAGTGCCCTCCAGTCCTGGTCCTGGTCTTCTCATTGTCCAAGCTGGAGAACATGGCAGAGCTCACCATGATTTTTTCCCATCCCCATGCAAAGAAAAGCAGAGGATGCAAAGAAGTGGTTCATGTTCACGCATCATCCTGGGAGTGGGGAAGGACTGTCAGGTCTCACAGCACATTTTGTCACTGTTGAACCTCCTTGCTAATAAGTTAATTCTTTCATCTAATGTACTCTGCTGCAAGCTGCTTCTTTCCCTCTGCAAGACTTCTTTCTTCAGCAAAACAAATGAGCCGCTCCTTTAAATGCTTTGGACGTGTAATACCTTTCAGGGTTTTGTTTAGTTCAAGCAGACAAGTCGTCCTCCCAGTACAAACCCAGCGCTTCCTTTCTTTCTGTCTTTCCCTGCAGTGTTACTTGAGTCCCCATTTTGAAATGCCGTAACAGCACGGAATAACTATTTAGTTGAACACAATCACACAATTGTGTGACAAGACAAATGTAATGTAGAGCACAGGGGAAATGTGATTCTAAACTCAGGGCATCCATTCTGCACCAGAACAGTTGAGAGCTATGTAGTTTTTGAAAGCCAGTCTTCTCTTGACAATTACCTTCAATTAATGGTACACTGCACTAAGCAGAAAATAAAAACTATGCCATTAAATCCTTCGGTGCAGGCTGGAAGGGTTCCAGGTTGGCTCTAAACTATTCTAAAGAGCCTGTGTTCATATTACATAGTTATAACTTTACAGGCCTAAAAGAATATGAATCAACAGTCATTTATGCTGTCCCCTGCACTTGCCAGAGCTTATGTCTGAGAGTTTTAATCCTGATGTAACCAGGATATATGGAGGCTGTTTTACATTGAAAATATAAACCTGTCCACAAACATCCTTTATTACTTTAAAACCAAATAGCTACTCTACAGGTACTTCTTTCATTGATATATATTTAATAAAAATCTATTGAAAGAGTAAAACCATGCTTTCTTTTTTGGAAAGTCTTTGCTTTACATTAGAATCCATGCACTTGAAACCAAACCCGTTATTGATACATTCTCTGATGCATGGTTTTTGTCTAAGCTATGGGAATGAGAGAGAGGTCAGCCAGGACTTGCTGAGTGTAAGGTATCCCAGGATGCACCAACCCAACCATCCCAGCCCCACCCCGCAGAGGAGGGAGAGGTGGGATCCCTGGGGGCAGCTGCCACCTCCCCATTGTCCCTCCCTGACCTTCCTCAGGTGATCTTTGGCCATGTGACAATTTTAAGATATAGAAAGATCAAGAAGATTGGCTGTCCAAGCTAGAGCTCATCTAAAAGTTGTAGTGAAAGTGTTGAGAGGTGAGATACCACGTACTGAAAAAAGTGAAACCTTCTGATTTTAATTGTCTTTTTGGCTTTAGGACTTATGCTTCTATGGACTAAAGTATTTTCTAAATTACAACTTGGCTAAAATTTTTCTGTCAAAAAAGTTCAGATGTGGAAACATGCTTGCAATTAGGCAATATGTTTAAAGCGAAACACTTTCTTTTATTAAAAAAAAAAAGAGAAAAAGTTTTTCCTGAAGACAAAATAGTTTCTTTGCTTTTCAGCCAGAATGTTTGCCTTTCAAAGGCAGACATGTTTTTGGTTTGGCTTGCATTTGTTAGCTTTTAGTTAGACTTCTCAGTGTATTAAACAAATATAAACATTTTCCTCTGGCATGTTTAGAAGAACTCTAAATATCCTCTTTATTACTTTAAGCACCAAAATGAGGAGGCTGTTCCCGCTTGCTGCTTATGCTCAGCCTGATTATGGAGGTAGCCGTGACTCGCAGAGCTGCCTGTCTGGTGCTCAACGTCTTCCATCACCACAGCCTTCAGAGGTAGATAAGCTGGAGCAGTCTTTGGGCTCCTGGTTTTGGCACTCATAGCTGCAGTAAATATACGTGGGAAAGGAGGACAAGATGTGAACTTCTCTGAGGTGTTGCTGAGTACCAGCAGCCTGATCCCCCTCCCTGAAAAGAAAAAAAACCAGGAAAAATGTCTCTAGAGACATTGGGAGTGACTTGGACCATGAGAGGATACCACATCGTCTCCAAAGCCATAGTTTAACACCTAGAGAGTACAGTACTGTCACCACAGCCCAACTCAGTGACCTGGTGCCCTCTGAAAAGCATGTCTGAGATGTCCCCAGGGAAATTATGTACATTTCACTTAGGCATTTCTCGTGTGGGACGACAAAGTCCTTCAGATTCTCCTGGTGAGCCGTGTGAAATGTTCATAACAGGTTATTGTAACATTAATCTTCTCCAGTTTAATTACTAATAAGCTCCTGATGCATGTTTTCAATTTTTCCTTACCTTACTGTGGCAACTTTTTAGCTTTCCTTGCTTCTTTTTACCCAACTGTACCACACGTACAATGATTTCTCCTCATGTTTTTCCTGTCTGTGACACCCAACCAGTATTTATGGCAGCTCTGAAGAGAGTCCAGTACAATTCTTATCTCCTTGGGGCATTGCAAAGCTTTACCAACATCCATCATAACTTTGAGATATTTGGAAATTAATTCTTGACATATGAAGTGCAAGAGTGAAATCTTATCAATAGCCTCTAGAATGACGGTAGTTTCGTTGTATAATGTGACAGAGTTTAACTGCCTTGTTTTCCTAAAACTCTTCAGACAAACTGTACTTCATGTTAACCTTTAATCATTAATACAGCCTCATCTGCCCCCAAAATATCCATGCTGTTTAGAGCTTTGCTTCCGAATCACATGATTTTTCAGACCCAAAAAGAGAAAGATGTGCTCAATGCACAAGATGTCAAACTGAGATTAGACCCGCTAAGGTCTACAAAGCCTGCTGCAAAAATGATAACTATCTTTGTCAAAATCCCAAGCAAAAACATGTACGTCAAGTGAGATCATTGATAAAATATGAATATCAGGGTAGACTATGTTGTGGGTTAGTTTCAAAGAACTTTTTTTCCTCTGAGATGCAAAAATTATCTCAAATCTTACAACCCATTTCTGAACACTGCATTTATAAATTCTGATGACATGTATAGTTTCCTTCTATGGCAACACATAACTACAAAAGACGTGTTTATTAAAAAGTATCTGTGCATTTCTGCGGTTCACTGAGAGATTTGGGGTACTCAATTTTTAATTCTAATTTGTCTGCTATTCATTACGTGCATACCCACAAACATACAGCTTTTGACACTGGACATGATGGAAGATGAAAACCTGAAGATGGGGCATTTGATTCCCACAGAGACATCATCCACCATAGCATAATTAAAAGGGTTTTGTTTAAATGATATGATGGGGATTTCTCTGCTTGGGAGTCCTGTTCTGAGCTGCAGCTAACCTTATTGTCTCAGGGGGTCCTCATGTTAATTCCAGTCTAAATTCTTCCCGGTTCCCCACTGCAACTATCTAGGATGTGGTAAGGTTTAATTTAGGCATTTTTTACAGGTTTATTTGGTACGCATTGCTTGTGAACTCTGAGTTGTACAACACAAAACACAGAAACAAGCATCAGCTTTTTCTTCATGGATAATGCAACTGGAGTTATTGAAGCTTGGTCTTTATTTATGGGAACAGATTATATTCGTTGCAAAGTGTGGAAAAAACCAGTTTCTGATCACTAACCGATTTCACCCTGGGCATAGCATGAGCTGGAGAATTCACCCTGTAACTGTGTCATAGTGAAATTTGCTTTAGATCCTTTTAGATCTTAATTTTTAGATCTTAACTTTGAGCAATAGAGACTCTACAACATTATAAAATTAACTACACCAAGATGTGATGTTCCAGTCTGAGGTGAGTGGCACACTACAGACAGAGTTAAAAAAACATGGCACCTTTGGCTTTTAGGCATTCATTCTCATTCAGTAACTACAGAAGTTGCTAACACCAGGATCATCCTACCCAGGCCAAGGGTCACTGGGTTCTGCTCTTTAGCGTGAGGGGAGATGAGGGCACTGAGATTCTTTCCATGTGCTTAGTACCACCAAGTATTTCCTGTGTATGGTCAAATGTGTCTCTGCAGAGCCATATTTTGGCACCAATGCATTTCCCTAGTCAGACTCCTTCCAAGTTCTCAAAATCCTGCCGTACTCCTTCCCTCCCAGAGGCCCTTCAGGTGCAGAGGCTTCCTTCTCTTCTCCCTGCCATTCCCCCAGGTTTTCGGTCCTCTGGATCCATTGGGGTCCTTCTCTCCAATTCCTGGTCACTCTGAACTAGTGTCCTCTGTGCCTGGGTAATCAGCAGCAGTAACTAATGAAACTGAGATATGTCTAATGTTCAGGCAAATATGGACACTTACATTCCCTCTCATCTAAGTCTTGCTGTGATTTGGATTTTCATCATAGCCTCAGGTTCCTATTTTGGATCAATGCATAGCTCTTCACCAAATTAATGATGAATAATTAATCAGTAGCAAGAGTGCTTGTATTGAGGCAGATGAATTAGGTAGTTGAGGAAATCTGGTTTTGGGCTTGCCTATCCATTGCAAGTATCCCATTTTTTATTCCTTTAACAGGCTTAGATCTCATTTTAATCAATCCACTTTCGAACTGTACAAGACTTTTTGCCTGAATAAAACCCAAAAAAACTGAATGATAATTCCAAGATTTGTTTTATGTGCCATAAAGACAATTCTAGCTTAATTATTTTGATGATTCATCTGTGGACTGTACAAGTGTTAACACATCCTATCATTATGATTTCCCCACTCCCACCTGCTTCTTTGCTTCACCCACCTGTTGCATCTTGCCTTCCAGATTGCAAGCTGTTTGGGGCAGGTACGTTGTTTACTCTGTGCGTGTTGTACAATGTCTAAGTATGACCCAGTTTAGGCTCCTAGGCTCTTCTGTAAGAATAAAAGAAAAAAAGTGTAATGAACGTCAGAGATAAGCAGAGGTAATAGAAATAGATACTGATTGGTTTTAGGATAGGAACGTTTTAAGTGCATTTTATTCTTTAATAATGATATAATTACTGTGTGATAATGATCTTAGTGTAAAATCTGATTGGAAAGTAGACACCTGTTGTTTTTTCTGCAAAGTAGTTAAATGAGGTCAGCACTTTAAGCTTTCTCTCCTCCCTTCCTTACAGCCGAGGGTTGACCTCGCCTTGGTTAACATGAGATAAAATTACAATGTCTGCTCCCACCAGTGTCTTGTAGTGGGAAAATTAACATGCACTATCTGTTTGCTGATGACTATGCTGGAATGTTTCAAGGAGAGAAGAGAACACTACCAGCTCTTTCCTTGGTCTGACATTCCATGGACTTCACCACACAGGCTGACTTTCAAGATGAGCTCTTTTATGGTTGCCTTCCCTGTTTATTGTGAGGAATTTGTAGCTCTTTCCAAAGGTGCCACCAAAGACACATCTGCTGAGAGGTAAAGATCCTAGCATGAGCTGGATTCAAGCCCTTGCTCAAGAAGAGACGGGCTCATTTGCCTGTTGCGCTGGTCCCCTTCACCATGTATCTGTTTGAACAAGAGTGTTGTTCCCTATTTGGCAATAGAGTATTTAGTAGGCACCAGTCATCAATCAAAGCATTATCATTAATAATCAAAGTGAGACATTGGACAGAATGGGAAATTAATCACAAGTGGCAGGTGAAGCACTTCAGTGCAAGATGAGCTTTTCTGCATACTGAGAAGGAGAATTTTTCTGCCAGCCTTCACAAAGAGAAACACTGGGTTTAATTCTGAGTTATGCTGGATCCCCCTTCCTTCTGCTGTGTAAAGGGAATGGTGTATGATCACTCTGTTGCCAAATGTTGTAAACTTCAGAGTGATATAAAATGTCCTCATACAGTCTTACAACAGTGAAACAGGGCCACTATTTCTTGAAGCACTGGGAATTCAAGTTTCCAGTGCTTGGCAGCATGATTTGGATAATTTCAGGACTCACTGTGACTGAAAAAAAATTACTGTAATTATCATGTTTCTCCTTCCCTCATGGGCCCCTCAACTGGTACCAAGAAAACTGCAGTGATTAGAAAGACAGAGTAATAACTTTGATTTAGTCTGATTAATAAAGTAATAAAGCTGATTGAAACCGAAACAATTAAAATGAAAGTCCTTCTCAATATATCAACAGGTTGAACTTACGTCACCGATTATAGCCACTTTTTGTTACTGTCTCTCCTGAAATGGAAAATGATTCATTCTTTCATGATGACAGTTATGACCTGAATATCATGCTGAGCTAATTGAAGCTTGCCTTTATGTTAGAAAAATCTACAAGGCACAGAGATAGAGTATGTCTTTCAATAGCTGCTGTCCCAATGTTTTTTTTTTTTAATCAAAGCCTATTTTACTCCTGTAACTGAGTGACATAAATTCATACAAAATGAAACTGAATCAACGTATATTCACATGAATTCACAGAACGCACATTTAACCGAGAAATGTGCCGTGCAGTTTTCAGCCCTCCAATGCATGCGTAAGCAATGATGAATCTGTCACTGGTAAAATATTGATTCAGGAATCCTTATTTTTCCAGATTTTAGCTCAGGAGAGTATGGAGGTCTCTGGTAGATGTTGTATGATGCTTATGAGGATGGCAGCTGCAGCTGTATAAGCATGAAAGAAGTGATGGTGGACAGCAAAGGATGTTGAAGATCTGGTAGTGCTTTAGCACACCATCAGCTGAGAAGAGCTGGGCAATATATGCTTGACACACTTGTTACAAGACTCCTTTGTCACAGTAAAAGCCATTTCATCATTCCAGGCTCACATCTCTTTTTTAAATACAAGCCAAATACTGGCTGGCACTAAAATGAAAGGCGGCTGTATTCTTTCTGTGGTGCACTGTCCCTTGAAGAAGAATCCTGATCTAGCTTATTCTCCAGTATGTAGGACCCCTCTCTTTTTGCTGACATCTTCTGGGATGACGGTAGTGATCTGAAACACAGGAACCCAACGTCCAGGGTCAGATCAAAATTAATCTTTCCCAGAATCCTGTTTTTAACAGTGAATGATAGAAGATACTGAAGAAAAGAGAGTAAGAATAATTAATATTTTGATAATCAGTGATTTACATCATCTTTACCTGAAACTATCTGGATCATAATTTGTGATAACTTTGATAAACTACTATGTTAATTTGATTAATTTCTTCCTTTTGCCTTCACAACGTTCTGTGGCAATAAGTTCTACAGCAGCATGAAAAAAAAGGTATTTTCCTCATGTTAAAGGAACATACAGTTCATAAATGTATAGATCACGATCATCCTCAGCAGACAGTTTTCCAAGGTAGAGTCTTAATTGGCTTAGTACTTCCTTAGATTTTCCAACTTCAGTTGATAGTGTTATCCTTCTATAACTGTAGGGAAGCGGATGCTTCAGACATGAAGTCCTACCTTGTTATCACTTCAGGGCTACATTGTATCTGATGGTAGCCAGAGAGAAGTTTAACTTGTTAGAGCAATCAACATCCAGTCTAACAAACACTAAAACCATATTATACCAAGCCTTCATGCTTACTGTCATGTAACAAGAGCATTGAAAGGACTGTTTACTGTTTCCTGGATTACAAAAACCCAGTGTTTCTGTGGGGAACCCCTCTAAACTCTGAAGCAGAAGCTGGATATGGCGGGACTCTTCGGGAGGATACTGTAGGATTCTTCTGGGTTGCATTTTGCAGGAGATGGGGCAATATTTTAGATATCACAGTAACAAATTGACTTTCCAGCAGAAGTTCAGCTAAGTCTGACCATCTACAAATCTCTTTCAACAGCTACCTCTTTAGTGAGACATATGGGCGATTTCTTAAGGAGCCTACCTCTCCTCCTCATAATCTGCTCATATTGATAAATTTTCACCAGAAGTCAGAGAAGACCTTGGTTTCCATTAGAAAACATGATACACATTAGAAACAGATAAGTGGTTCCAGACCTTAAGGGGATGAGTGCTTACAAAATGTGCACAATAGTGCATTTTAACGGTTACATTCAATAATAATAATAATGTTAACGGGTAACTGACCCAGGCAGATCTCTTTTTGAGGTGTTGAATTGTTTTAAAACACTCAGCTGTGTTTCAGTGACACAGAATTTGGGGCTCATGAAAACACTTAAAAGTGAGGCACTTTTCTTAACAGGGATAAGGATACCCATGGGGTTGCTGAGGCTGGCAAAAGTGCCTGCTGAAATATAGAATGCCTTTAACTCAATTGGGAATATCCTGCTGAAAAAAGAAAATCAAAGGCTAGGGCAGGGGAAATGTACTGTCATTTTCTGTTAAGGAGCTCATTTTTTTGTCTCCTTTTAAAACCACTAGAAATTACTTCAGGCACAATTTAATAATCTACATCAGTATCCCAGGAGTTAAGATAGCAAATGATATTATGGCAAAAATGTCTTAAATAAAATAAACCTCAGTAAAACCAGAAATGTTGCTTTTTCATCAGATTCCTGAATAATTCAAGGGCTGTAACATCCAATTTTTAATTTTACTTAAATGGGGATATTCTTCCTCCTAAATGACAGCAGTAGTTTAGTATAAGTCATATGCAGTGGAGCAGAATTAGGTTAAGATTAGGTGTTATGTAAGAGATTGTGTAATATAACTCTTTCACATGTGATTATGCAATTGTCAGTATTAATTGTAAGCAATTATCCTTGTTCTTTGGATACTGTTGTTGCCATCCTACCTTCCTGATTTTGTGGATTGCATTCCAAAATCTTCATATGGCGGAGAGAGGTAGGGAGCACGGGGTGGCGGTGATGGAGCTCCTTCTGTGTTTCACAGCCAACAGAGACACAGCTTTGTCAAATTAATGCCGTTGCCCAATGGATGTGGGCTGGGTGAACCTGCCTTAGCAGCCCTGCCTAACATCCTCCCATATCCAAGAATTTGGCTTAGCTTGGAAACTCCTGTCCTATGCGCAGAGTGTACCTCAGCTGTGACACTGTCCTGGCACAAGGTGACAGCTGTCATAGATGAGCCACATGTGACTCAAGAGCCACAGCTTGGACATCCATGTCTGCTGCTTCATGCACACCATGGACTAAAAGCATAACAATGAGTCAGGTTGATTCCAACAGAGATTAAGTGCATGTAGATGAAGGATCTGAGATGACCTGGAGACGTTTTTACACTCTTTGTCCCCTCAACTTTTAGCATAAGAACTCTGGAAATGGACTCTTGGTCCCAGAGAGTTGTGGTGAACTGAGCTAAATCCAGTTGGCGGCCAGTCATGAGTGAGGTTCCCCAGGGCTCAGTGCTGGGGCCAGTTCTGTTTAATGTCTTTATCAATGATATGGATGATCAAGTGCACCCCCAGTAAGTTTGCAGACGACACCAAGATGGGCAGGAGTGTTGATCTGCTTGAGGGTAGGAAGGCCCTACAGAGGGACCTGGACAGCCTGGGTCAATGGGCTGAGGCCAATTGTATGAGGTCTAAAAGGCCAAGTGCCGGGTCCTGCCCTTGGGTCACACCAACCCCAGGCAATGCTGCAGGCCTGGGGCAGAGGGGCTGGGAAGTGCCCGGCGGAGAAGGCCCTGGGGGTGCTGGCTGACAGCCGGCTGGGCATGAGCCAGCAGTGCCCGGGTGGCCAAGGAGGCCACCAGCCCCCGGGCTTGTGTCAGCGCTGGTGTGGCCAGCAGGAGCCGGGCAGGGATGGGGCCCCTGTACTCGGCCCTGGTGAGGCCCCACCTCGAATGCTGGGCTCAGGTTTGGGCCCCTCGGGACAAGAAGGCCCTGGAGGGGCTGGAGCGTGTCCAGAGAAGGGCAGCGGGGCTGGGGCAGGGTCTGGAGCACAAGTGTGCTGGGGGGCGGCTGAGGGAGCTGGGGGGGTTTAGCCTGGAGAAGAGGAGGCTGAGGGGAGCCCTTATCGCTCTCTGCAACTGCCTGAAGGGAGGCTGTAGTGAGGTGGGTGTCGGTCTCTTCTCCCAGGTCACTAGTGAAAGAACAAGAGGAAACAGCTTCAAGGTGTATCAGGGGAGGTTTAGATTGGATATTAGGAAAAATTTCCTTACTGAAAGAGCGCTCAGGCACTGGAACAGGCTGCCCAGAGAGGTGGTGGATTCTCCATCCCTGGAGGTATTTAAAAGATGTGTAGACATGGCACTTCAGGGCATGGTTTAGGAGACATGGCAGTGTTGGTTTGATGGTTGGACTTGATGATCCTAGAGGTTTTTTCCAATCTTAATGATTCTATGATTCTATGAACTAAGTGGTATAGCACCCTTACTTGTTAGGTGGTAAATAATGCAAGTTTGCAGGACAGCATGCATTTATTTTTTTAGCACCCCTGCTGAGGGCCATAGGATAGCTGGGTACAAAGGCTAGGAGGTGTGGAGGGACATCTGACCAAGCCTGCTTTTCAGGTTTCTGAAGGGTGGTCAGGATACTGACGTAGAGGAAACATGCTTCCATCACAGACTTCCTGAATTGTCACTCAAAATGGATAGGATTCATCTGATCAGGAATAGATGTTGACAATGAAGGTGTCTATGTATTTGCAAGTCATTCCAGTTTCTCTTTACAGTTGGGGAAAATCTGGCTGGTATACCCTGTGAAGCCCAGAGCACTATTTGTCACATTCTCAAATATTCTTCTCAGTTAGGTCAGATGAATCACGCCTAGAAGTGCCTGCTTTTCTCCTCTAACTGTAAGGAGAGACAGAGAAGAATAGTTCAGTTACAGATGTCAAAAAGGCCCATGTATGCCTGAAATTTGCTGAAATGATTCATATTCTAGTTTTCTGTTCTTCAGTATCTCATGTTTAAAATTAGATACAAGTATAGCCTTACCACTGTAAGGTTCACAACTTGGAAAATACTAGATTTTTTTGTTTGTTTGTTACAAAAGCACAGTTCATACTATAGCCTCTGTGTTTTACAAATCAAACAGCGAGTAAAATGATGTGCTACTAGGCAAACAAAATTCCTTCTAAGCTTATTGACACAAACTTTCCTCCCAGTTGATGTTATCTCTTTTCAAATAATATTAGATCATATCTTACCAGGAAAGCAGGCTGGTTAAGTGTAGAACTGAGTCTGATGACACACCAGTTTTACTGCACTTTGCTCCAGAAATGTCGATGGAGATTCTGCTGGTACAATATCGCTACATAACTAGAGCTAGATGTACATTCATTTCTTTATTCTTTCTCCAGAGAAATAATGAAGCCTATTTGTGAGCTTGCTTAGTAGCAAAATATTGTCCAGTTTAGAAGGACAGAAGGAAATAAAGATACAGAGAAAATGAAATAATTAACTTTAAATCTGGAAATAAATAATGTTGTTACTGACACTAAGCAAGCAATGTCAAAACCACATTTGACCCTCTCCATCTGTCCTACGTAATGCCTGGACGCAAACCCAACAAATCTTGCACCCCCAAATACCTTCACATACCTTTATAATGCTCTCCAAATCATTCAAAACATACCTTTCTCATGCTAGTGAAAAAATACCACTCTGAGGGGTCATTCAATAGTCATTGCACTATTTCTAGCCCTTTGTACTAAAGCAGAGGACAATAATAGCTGTTGGTCTAGATGTTCATTGTAGGTCCCTTCCAACTGAACTAATTCTATGCTATTCTATTCTATTCTATTCTATTCTATTCTATTCTATTCTATTCTATTCCTAAATATTCTATTCCAGTGAATTAAAATTATACTTTAAGACCAGTGATATCACATTGAACCCAATGAAGACCTGAGTTGAGTTTGGAAGTGGCTGGTTCACCCAAGAGGGGACAAACTCCAAGTAGTAGAAAAGTGAAAGCAAAGTGCTTGTGTTCAGAAGTCCAAATATTTTTAATAATCTCAAGGCATCTCTTCAGCAAGATGAAAGGAGGTTAGCAAAAAAAAAAAAAAAGAAGAAAAAAAGGAACAAATCTGTTTAATACCAGATTATATCATTCAGACCCTCTGATTGGTGTGCCATTTTCATAGCATCAACAAGGACCATTTCCAGGAGACCAGTGTACTGAAAATTGTGCGAAATTCAAGGAGAATCAGTTTTTATAGCTGTACTGACACTCAGGTTATCGATGCATTGAGCTATTGATGTGCTCTTTAACTCCAGGAACATAAAGCGTGCCAAAGCAATATTACATGTGAGAGTTATTCAATAACATGTGGAACGTAAATCTATCCCATATCTCTTTGCATCAAGAACATTAATTAATCGTGTGATGAGGATGCCATTTTCAGCTTACAGTGCAAGCTGGGAGAAACTGCCAGTGATCCTTCTGACTTTAATAACTGTGCATTTAGTTCAAGGAAGGAAAAATGAATTTAGTTATTAAATTGGAGGATTTTCTTGATCATTAGGAGATTGAGCTGTAGGTAGAGCTTGCAGTCTTTATATTAAAGGAATGAAAGTGTGGATGCTTCTTTCAGTATCAGTGTTTTGTTTTGTTTTGTTTTGTTTTAGGAGAGTGTGCAAATTCAGGTTCAGATTGTTGTGGACAGGGGAACTGGGCACTGCATGTGCTCTGGGACACATAGTATAGGAATAACCATACAGTCCTCCTCACATCCAGTTAAATCCATCCCTAATACACCAATTTACAGACATATGAACCAGAATAGGCCTGATCCCGTAGCTTTGACTTAAAACGATTCTTCCCCAATGCCATTTCCTTTGGTTTGCAAAAACTCAGGGTCAGCAAATCCTGTGTTTGCTACAGCAGATCATGATGATGAGAAAGGTAAAGATTACATCGATCTCAAAGAATATTGAGACTGTGAGATCCTGTAATACAGTGTGACCTGGAGATATTGCTGCTAGAAATAGAGAACAACAGTGCACATGTTTAAGTCTCATTAAAAGGGGTCCTCACAATTTATGCAGCAATTCCAAATGTAATACACAATAACTAAAAATCCAGGGTCATTTATTAGCTGGCAAAACCCTGGCTACATATCTTTCTTTGGACAGCACCTTTAATGAACTCTCAACACTGCAACCTAATTTCATCATGTGCTAGCATGCCTCACTGAAGAGAAATCCTGTTGATGTCTGGCTGATCTTTGAAAGCTAGAGATAAGAAATTCTTTGTCAATGTCAATAATGGTACAATGAAATAAACTGTATACATGCACTGATAGCACTTGCATCTATAGGGGGAGCTGCTTAGGAATTTTTCCAATGGGATGTTTTACTTTGCAAAAAGTGCCAACTCATGCAAGTACATTTTTTTTTTTTTAAGACATGATTTTTGTCGAAGAATGAGTAGAGTCTAAGGGAGGATGGGGTAGGGTAACGAGAATGCTGATCACATTCTATTCACAACAATAAACTGGGAAAAAGCTTGTTTGAGTCCCTGCTTTGAATCACATAGTGATGTTGTTTCTTAAAACCAGAATAGATTCACTAAGCACAAGCCTTTCAATAGCTTTTTAGAAAAGAGGCAGAAGCTGAAGGCTTCTGTTGTAGACTAAAACACAAAAAATAATCTCCTGGTGCTTTCACATGACATTAGGGAGAGGGGCTTTCTACAAGTACACACTCCTGTGAGCATGTACAGGTAAAACCATCCTACAGGGTCTATGGTTATACCCCACAATTAATGTAGAGCCAGGCATGTTTTTGCTGGGAGGATAGAAGATGACCAAAGTCATATAATCCACCTCTTCTGCCCTGCAACAACCTCTCCTGTTCCCATTGGGAACATCCCCATACCCCACCCTGGTGTAAGTCCCCCACGACCGCCCTTCCCAGAGTCCCAAGGACCTTCACATGCTTTTATTGTCTCTTGTCATTATCTGGGGAGGGAGATGAGCCACTGGAAGAACGGCATCCAGTCTTGAGAAGACTCCAAGCATTGCCTACTTGGGGATGTCAGTGCAGTATAGGACTATGCGATGGGATGGAAACTTATATTGCTAGTAGCCTTTGGCCTTTCATTTATGGACTTTTCAGTCTCTGGGTTAAATCCGCTGTTTACTGCACAGGGGTAAGAAACTGAGACCACACAAACTTTCATATATGACTGGTATGCCACATGTTATTCCACAAATTGACCCTATCCTGGAGTATCTGAGAAAAAAGTAATGAGTGAATATAGTGAAATTGTGGGTTGCCACTATCTAGTCATAGATCATGCTTAATGAACATTCAAGTTAGCGCCTAGGAGCTCGTATTTCCCAAGTTTTTCTACTGAGATCTACAAGGGGGTAATGCCGTGTCTCATGAACCAAGGGACTTTTATCAAAGGCCCTGGTTGTTTCATTGACTTTGCCCTCAGTACAATCATACGGCTAAAACCAAAGTGCTTTTGTATTTAGAAAGAAATGCAAAAGAAACCTGACTGTAGGGGTGCTGAAGATAGCATGCAAGTCACATACACACAGGCAGGCTTTTTAGCACACTCACCCAACCTTTTCTTCCCATGATCTGGGTGCTTCCTTTCCAGTTACACGGTCACCACAGCATTTGGCAAGGATGTGCAAGCGCAGGCACCTCAATGTATTTGTGCCATTGCTTCAGTGACTGGGTATTTTAATCGGAGACACAGTCTTCCAAAAAAAACCCCAAACAGAAAATTGATAAAGACCCTGCCATATCCTTTGGAAATTCCTAAAAATCATCTAAATTTTTTTCTATGCCCTTAAACATAAGTGCAGGAGAATAGAAAAGGACAGGTTTTCAAAAAAAATCTTTTAAGTCTTTCCAAACCATTCCTCTGTGCTGTGCTGGGGAAAGTTGTCAAAGACTTTTTTCTTTGTTTGAGAAGTTTCATATTCACATAATCCTAGAAACATTGTTTCCTTGTTGCATATTAAGAAAATATATTCATAGAATCATAGAATCATTTCATTTGGAAAGGACCCTTAAGATCATCAAGTCCAATCAACCTAACACTGCCAAGTCCACCAAAGGAAGAACAACTAATTTTGATAGTTGGGGAAAAAAAAAAATCTGCTGTTGGTGGCTTTTAAAACTCATGGAGATTTAAAAGTCATGATACTACATGTGCAAACATTTTTCAAGGCCAATATCCAACTGATTAGATCTCTGAAAAACTAATTAACTAATTTTTTTGAAACTCTACAGTAAATTGAAGTATTATCCAAGGCTTAAAGCTGAAAATTTCGGGAAGGTTTCATTTATTTTAAAAAAGGCCGAATTATTAACACTTAACAGAGCTTGTTAATTATTTCAGTACACCAGAGTTGTTACACCCTTTAATGAATTATATAAAGCAGTCAATATTTTAAAATAAGTCAAGATTAATTTGGATTATCCTAGTTGATTCTTATCCCATGCACCCTTATTTAAAAATAGTGTAACACTGCTGTTTCACCTAAGTTAATTGTGCTTCATAATTCTAAAAATAATAAAAGGATTGGAGCTAAGGATGCTAATATAGCTTCTTAAGTCTAAGTTTCATAGTGCAAGTAGAGCAGCTGATGACATTTGCAGCGTATTTCTTGAAAACAAGCACATCCTTCTTTGAAATGAAAAAATCTTAGTTAAATGTTACATGTTAAATGTCTGAATTTGGCTTTTTATGTCCAGAGATTGAGAGCTTATACTGGTGTTGTTTTTTACATATAAGTTACCCTGATACAGATGCAGAAGAGAAACTATCTGATTTGTTACATTGCAGCACTGCAGTGTGCCCAGTCATCAACCAGAACCAGTCGGTCCATCCTAGGAAATAATAATGAAAAGCAGTATTGCAGGGTGCAGGGAATTTTTTAAATGTTCATATTTGTATGCAAGATTTTAATATAGGAAAATGTTTGTCCTGTAGTTGGCCACAAATAACAACTTAATTATCACAATAATATTAATTTGTCTCTTCTTTAGTTTCCCTCATCAGGAATTCAATCTCATTAGACTCAGATGGTGTCAAACCCCTTGGAGTAATTTATTCATTTTACATGATTTATGTTGAATTTTGCTTTTACTGTCTCAGAATCTGCTTTTGTTTGTAATATAGTTCCCTTTAAAAATACTGCTTTTAAAGGGATTTTTGTAAGTTTTTCTTTCTGGGAGGATATATCAATGCTTTTTAAAACATGCTCAAAAGACTTTTTTTTTTTTCTAGATGCAGGTAGGAAAAACTACTGTTAAATGTTATACTAAAACCTAACAAAACAAGAAAACCCACCTTGCCCACCATAAAAAGAGCAATGTCATATTGAAGGAAACATTTATTGGGGAAGCAGAATGAAATACCTTCCTTATAAAACGTCATTTTGCTTGTACAAAGGCCAATCTGTTTCATTTGTTGATGTTCACATTAGGATCCATTTGATTTAACCATATCTTGACTTCAGAGGAAAAAATGCAATGCATTATTAATGCCTCATAGTATATGAGAAATGAGTATAAGAGTCAATATTGCTCCAGTGCTGTGCATTATTAAGAATAAGTTAAAGTACATCGGCACAGCACATGAAGCTAAATAGACTAATAATGCATTCTACGGGTAGACATTCATCTACTAAGGAGTCATGCGTTATGTGCTGGCACCAACACAAGATAAGCATTTTGATTTGTGGATTTTCAAGATCACATTTGTACTGAAAAAAGAAACAGCTTCTTCAGTTTCTTTAAAACTCACCCTCACTTTTGTTAAAGGGGCATAGCTGGGTCTACTTTTGCTCAGAATTTGGGGGTTTGCTAAAGAGTTTTTTGGTTTGATTTTTCAGAAGTAAATCTAGTTAAGATATATAAAAAAGGAGATGAGACAATAAATGGAGCTCATAATCAAATATTCCACTCAAGAATTTACAAGTTAGTTACAGAAATTTTGCAGTAGGTCAGGAGTGTTAGGACATAAAACAGACTAGAAACTAAAATGAAACTAATCAGTCTGGGTTTTGTCCAAATTAAGAGACGTGCCGAAAACAAGCTGAAGAATGCCAAACAAGGAAGAGTTACAAAGTGAATGTGGCTTGGCTAGCTGATACCACATTTTAAGCACCAATCAGTGCAAAAAAATTTTTTTTTTTTTTTTTGTTTTTAAATTGTCATCAGCACCCGCTCAGGGAAATTCTTCTCCAGAAAGTATTGGAAAATAATAATATGACATTCCATTGCTATTAAGTCTCAAAGTCCACAGAGCACATCTGTTTAGGTTACAAGTTAAAACTAGGTTATCATGCTCAGGTTTTTGTTTTCTTTCTTGAGTATCATTCATCATCAATAAGAGAGATATTATAATTGAAAATTAACTTACAGTTCCATTCCTGATCTCTGAGCCAAAAGCTGAGTTGTCTCCCCAGAGCTAATAGTACTAAAATGTAGTTAAAATGATCAAGCATGAGTCAAATACACAAAGAGAAAGGTTTATTAAGCAAGGAGGTGCCAGTCTTTGATGGACTTATACTTTAAGCAGTGTGCTTCACTCTCTGCTGGCTGCATTATAAAACTAAAGGGGAATATCTCCTCCTTTGTTTGTTTATAAAGGATAGATTTAAAGCCATTAAAGTTAAATTTCAAGTGTGTTGGCCCCATGTTTTCCCAAGCACCAAATAATCCCCAGGAATGTGTTCATTTCCATAGCCTAAAACCTGGGGTATTATTGGAAAGGAGTGACCACCTTGCTGCTCCTGACCAACATGCAGCCAAGTGTGGTTCCCAAGCTGGGGTCTGTCCCATGGCTTTCTGTGCCTGGTGGAGGGGTCACCCTTGTCCCCATGGGCCCATGGGGAGTAATGTGCTGAGAACTGCTGCTGACACTGATTCTCGGTGTTTCACATGGACACTTGCTGCAGATTTGCTCCTCGCCCACATTGAGTCAGAGGAGCTAGGGAACCGCCAGCATCTCTGTCCTGCACCCCTTGCTTCAGCTTAACTACATATGGGGGTGACTTTTGAGACAGATGGGGAAAAAAGTCCATAAAGATTGATTTCATACATTAAAACAATAGAACACATGTATTTAACCTCTCTCTTCCCTATCCTTAGTGTCTGAATAACTTCTGCCAATGGCTGCCCATCATCTAATTTTGTTGTGTCATTAACAGCCTCGGAAAAAGTGCAAAGCAGGTAAAGGAATCCTGAAGTGATATCAGGAAATCATATTATGATTGTTTTCCAGTTCTAAAATAAAATTAATAAAAAGGAACTTGCCAAAAGACTTGGACACTCCCTAGTAGAGAAAAACACAGGGTGAACTCGGTGCACTTTTTTAGCAGAACATACTCTTGCATAAGTATTTAATGATTCATGTATATTGCTTAAAGATGAGCTACATACAAGAGAAAAACAAGAAAACATGTTGAGATTTTCTCCTGCTTTGTTTGTTTCGATATATGAGTAAACAATGAAAACTGTTGTGAAGTATATAATTTTAGTTTTGATTTTTTCCTTATTTTTCTTATATGCAAATAACAGATGACTGGTAGAGAATAAAAAGAAATAATAACATCATCAAACTCAGGACAGTGAAAGATAAACATTTTAAATTAATATTTTAAAAAATATTTATTTGTATTCCACTGCCTACTAAATGCTTGAACATCTTTATTATATATTTGTAACAAATCCCATGTTTGATTTTTCGGTTCAAGTGCTCCAAAAGCACCCCAGAAAGATGCTGAAGCCCCTTAACCTCCAGGAAAAAAAATAATTCTAATGCTTCTAGTATTTCTTAAGTTGAAAAATATAAGAAGAAAACTTTTGTATCAAAAAACTCCTAAAATCAGTCAAACTAAATTGTGCCTGAAAGTTCCTTTCTACTAAAAGAGAAGGCATAAAGAACAAAATCTGCATTCTAAAGAAACCTATAGTAAGTTAACCTAATTATGTTCAACAAAAACAAAGCAAGCATTGTAAATCCACCCTGAAATACCAGTTTACTTGTATGTATTATTTTACAAGGCACTTATTCTATCATTTAGGTAAACTTTGCAAAACTACTTCAGCATGTTTGGTGTTTGGCTTTTTTTTTTAATATAGAAAGAAGAATTGTCCCTTTTGAGTATGTCTTGAGAACACATTATTATAAAACAGCTTGGAGAATATGGGAGATTGCTTATCTTGCTGTATTTAATAGGACAATCTTAAACTGTAAGCTCTGGTTTTACAATAAGAAAGAACAGATCTCCTGCCATCATGTGGAATGTAGCAGTATCTCCTTTTTGAAATGATCTGATGTTTGAATACCATGACAGTAAATACATCATGACAGTAAATACATCATGACAGTGACATTATTTTGTATCTCATTTGAAAATGACCATGGTTACAGAACGTGAGCTTTTTGGGGATAGTATCCTAGCCCATCTTCAAAGAAACATCCTCTGTGATTTTGATGGGGGAGCTCTGTGTATGAAGCTCTGGTAAAATGGACCCATTTCTTTTAATTCTTGATATCAGGAATGTTAAGTTACATGAAGGTTTTGGGACTCATCCCCACAGGACTGTGTCTATATTGTGTATCTCATTGATTTCAATGAAGTTATACCAGGAGGAGGTTTGGTTTATAGTGCATTCACATTATCAGACTATTTGAAAACTTGCCTGGCCTGATACTTATCTGCTGGTGTCTCACCATTTTAAATCCACAGAGCAGAACAAAGTCAAGCTTGCCTGTAGAATATCTTGACCAAATTCCAGAGCCTTTATGCATGTAAATTGTACATCTACACAAATTTTGCTGCCAGAGGTGCTGAACTTTTAATGGAAATGCACCGGCCATACAATTAAAGGCAGATGGACATCCCGGTCCAGAGAGAATACAGGTCTTCAGTGTGGAGACACTAGTCTTGATAGGAAAAAAAATCACAGAATCACAAAATGTTGGGGGTTGGAAGGGACCTCTGGAGATCATCTCACCCAACCCCCTGCTTGAGCAGGCACACCCAGAGCAGGGGGCACAGGACCGCGTCCAGGCGGGGGGTGAATGTCTCCAGGGAAGGGACCCCACAGCCTCTCTGGGCAGCCTGTGCCCCTGCTCTGGCACCCGCACAGCAAAGGGGTTTGGCCTCATGTTCAGGTGGGACTTCCTGTGTTCCACCTTGTGCCTGTTGCCCCTTGGCCTGGCATTGGGCACCACTGAAAACAGTCCAGTCCCATCCTCTTGACACTCACCCTTCAGATATTTATAAGCATTGATGAGATCCCGCCTCAGCCTTCTCTTCTCCAGGCTGAACAAACCCAGGTCTCTCAGCCTTTCTTCACAAGGGAGATGCTCCAGGCCCCTGATCACCTTGGCAGCTCTGCGCTGGCCTTGCTCCAGCAGTTCCCTGCCCTTCTTGAACTGGGGGGCCCAGAACTGGCCGCAGCCCTGCAGGTGTGGCCTCACTGGGGCAGAGCAGAGGGGGAGGAGAACCTCCCTCGCCCTGCTGGCCACACTCCTTTCCATGCACCCCAGGGCACCGCTGGCCTTCTTGGCCACAAGGGCACAGTGCTGGCTCAGGGTCAGCAAATGAAAGTAACACATCTCTAGTTATCAAGTCAATCATAGAATCAGAGGGTGACTGAGGTCACCACATACAACTTCATGCTTAGAGCAGCATCTACTAGAGCTGGTTGCTGAGGGCTGTGTCCAGTCATGCTTTGAATATCTCCAAAGATGTAGACTACACAGCCATTGGATCCCTTTTGATCTTAATCTGTTTTGGTCATGGGTTTTGACCTTGGGTGACCTTAACCCATATTTTCTATCTTTCTGCTGGTTTCTGTCTTTGTCTAGACCCCTAGAGATACCCCAAATTATGGGGAATTCCTCTGTTCACTGCTGTACTCTGCCCAGTGCTTTTCGCCACTATTTATTATTTTATTCTTTCCCATCACTCTCTGTGGTACTTTCTCCTTTCCCTCTGAAGTCAGTTCTGTTTTTCTTGGTAGTATCTCACTAACCCTTCTTGTTTACAGCCTGATGATTTTCTGAGATGACTCAAAAGGGTCTTTTGTGCTCAAGGTGAAGGTGAGAGATGAATCCTTCTGGAAATAGAAACTGTTGATAAAATGAGAATACTGGCTTCCATCTATCCCTGATACTTCACATTATGCCCTTGTTTAAAGCTCTCCGTTAAGAAACTCTTAGAAAATCAGCATACGGTGACGTAATTGCTACTAGATCAAGTTGTACACCTAGGCATTGGAAAGAAGAAGACATCCTCATTCTTACATCTTTCTGCACAGAACTGTACACTTCAGCCTTTCTGCTGCGCAATGGGACTTTATGAAAGGCTCACTGGGTATGCATTTCATCAGAGAAGATGATTTTCAAAACATATCTTAAAATGGCCAAACCATGGGTTACCTCATCTTTGAAAGAGACAGATTGGATGACTGCACAATACAGTGATTTTCAGTTTTCTGAGACAGTATCCTTCCCCTTGGCTATCATCAAAGAAATCACACTCACTTTACAGAGTAATAAAGGAAATTTTAATTTTCCTTAGAAATGTCAGTCCCTTTTGGACTAAATTCTGGAACGACATTGTAGAAATTGATTGCTGTCAGATATATGGAAAAAGTTATTTCTAAGTTTTATTGTAATTCCTACAGCAGATTTGGCTTCTGAAGTAATTCGAATCTCCCTTGTTTTCCTCTCTTCCATCAGAAAGGTTTAATTTGTCTTCATAATGACTGACATATCAGTGCTGTTATGTTTTAATGTAAAGATTTTGAATAATTCTAGGACAGTGCTAATTGAAAATATTGTCAATCTTTTAATAGAATTCGTTCTTGAAATTATTTACATTACCTTTTTCTCTTCCCCTGGACAAGAGCTCTTGGCCAAGTTGTGGAGGGTGAATACAAAATCTTTTAAAAAATCAATCAGTTTTATCTAAGGAAAGTTGGAAAAAGGTGTAATCCGTTGTATTTTTCCAGTAATGGCATTGTCATGAGACAATCACTGAACTAAGAAAAGAGCTGTATTGAGCCGTAGGAGAACTTGTCTAGCATTAGGTAGCCAATAGACCTTGCACCTCACAGACACCCCCTGCCCCCATGGATTTCTAACTGCAACTGTCTGTAATATTGCTGCAGTCCAAGCTGTGGTTTGGAGAATAATGACATTAATGAAACCAAAATGTTTTCCAGCGGCATGTTTATTTGTCACGCATCATATTGAATACCCTTCAATGACAGTATAACATTGGACCAGTTTTCTTGGCCATGATGTGATGTTTGCTGCTCTTGTGGCTTCTGTAAACCATTTGTGAATTCTTCAGTCATTCAATGGTAACAATGACTTTATAGGTGTCATCTAAGGAGTCTTTTTTTAAGCTGTGGGGTTTAAAGCTTTCTTCTCTGTAAAGTTAAATGATCCTTAGTCCATGGGATTGCTGTGAAGTCTAAATCAGTTGTTATTCTTGGCTTAAACTCCAGCCTGAGAGGTGTCCTTGAAAAAGTTTTTTTTTCTTTTTTTTTTTTTTAATGTTCTTACTGCTAAATATTATGGTAATTCATAGGTCAGATCATGAACTCTTTACTCAGGCAAAATTTAAATTGACTTAACTTCTGTGGTTATGACTGAATATCAGAAATGCAATATTATTTGGATTTGTTATTTACAGTGAGAAATATAGTACATATTTAGCTGTGTGTGTTTCTTTAACAGAACCTTGTGAATTCTTATCTATTTTCATGTGTATACTTATTTATTTCAAACTGTTTATACAAGATAACTAAAATGAGTAAGAAAGAAAAAAAATCTTGCATGTGTTTAAATACACCGATGTGATGCATTGGGTTTTTACAAATACAAACAATACAATGAATATGTAGACTTCCCATTACAAGTTCAAGTGGAAAAGCAACACAAGACCAAATTAATCAGGTCTAAAATTCTTTCTGCAATCTCTTGCCAGACAAATGAGGTTCCTTATGGCCGATGTCAATGGTATTCTAAAGTTTTAAAATCAATAAACAGGCTGTAAAATTGCATCTGTAATCAGGATAAGGAATACAAACATTTACAGAGTAACATGCAAACATAACAAAATACTGCAGCCGGCTAAAATTGAGTGAGACGCCTTGTTCAGATGCCATTATTTTTAAATGCATGTTTAATTTAGAATCTCAGCTGAGATAAAATGCAGACAGAGCCATTCTAAATTGGTATTACCAGCTGCCTGAAGATATCTCCAGATTAACCCACCTATCCACAACCCATCTATAGTAAAAAATAAATTAAAACTAAACGACAGAATTCAGGCTTTTTTTTGTCTTTTTTTTTCTTTTCCTTTAGTATTGTACATCATTGTTGAAACATTCAGAGATAAAATTTAGCATTGCAGAGAGCTGGTTATTATTTAGACAAGCTACAGAATCAGCACCAGAAAGTTCCCAGGTAAACATGTGTCTTAAAAGGTCTCTATGTGTTGCAGCAAGTCACTGCGAGTGAAATGTTTTGGAGTATTCGAACAGGTGTTTGGGAAACACATTGTTATTTAACCTAGAGCTGCTGCTCTGTAATCTGGCCAGTTCGCTCACATATCATGTAATGTATGACTGATCTTTGCAGAGCTTGGGGGAATAACCCACAGCAGTGTGAAATAAAAGAACAACAACAAAAAGGGATACAGGAGAAAAACACCCAAAAGCTGGAATGGGAAAGTGAGCATGAGGAGTGAAGTGGGTGATGTGGTTCTTTGGGATAAAGGAATAAGGATGAACAAGAGACACGTCTCTGGGAAAATGAGCTGCCACTCTAAGGAGTGGGGAAAGAGGGACACTTTGAGGTACAGAGGCTTATTTAGTGCAAGATCTACCTTTTGTGATGTCTTAGGGATAGATGTGTGGCATTCAGTCCTTAAAATGAAATACTGAGTTGGACCAAAAAGAAAAGATTGTCTCAGTCTATAATGTGCTATAAATTCTTAGGTTTTCAGGGGAATTTTTGTTGCAGTTTGTGTTTTGCCTTAAAGTGTCAGCTCCTGGAAGCATGCGATTATGGAAGGATCTCAAATTTCAGTACAATAGAAAGAATGAATCCCTGAAGTCAAGGTTTTTCAAGTCCTTGCCCTTCCATGGACATGATCCTTCAGCAAGTTGTTTTTCCTTTCTGTGCTTCAGTTCCCAATATGTGAAATGGGAATGAGTGTACTTGATTTCCTCACAGGAGTGATGTGAAGATAAATACATTCAAAAACATTCAGTGATCCAATAATCTATTGCATACTTGACTACCATAAAAAAAATTATTAATACAGGACAAATGAAATGAAGCTTGATGATGTGCCTGTACCTGAATACCCCTAAGGGCACAATAATCAAAAGCCAAATGGAGGAAATAATTTGATGTCAATCTCACACATTCTTGGAACTGGATTCAGGGGGGTTTTTTTTGACATTAATGGTTGACAGGATTGCCATCAAGAAGTGTGTATAAGGTATGTCTACACTTTAGTCACAAGTACAGTGTTGAGATATCTGTGTTAGCTTTAAACAGGCTAGCAATCTAACCACTTTAGCATGTAGATCTGAGCAAGGTTTTGCCTAGGTGAAAAATTATGAAAAAAATGTTTGTTTGGTAGGAAAAGCACCAAAGAAAATACGGTTTCTCAATACTACCATACTTCTTGTAAGGAACACCTTTGGTACAGGTTGTTTCCAAACCTGTTTTGCATATTTCAGTAATATGCTGCAGCTATGAGCAATAGACAGTGTCGGATAAAGGGAGGGAAGAGTGAGACTAACTGAGTAACAGGGAGAGAGAAAAGACAGACAAGGGAAATGATAAACTTTAGGAATGATCTGCAGCATATTTGCAGAGTTAGCAGGGAACAGAGCAAGGGTATCATAGATGGTAGCCATTTCAGGACATGGCAGTTCTTTTCCTGTAATTACTGGGAATTGCCAGTGGAGGGGTTAATTACACATTTGGACAGATGAGCAAGGAGTGTGGAAGAGATATAAGAGGGAGAGAAGGAGGAAATCTGAGACCTTTAATGTCGTAGCTGGGATTTACCCCATTTACACTAAGGTGTTTGTTTAGGCTATTTGAGAGTTCCTTCTGCTGTCACCACAGAGTTTTCTATTAGAAGAGAGATACTCATGTTTCCATAGAGTGATTCAGGTGTTAAAAAGGCCTACAAAACCAGATCTAAGTTCACTGCTAGCCCTGCTGTGACCTGATCACCTCCAGGTCCCTTCTAACCTAAATTTCTCTGTGATCCCATGATTCTTCAAACAGCCATCTGGTTGTAGCAACTCTACTGATTGTCTAGAAAGCTAGGGAGGAATACTGTCTTGTGGATGCTTCTGGTAAATTCCAAATGTAGGATGGAACCTGGGCCAAGAAAAAGGAATATTTTTTAAGTGACTAAGGAAGGTGGTTAATTGCACATAGGTGGAGTCCTCAGATGAGAACTGTCATTCTAGAATGCTAGACATCCAACCACCTGAAAAGTATATTGGATGTGGTTTTCTTACGGTAGAATGTCTTCTAGAAACTTAAATTAATCTCATTCATTAACACTTTGAGAAGATGTCTGAGCTCTCCTGTGTGCTTTTCTGCAGGAAAAACCTTGTATCTGTTTCATCTTACAGGAGTTACTTCAGTGCACGTACCAATTATTAGCCAGGACATGTCAGTGCTAATCCATCTTTAAGACAAGATGAAAACACATTATTTGCTAGTTATATTATACAAGAGAAGGCAGAGTCATACTGACTTTTTTAGAATGAAAATTCAAATTTTGCCATGGAACAGGAATAGAAAAGTATTTATTTTTTGAAATTGCTATTGGAAGTTGAGATTTGGGAATTTCTCACTGAGTAAGAATTAAAGTTTCCTACAAGGTCTTTACTTTATCTTGTTTAATGTAACTAGTGACTAATAAAACTTATCTTGTTTAATAATGGATGAACTAATTATCACTATACATGTTTAATCCTTTTTAAAACCTGCTAAGCTCTTGGACTTGCAGCTATCATGTGGCAATCAGTTCCACAGGTCAATTATCCATTGTGAAAAAATGTCTTCCCTTTCATCCTCACTGAACGTCTTGCCATCGAGTTCCATGGGATGTTTCGTTCTTCTTGTAATATGAAATGGGGTAATTGGGAACAACCAATTTCATGATCTGTATCACAACCCTCATGTTTGTTTATCATCTTTTTTTCCTAGTATATATTTCATTATAAGCCTTTTTTCTGTGTCTCAAACGTTTCCACTACCCATTGCCAAGCCCTTGCTTTGCTCTGTTTTGATAGTGACAATGTTAGACTCAGAATTCTACCACTTTTCTCACCATTTTATTGATAATCACATAAATTGCAATACTGAATTTGTTAGAGTCATTGACTAGTCTTATAAATGTTGCAGAGGTTATAATTAATGGTTTTACTCACTGAGTTGCTTAGCCCATGTGCAGCAACTCTTATTAATAAATCACCATGTATCTACAGTTACATCATTGGGGAGTTGTTATTGTTTCCTTTTTCTAATTAAAAGGAATAATTCAGGTAATGTTGTATTAGCCACTGGAGATGCAGAAAGACTAGAACACTACAGTGCTCATTGCTGCAGTGTCTAACTGGCTGCTGACTGGTGTATGCAGCTTCAAAGGGAGTCTATATTCTCCCTAGGCAAACTCGCAGAGTAAAGCATGCATCTCCTAAAATTAGTTTCACAAACCCAGTGCGTCATGCTGAGCATATCTGTAAAATATGGGATTAGAACCCAAGTGTTCCCATTCTGCCTATGTTTGGAGTTATTATCTCTTCCATAAGCACAATGAATATTTAATTAAATGGAACAGGTTTACTGGAAAAGATTGTGAGACCCACAATCTCCTGGACTATCTTTTGGTGGTTAGGGTATTCTCCTGGGAGGTAAAGAAATAGAGGTGTGGTTTCAAATCCCCTTGGGAGCAAAGGAACTTGCACCTGGGACTGCCCTATTCCAAGTGAAGCCCTGAGACTTTTGAATAAATAGGAGTCAGCGAGAGGGTTATAAATCTCATTTTCTTGGATGCATTTCTCTGTGCTTTGAGAATGTTTCTGGCTTAGGTCCTGCAGGCCAGAAAGGCAGGGAAACCACCTAGTTTGCAAATCCAGTCCACAGTGGAATGAGAAGAGGTGTGGAGCACCTCGGCAATATGAGACTGCTGCAGAAGTGTAAAGGATTTTACTGGAAGAATGGTATCTGTGGTAATTCTACTGGTCTAGAGATATAATGTGAGGTGAGGTTTGTGGACAGTCAATGTCTTTATTTCGACCAACTAATATCACAGGAAAAAAACAGATAAGTGTTTTAAGCAAATAAACCCCAAACCGTTTTTCAGGATTGCAATAAACCCAGGAATATTTAATGCAAAC